>NC_138204.1:46003590-46603590 GCF_964194415.1 Vipera berus
GACAGATATTCACTGGTTTCTGTTCTCCAGCTTGATATTAGAGCTATTAGAGATGGCCCTGAGTATGGTTAGCCTGTCAGTTGTGGACCTATCTTACTGTAGAGTAGTACGATTCAAACTACACTTCAACTGCTTGTCCATAAGAATGTCATGTAAGGCCCTGTCAAACCCTTTGCTGTGAAATCAGTGTAGATTGTATCCACAGTATTCACTTTTGTTTACTAGAGTAGTTGTCCTGTCAAAAAAGAGATAAGATTTGTCTCATATGCTGTATTTTTCACAAAACCTGATGACTTTTAGCAATCATGGCATTGTCTTCAAGATCCTTACAAGTGGCCTACTTTATTATCTGCTGTATCATCTTTTCAAGTATTGATGCCAGGCTCACGGGTCAATAGTTACTAGGAATCTCTAATTTATTTTTTTCTATTTTGAAATAGGAACTGCATTTGCTCTTTTCTGTCCTCTGGCGTCTCCAGGAGTCCTCAAAAATTATTGACAAATTGTTATTTGAATTTTATGTATACTCCAATATGCTGTTATTAGTGTATGTGCTGCTTTGTTTTGTATCGCTTTATTTATTGCTTTGTTTTAAACCCATTGAATGCTGCCCAAAGTAATTTTCAATTAGTTGGCCTCATAGATGGATTATATTATTATTATTATTGTTATTATTGTTATTATTATTGTTATTATTATTATTATTATTGTTGTTGTTGTTGTTGTTTTTGTTGTTGTTGTTGTTGTTGTTGATCAGATAGTCAGACAGATGTTTAGGTTGATTTGGCATTTTTATCCACCTAACAAGTCCTTCCCAAGGACCTGGCATAGGCAGATGTTTGATAGTATTAAAAATATCATCAAGGACGTAAGTTGTTCCAAGTAAAACTTCCTTTTGCAATTGACTGATGGTGATTTTATCAATGCTGATGGTGTTCTTTCTCATCTTCTGCTGTTTCTAGGCATTGCTTTCTCTATTATCCAGAGTAGTTTTGTCTTTCTTATCAACAGTTGTTAAATCTGGAATATTATGTGGCAGGTGATTGTCTGCTTGAGTCTCAGACCATTTTTTCATATTTTTTTTGCTACTTTGTATGTTTTGTGCTCCCACTAGTTCTTGCTTATAGGCAAATTGTATTTTTTGCAATGCACTATTACTAACTTGTCATGCCATTGTTTGTAGTGCAATCTTCTTTCAGCTGAGCCATTATTTCTTCAGCTTCTTTGCAAAGGTAGCATTTGCTCTCTGGTGCTATCTTCTCAATTCTCATTTTGTACGCATTTTTGATCGTATGCAGCCAGAATTATCCTCTCTGTCTTTTCATCTCTCTTGCTCCTCACCATTGGCAGGAGTTCTTGTTAGTTGCTACTCTGCCTGCTAGTATTTTTATGTACTGGCTATGTGAGACTTTGCCTTGCCATGTCTCTTTTCTAATCTTCATCTGGTCTTTTTTGTAGGCCAGTTTTCTCTCTCTTATTGGTATTCAGTAAGTCTTCATAGTTGTACTAGTTTCCATGCATCTTCTTCTCTGTCCTTTAAATATTCTTCCAATGCCCTTTTTTCTTCTTCAACTGTCTGGTGTTCTTGCAACATTTTACATCCACCTATGCTTCATGGTAAGTAGACTCTGGGGCAGAAGGGCATGATTCATTGTGATTATTTTTCTGGTCCTCCTATCCAGGTCTTCTAGTTCTGCTTGAATCCATTTCACCATTCTAACTGTGAATCTAATGACTGGAGTAGCCCAAGTGTTAATTGCCTTGAAGGTATTTTCTCCATTAAGTTTGGACTTTAAGCTCTTTTTTCACTCTTTCTTCTTGACTTGAATGTGCTTGATGTTGTCAGCTTGAAGGAAGCTATATTTATAGTGATCTTCCTCATCCAGATTCCTGAAGTTATTTTCATATGACACCTTAATTTCTTCAGTTTTCACTATTTTTCTCTTGTCCATAGTAAGGGTGGCACATTTGTGTAGACACATTGGTGTCTACATATATGGACAATGTTGAACAGCGAAAATATAGCTTCAGATCATCCATGTAAAGGAGGTGGAATAGTGTGGCAGATATTATTGATGTTTGCTAGCCGTGTCCTGACTTGTTCAGTATTATTGACAGAAGAAGCGATGCAATGGCAAACAGTAGTGTGATCGTGAGTCTCCTTGAAAAAAAATCCTTTTAATATTAACCTTTCCCCAGTCTATCAAACTGTGACTTCCATTGCGCCATTGATATTTGCACAAGGCTTTTGATGACTTATTATTTCTAACCATTTGATTATTCAGTCTTATTATTACTTTCCTTCTGTTGGTGTCTCCTTTTTATCTTAACCTAGATTCTTTAACAGTCATCAGTGCAGTGACCTTTAGGCACAACATTTCATTCCTGATATACAGCACTGCACCATCATTTCTCTTCTATTGACTGTTCTATTGAAAAAGGTGAATCCATCCAGTCCAATGTCCTAGTGGTAGGATTCATCCCATCACATTTCCATAACTGTATTATATCATATTTGCCTTAATGCCTCACAACATTCAACTCCTCTTACTTATTATCAAGACTTTGTCCATTCATTTAGGGACATTTAAAATAAGGGCTAGACTTCCTGTATTCACTCTTCCCTCACCTTTATATTTGTATTTACTTTGCTTCTTTATTAACTAGAAATTTCCAAAATTCATTACCCACCAATGTTCTTCCAACTCTTATATCCAGGTTCTAGTTTAATGCTTTCCTAGCCATGTTAGACACTCCTCCAAAGATGTACTTTTTTCAGTGAGATAAATTCCATTTCTCTTGAATGCTTGTGCTACTGTTGAAAAATCCAACTTCTATTACTTGCACCAATCTCAATACTTTGCTAATATTGTTGCTGCTTTTTTAATGTGGTGGCTCCCATAATTAGCATTTATAACCATCAGTATATTGATATGACCTTCAGATATTTTTCTAATTGAAAAGAGTCAGTTATGACATATGGACATATTCTGAAACCTTGCTCAAGCAGAATCTACAAAACATTCTTGGCATCAGGATCCCTGACTCAGCTCTACTTCCTGCTACATAAGAAGATTTCAGTTTTGAGATGTTCTTCCTCTGATAAATGTGTCTGCTGATACATTCTATTTAGTTAATGGGCAGAAGAATCAAAGAATTACTTGTGCCACTGTTGCAAAAGTACTCAGGGTTGGAGGTATCAAATCGTATGAACCTGTTGAATAAGCAAGCCACCAGAACTTTACTGTTGCAATGCAGCCCTGCCCTAAATTTTTCTTTATTGCAGCAGCTTGACAAAAAAAAATTATCAAGATTTTCTGTTCTTATTCCAATATCTTTTTTTTTCTAATGTGGCCCCTGATTAAATCATACTGTAGTATATCCTATCTTTGGCTGCTGGGATAACCGCAGCACTATGCGACTATGAGCAATTTCACACAGCAGTCCTCAGATGCTTGTCTCCTGTGCTGATACTGGCTGGAAATTATGCCAGCTGATGTTTTGCCTGGACAGCAGTTACTCTGGACCCCACGTCTGCTTTTTCTTTACACTTCCCACTGTGCCAGGAAAGCAAATCCCAATTGTTTTTCTTTCAGTGGATAAGGCTTTGAGGACATATGGTTTCCATCTGAGTGAGCAGCAGTCACCAAATCACGTAGTTGGATCTTAAAGGTCATCTGTTCCTGTTCATTGCAGCAGAGACATGCTCACAAGGAGCATTTATCAGCCCACCAGTGAACCAATGGGAAAACAACAACAACAAACATATGTGACATTTCACTATTCTTACTGTCAGTTCAGCTAAAAAGAAAAAGTGTAAAACTCTTGTCCCTTTTCCCCAGCCTTTATACTTAGTCCAAAGAGATGACTTCTTCCACCACTTAACTTGGCAAACCCAATTAGAGAACTTCAAAGTAAAAAAAAAAAAGCTGGATTCTATTTCTGGGAGATGCATCTGAAAGTGATAGCTATCTGGTTGTGCTATTCATTGTATGCTGTTCTTGCCTACATCTTTTATTCTGCTTCTATGTGTTGTACTGTCTTTGAGATCTCTCTGTATAAGAACCAGTTTGGTCTAGTGGTTAAGGCACCAGGCTAGAAATCAAAAACCCCATGAGTTCAAGTCCCACCTTAACCATGAAAGCCAGCTTGGTGACATTGGGCCAGTCACTCTCTCTCAGCCCAATTCATATTACAGGATTGTTGTTGTGGAGATAATAGGAGGAGGAAGCATGTTGAATATATTCACCCCAATGAGTTATTTGTAAAAAATAATAAAGTCAGGATATAAATAATAAATAAAATGATCTGCACCTTAGGTGCTTCCTAGTATGGTAGACCCCTATTTCTATGAATCTGCTTCTAGTTCCTGTTCTTGTGCTGCTGTGGTCTTTTAGTTAGCCCTTTCCAACCACTATTAGGATTTCCTAATGTTTGCCACCTCAGCTCTCTGTTGATGGAACATTTCATGAGTGCAATGGCAGTTCCACTGCTTAATCTTCCTCCCATGTGTGCTGCTGCATCAGGTATTCTTTCAGCAGCTTATCCTTAGGTGACATCATATTAATATACTCCAGTGGCTTTGACAGCCACCAGATCGGATGGATGGATGGATGGATGGATGGATGGATGGATGGATAGATAGATAGATAGATAGATAGATAGATAGATAGATAGATAGATAGATAGATAGATAGATAGATAGATAGATAATTGCAGTTTCACTTTAGGCCAGCAGCCAAAGATGATGACTATGGAGGATATTGGCCAAAGACTAGACAGGAGATGGAATGCCCACTACAGTCCATAATAGTCAATTGGAGCAGAAGTCCACAATTGAATGAAGTACTCATACTAATCACAAAGCACTGTTTTTGGAAGCAGAGATTGAGAAACATTATTTTTTATATAGGAACAAGAAAAAACAAGTGGACATTTCTCAGCATCCTAGGAGTGTGGCAGGGTGACAACATACATTCCTGTCTCCAGAACTGGAAAATATCTGTTCTAATGCTGGAGCAAGTAGTCCAGGTAGATGAACCCTAGCACATTCATTGATGCTATGGCTCTTCTGTGAATGTTTGCAAGAAATATAAGCATCCTCACTACACCAATAACTATCTAAGAATAAAGAAAATCTTGCTTTCCCAATCAACTCTCTAATCCAGCTGGGAAGAATACAATATAATACTTTCCCCAGGTTTCATTTCTTACTCTAAAGCAATTTTTTTATATCAAGTTCTCACCTCCAAATAATTAGTGCTCACAATCAAATGACCATTAAGGAACACTTTCAGCCTCTGATTAGCCATGGCTTTTAAGGCAAAGTCATAATAACAAATCTTTTTACAATCATCAATAAACCATGCCACAATAATATGGGTTAATTTGTTGCAAAACAACATTAAAAAAAGATCATTATGGGAGCTCTTGCAAATTCTCTTGCATTTGATGAAGGGAAGTATTTTCACAGGGCCAGAACTGTGCATAAACCTTTGTGAGAATCTCCAGGCCAGAGATCATAATATGCTATCTGCAGGTGCTTCCTATTGCTTTGAAAACCTATTTCTATCTGAGAGGGCTTTGGTCTCTCTGAGCTTCGTTGTTTTCTTACAGACTCTTCATTACCCAAACCAAGTAACATCATCAGTGCTAGTTAGGTAAAGGTAAAGGTTCCCCCGCACATGTGTGCTAGTCGTTTCCGACTCTAGGGGCCGGTGCTCATATCCGTTTCAAAGCCGAAGAGCCAGCGCTTGTCCGAGGACATCTCCATGGTCATGTGGCTGGCATGACTAGACACCAAAGGCGCACGGAACGCTGTTACCTTCCCACCGTAGTGGTCCCTATTTTTCTACTTGCATTTTTACGTGCTTTCGAACTGCTAGGTTGGCAGAAGCTGGGACGAGTAACAGGCGCTCACTCTGTTATGCAGCACTCGGGATTCGACCCGCCAAACTGCCAACCTTCTGATCGACAAGCTCAGCGTCCTAACCCACTGAGCTACCGCATCCCTACCAGTGCTAGTTAGAAGTGGACTTTGTTCTCCGTTTACATTATAGTGGCTTGCCCTGTCAGCTTTGGTGGGGGTGGTCTTACAGTTCTTTGGTTGGACTGTTTACTGTTGGCTTGCTTGGCTGTTCCTTGATTGGGGAACTACCCCACCAACACTGACAGAGCAAGCCACTAAGAATATCAACCGAGAGCAAAACCACACTCCTTAATAGCACTGATGATGTTACCTTGTTTGGTATGAAATGAAACATCTGCAAGAAAACAAACAAGCTCAGAGAGTACCAAAGAACCCTCATTTCAACCCTAAGATACAGATATTATCCTTTACTGGTATCATTTCTATTTAGAATAGCATTTGAGAAAAAGAAAGTTTAAAGCCAAAGTCAATATGTATAGCCCATATTTATATTTCATCACCAACTTGAATGGAAGCAACCATTTACATGGGCATACCATATGGACTTTAATATGTTTTTGCAATATTGCCTAAAAGATTAAGTCATATATTCCCATCTACTATTTAATATGTGGCATGGGAATTTCAAAATAAGAAGTCAATGGACACTGCTGATGCACTAAAAATCCAAACCATGTTGTGGCCCCAGCATTGGTGGGTAGCAGAATAATAATCTACAGCAGGGGTGTAAAACTGCCGGCCTGCGGGCTGGTGGCATCATGTGGAGGCCGAGCCCACCCCAGCTCCGGCAATGTGAAAAAAAGTTGTGATACGTCGTGACACGTCGCATGATGCAGCAAGCTTGATAGCCATGGTCTACAGCAGGGGTGTCAAACTGCCGGCCCTCGGGCCAGATGCATCATGCAGAAGCTGCGCCTACCCCACTGCCGGCAATGGCAAAATCATCTCGATACGTTGTGCGATGTCACGTGATGTTGCGAGTTTGACATGTCTGGTCTACAGGATGTGCTCTATTGTTCTCAATTATCCAGAAAAGGAAGCAGAGGGAGAATGCAACCTCAAAGTCATTCCAAAATTTTTCACAAATATTCTCTTGTCATTGTCAAAAACAAAATCAAGGATTTATTTTTATTTACTTCTTAATTTGATTTATTTAGCTGCCCATCTCAACAAATGACTCTTGGTAGCAGACAACATAAAAACATAAAACAATTAAAATAATACAAAATAAATAAATATTGTTAACAAGTAAAACTATTGCCATACGTGTTACTATAGCCAAGAAACAGGGCTCTTTATGTACCGAAGGCTCCAGAACTGGGGCACATAACCATGTCTTCATGGTCTCATGAAAGACCAACAGAAGGGAGGGGCTATGACAGGGAAGACACGTCCTAAAGGATACAAAATATAAGAAGTCTCCAACAATATTGTAGATCTAAGCGTCCAAGCTGCTTCAAACTTTCATCATTTAAATGGAACAGACAATCTTGAGGTTAATAATATACAACTTTGTCTGATAGTTCATAAATTACAGTATGCATCACATGGATGAGCAAATAAAAGAGTTTCTTTTAATTTTATAAAGCTAAATTCATGGGAAAGCTTAACAGGACAGCTAAAAACAAATTCCAAGCTGATGCTGGAAAAATCAACTCAACTTTGTTGAAGTAAAACTATATACAATATCTTCAAAAAAGTGAGTGATGAATGTAAGCTGAATAAGCTAATGGCTGAATTGTACCTTAGGGGTATTGAAGGACCTTATTGATGGTCTTGCCAAGCCTTTATCAAGTTTTATCTCTCATAAAATTTGGAGAAAGACTGAAGAGTGAAATGACTGGAGAAAAATGAATGCTGTCCCTGTCTTCCAGAAAGGGAAAAAAAGATCCTGAAAATTACAGGCCAGTCTAGCATCATTATATGGGAGAATTCTAGAGAAGATCCTAAAGTCAATCTGTAAGCATTGTGAAAAAATGTATAGCAGTCATTACTAGTCACCATGAATTTCCTAAAACAAATTTTGCAAGATGAATCGTATGTCTTGTTTTAATTAATTAAATTAAATTTTAATTAATTTAATTTAATTTTAAATTAATTTAATTTACCTATGTATACTAGGTACATGACATTATCCCAAGGGTGTCAGTACCCTGCACGTATCTCCTAGCTGGTGGGATGCAGACAACATATGTTGACTTGAAAAGTGATCTTTATGTTACCGATCCTGATGGTCTCCTATCAATCAGTTCTGACCTTAATTAACTATTCAAGACTAGCCAATTAAGTGCTACCATTTGGTTCAGCATAAATGGATTAGTTGTAATGTATTTTTAATTTTAATTTAATGTTACGAAGTTCAGTACTGGGCTTTTATACTCTTCAATATTTGTACTAATGATTTAAACGAGGAATTTGAGGAAAAGCTTAATCAGATCTGCAGATAACAAAACATGGGAGAGAATGACTAATGTCCAAAGACAAAAATAACATTCAAAATCATCTTGATAAGTAAGAGAAACAGAAAGAAATTGAACAAAGATAGATACAAAGCTATTCAGATAAGAAATAGAAATCAATTGAAGATATTGCTGGCCACATGACCATGGAGACGTCCTTGGACAAGCGCTGGCTCTTTGGCTTTGAAATGGAGATGAGCACCGGCCCCTAGAGTTGGCAACAACTAGCACGCAAGTGCGGGGGGGGGGGACATTTACCTTTACCTTTTAACAGTTGTGTAATACATTGTTGGATAATAGTTGATTACAAATAGCAAATGCTATGACTTAAAAATGATGGATACAATTTTAGGGTGCATCAGCAGAAGTATATATCTATAATATAGAAAGTAATGTTTTTATTTTATTTTATTTTGGTTAGATTCCATTTCACATTAATTGGGTCAGGCTGAAAGAAAGGCAAGAGAATAATCAGTTGACTAAATCCTTCAAAGAGGAATAGAAATGTTGGGGAATGTTTAGCTATGAAGAAAAAAAACAAGCAATAATATGAGACTCTTCAGATGAAAAAATATCACTGATCAGAAGGTCACCTCCAGTTGACTGTCATCTTGAAGGACAGAACAGAACAAATTTTAAGTTACTGGAAAGGAGACTTTGGTTAAAGATCAGGGAAACTTCTCCTAAAAGTTTAAGCAGATTGACAGTGGAACAAATTATCCAGGGAGAAGTTAATTTTTCCTTCTCTGGATGAGCTAAAGCAAAAGCCGGATAGCCATCTGCCATAGATTTCTGCGTGGATCAGAGTTTTGGCAAGCCTGAATGTTTCCTCCTAATTCTAAATTCCACATAAAGTCCTTCAACAGGTCAGAAAAGAGTTTCTATCCTTTTTTATTTCAGCTTTTTTCAGGAGTTAAGCCTGAAAATGCATTTGTGTTCCACCAGAAACATATACACGAACAAAAATGCAGAAAGAGAGTAGTAGTAGCAGCAGTAATGATTAGTTTTTTTTTTATGGAAAGGAGAGGTGAGATTTTAGTTACTTTGGAATCAATGGTAGTTTGGAACCTAAATTCCATTCTTTGCATTCTCCTAATAAGCATCTGGAGGGGAAACTTACTAGCTAGTGATGTTTTCTGCTGGTTCTTAGAATTTTGATCCCAGCAGAAAGATGAATATCGGATTCATGGTACTTGAGTCTTTATTGGATCATCCCTTGATGATAGCAGATAGCTTTAGCTAGCTAGATAAACTGGCGGAAAGGAAAGGAAAGGAAAGGAAAGGAAAGGAAAGGAAAGGAAAGGAAAGGAAAGGAAAGGAAAGGAAAGGAAAGGAAAGGAAAGGAAAGGAAAGGAAAGGAGAGGAGAGGAGAGGAGAGGAGAGGAGAGGAGAGGAGAGGGGAGGGGAGGGGAGGGGAGGGGAGGGAAGGGAAAAGGAATAGGAAAAGGAAAAGGTCTCAAATCTTCAATAAATCCTCATCTGATAATGTCAGATTTATTTGAAATTGTCCCAGATATCTGTCTACTTCATATCCTGCAATCCTCACTATAAACACAGAATACTAGGATCTGTTCAATTTCATATTTTGTTCTAGCCTTGAAGGGTCAGCCAAACCAATCGTAATAATAGCTCAGGTCTTGCTATTATAGTAAGACAGTTTGAATGAAATCAGTAAGAATATAAAACTGATATACAGGGGCGTTAGCTGGCAGCAGATATTCTGAGTCAGCAATGTCATCTATAGGGATAAAGTAATATTGTATTTTACTGCTTGGGGATTTTGTTTTATCAGGTAAGTTTTATTATTATTATTGTTTTCTTTTATAACTTAACCCAGAGTACATTCCATTTTTGTGAAACCCACAAAATAGCACTACCTTACCCAAAACAGTAAACATATATTCTGTATAAATAGAATATATTTGGATTTATTCTGCTCGTGGAGGTTTAGGAATGTGTAAATGTGAAATTCTCCATTCCCTCCATCAAAGTTCCTCCATGTTGCAAATGTCTGATCTGTATTCATTTTATGTAATCATAAACTTACCCAATCAACCAGTTATACTGTTCTTATGTTTCAGATTGTCTTCACAGACATGGTGAGGCTGGATGAAGGGAGATCAGCACACTGAGCCTTAGGCAAGCATAACTAAAAATGATAAAATGATGATGTGGTCTCCTACCCATCCCCAGTTCACAATTAAGGCAGCCTCCGTCCCTTTCTTGCTCTGTTCTAAAGTAGCATTTTCTAGATCAGGGGTCCCCAACTCCTGGTTCATGGACCAGTACCGGGCCACAGCATGCCAGCAACCGGCCACACAAACAAGGAAAGCCCCATCCACAGGATTCAGGCAGCACACAAAACCATGCCTCCTGTGGTCCACAGAAAAACCTCTCTCCATGGAACCGGTCCCTGGTGCCCAAAAGGTTGGGGACCTCTGTGCTACATGACTGTGGAGATTCTCAGTCATCCAGGTCATCACTGTCTCAAAAGTGGTTTTTCAAAAGGCAACTAGACTTTCTTTCTGACCAGAACCAGTGAAGCTTCTTGGATGAGAAGCCTTCAAGGGAAAACAAAAAAAGAAAGGACAGTTGCCTTTTGAGAAACCCCCTCTGAGACTAGCATTTTCTAGCTTTTTCCAGCACAAGCCATGCTAATCTAGCCATTTGAATATAACTTGTTGAAATAAGATTAGGACTAGTTACACCAATGGAGATATTCCCACCCATGTCTTCTTCCCATATTTATGTGGCCAGAACCCCTATTATACTTTGTTGCTAAGACAGAATAGGAACTGCTACATGGCCAAGACTTCTACAAGCTGGTATTTATTTATTTTCTATCCTATCTTTTAAGTACAGAAAATCAAGATAGTATACATATTACTATTTTTTTTCTTACAGCAACAATCCTGTGTTGTAGACTGGGCTGAAGGAGAATGACAGGCTCCAAAACCTTGGCTCCTTGGACTAGAACCTGAATCTTCCAACCCCTCATTGATTACCTTAGCCATTACACCACACTAGCTGTCACTTTTTTGCCCACTCCCACACTGGATGACATTAGATGCCCACTCCCACATTAGATGCTTAACTAATGAAAGAGACATTTCTTCCTTCCACATGAGACTCAAAAAGCATTGCTACATTTCCTTCATGTATCACTTATCTAACTGTAAAGTCACACTTCCTCATATCACATTCCACACAACTAAGGAACTTAATTACCCATGTTTTCTTGTCTTACAAGTTCTGTGTTGTGATTATATTTTCTTGCTGTTGAAGATTCTCCTACTGCAGTCTACATGAATGAAGATATTCACATTCCTGTTATTTCATAAAAAAATGTACCAGTGCCTTGGCATCAGTTTCTTCTCTCACCCACCTCCATAGTCTGATACCCATTGCTGAATTGCCTGTATGTTTGGCATGTGATATTTCTACATTGAGGCTTTTCTTGCTCATCATATCCTTTTACAAATCCAGAGAATGTTTTCAATAAAGCTTAGGGTAAGGTAAGATTTGAGTAGAATTCTGCTCAAACACCCCTTCATGGATTACTGCCTTGTCGTGGCGAAGGGGCTTGCGTAATTCAATGAAGCTATGAGCTATGCCGTGCAGGGCCACCCAAGACGGAAAGGTCATAGCAGAGAGTTCTGACAAAACGTGATCCACTGGAGAAGGAAATGGCAACCCACTCCAGTATCTTTGCCATGAAAACCCTATGGACAGTACCAAAAGGCAAAACGATATGACGCTGGAAGATGAGCCCCTCAGGTCGGAAGGCGTCCAATATGCTACTGGGGAAGAGCAGAGGGCTAGTACTAGTAGCGCCAGAAAGAATGAAGCGACTGGGCCAAAGCCCAAAGGACGCTAAGCTGTGGATGTGTCTGGTGGTGAAAGGAAAGTCCGATGCTGTAAAGATTTTTTCTTCATAGGAACCTGGAATGTAAGATCCATGAATCAAGGAAAGCTGGACGTGGTCAAACAAGAGATGACAAGACTGAACATCGACATCTTAGGAATCAGCGAACTAAAATAGACAGGAATGGGTGAATTTAATTCAGATGACCATCAGGTATACTACTGCGGGCAAGAATCCTTCAGAAGAAATGGAGTAGCCTTCATAGTCAATAAAAGAGTAGGAAAAGCAATACTGGGATACAATCCGCAAAATGACAGAATGATCTCAGTTCAAATCCAAGGCAAACCATTCAATATCACAGTAGTCCAAGTCTATGCCCCAACCACCAATGCTGAAGAGGATGAAATTGGCCAGGTCTATGAAGCCCTACAGCACCTTATAGAACTAACACCAAAAAATGATGGGGGATTGGAATGCTAAAGTAGGAAGCCAAAAGATAACCGGAATAACAGGCAAGTTTGGCCTTGGGGTACAAAATGAAGCAGGGCACAGGCTGATAGAATTTTGTCAAGAGAATACGATGGTCATAGCAAACATTCTTTTCCAACAACCCAAGAGATGGCTCTACACATGGACATCACCAGACGGTCAACACAGAAATCAGATTGACTATATGCTCTGCAGCCAAAGATGGAGAAGCTCTATACAGTCACTAAAAACAAGACCAGGAGCTGACTGTGGCTCAGACCACGAGCTTCTCATTGCAAAGTTTAGGCTTAAACTGAAGAAAGTAGGGAAAAGCAGTAGGCCACTCAGGTATGAATTAAATCATATCCCTGTTGAATATACAGTACAGGTGACAAATAGATTTAAGGAATTAGATCTGATAGACAGAGTGCCTGAAGAATTATGGACAGAGGTTCACAACATTGTACAACAGGTAGCAACCAAAACCATCCCAAAGAAAAAGAAATGCAAGAAAGCAAATTGGCTGTCTGAGGAAGCTTTGCAAATAGCTGAGGAAAGGAGGGAAGTGAAAGGCAACGGAGAAAAAGAAAGATATGCCCAATTGAATGCAGAATTCCAGAGAATAGCTAGAAGAGATAAGAATGCCTTCTTAAATGAACAGTGCAAAGAAATAGAAGAAAACAATAGAATAGGGAGGACCAGAGATCTTTTCAAGAAAATTGGAGAGATGAAGGGAACGTTTAATGCAAAAATGGTCATGATAAAGGACCAAAATGGCAGGGACCTAACAGAGGCAAAAGAGATTAAGAAGAGGTGGCAAAATTACACAGAAGAACTATACAAGAATGAGCTTAACATCCCTGATAATCACAATGAGGTGGTCACTGACCTCGAGCCAGACATCCTAGAATGTGAAGTGAAGTGGGCCTTAGAAAAGCTGAGCAACAACAAAGCTAGTGGAGGTGACAGTATTCCAGCTGAGGTATTCAAAATCTTAAAAGACGATGCAGTAAAAGTGCTACACTCAATTTGCCAGCAAATTTGGAAAACTCAACAGTGGCCACAGGATTGAAAAAGATCAGTTTACATTCCAATTCCAAAGAAAGGCAGTGCCAAAGAATGTTCAAACTATTGCACCATTGCACTCATTTCTCATGCTAGTAAAGTTATGCTTAAAATTCTACAAGCTAGACTCCAGCAGTATGTGGATCGAGAACTACCAGAAGTACAGGCAGGATTTCAAAAAGGCAGAGGAACTAGAGATCAAATTGCCAACATACGCTGGATCATGGAGAAAGCTAGAGAGTTCCAGAAAAACATCTACTTCTGCTTCATTGACTATGCTAAAGCCTTTGATTGTGTGGATCATAACAAACTGTGGCAAGTTCTTAAAGAGATGGGCGTACCAGACCATCTTATTTGTCTCTTGAGAAACCTATATGTGGGCCAAGAAGCAACAGTGAGAACTGGACATGGAACCACTGATTGGTTCAAAATTGGGAAAGGAGTCCAGCAAGTTTGTATACTGTCGCCCTGCCTATTTAACTTATATGCAGAGCACATCATGAGAAAGGCAGGGCTGGATGGATCAAAAGTTGGAATTAAGATTGCCGGAAGAAATATCAAGAACCTAAGATACGCAGATGATACCACTGTAATGGCAGAAAGTGAAGAAGAACTAAAGAGCCTCTTGTTGCGGGTGAAGAAGGAGAGTGCAAAACTTGGGTTGAAACTTAACATTAAAAAAACCAAGATCATGGCATCCAGCCCCCTCAATTCCTGGCAAATAGATGGGGAAGAAATGGAGGTAGTGACAGATTTTATTTTCCTGGTCTCCAAAATCACTGCAGATGGGGACTGTAGCCAAGAAATTAAAAGACGCTTGCTCCTCAGGAGGAAAGCCATGGCAAATCTAGACAGCACACTAAAAAGCAGAGACATCACCCTATCAACAAAAGTGTGTATAGTCAAGGCTATGGTCTTCCCAGTTGCAATGTATGGCAGTGAAAGTTGGACCATAAAAAAGGCTGAGCGCCAAAGAATTGAGGCCTTTGAACTCTGGTGCTGGAGAAGACTCCTGCGAGTCCCTTGGACTGCAAGGCGATCAAACCGGTCAGTCCTAGAGGAGATCAACCCTGATTGCTCTTTAGAAGGCCACATCCTGAAGTTGAAACTCAAATACTTTGACCACCTAATGAGAAGGAAGGACTCACTGGAGAAGTGCCTAATGCTGGGAAAGATTGAGGGCAAGAGAAGAATGGGATGACAGAGAATGAGGTGGCTGGATGGAGTCACTGAAGCAGTAGGTGTGACCTTAAATGGACTCCAGAAGATGGTAGAGGACAGGAAGGCCTGGAGGAATGTTGTCCATGGGGTCGTGATGGGTCGGACACGACTTCGCAGCTAACAACAACAACTGCTCAAACAAGCAGCATAAACAGTAGCCACAATAGAGACACAGAGATCATGCAGGCACAAGTAGATGCAGCTTATAGCAGCATTTAGATGACCTTAAGTTAATGTTAAAAAGCTATGTAGGGTTGCACCAGAAAATACTTAGTTAAGAGACCATTGGAAAATGTAAGTTAGACTAGGGTGGGAATTGGGACATATCCCATATTTTGGGCATGCCTATGATGTCAAAGTTTGACTGCTTTGCCCTTTACCTAAATCTGTTTGAGCACCATCTGTCCTTCAGTGTTCTATGTATTTTCAATTTTTTCTAACTTGAACTCCTTCAAATTATTGGACAAATTTCCATATTGCACTTGATCATAAGTCATTGTGCCAAGATTGATTTGGTTTGGAATCCCAACCATCCTGAATTGAGAAAGTGCTTTTAGACCAAGCATGACCATCCCAGGCCTGGGTAGCTAGTAAGATAATAGAAAAAATACTAAATAAAGGAAGTTTGTTTTTTATATACATTAAATATATTATATATGAGGGCCAAGACTATTCCTCTTTACTCAGTGCAGCCCAAGCAAGTCAAATGGCTGAGCAAGCATGTTTTATTTAGACCATTGTGGATGAGCCTGGTGGCACAGTGGTTAGAATGCAGCATTACAGGCTAATTGCAGGCTAATTCTGCTGACAGCCAACAGTTCGACTGTCACCCAGTCAAGGTTGATTCAGCCTTCCATCCTTCCAAGGTCAGTAAAATGAGGACCCAGATTGTTGGGGTCTGTAAACGGCTTAGAGAGGGCTGTAAAGCACTGTGAAGAGATACCGTATATACCGTCTTAGTGCTATTGCTAGAGTGTGAGAGGGGAAGAGTATTTCCATCCAATTGGTTCAATAAGAACTTGCTTTTAAAGGGGTGGGGGGTGGGGGTGTGTGAATCTACGTTTCGTTTTATCAAATTGAATACAACTAAACGACTTAGGTCAGACCAGGTTCTTGTGGTAGTCAAACCACGGCTGGTCTGAATGCTTCATCCCCAGATATTTTTTCTGCCTAAGCATCACAGATCCCGGGACAGTTTTGAGCTATGGTGCCTGTATTGCTAAGCACATTGATTTGTGCTTTAGATTGTAAGCCGCCCTGAGTCTTCGGAGAAGGGCGGGATATAAATGGGATTAAAATAAAAATAAATAAAAAATATGTCCCGAGGTGGCAGCCTCTCTACAGGCAGTTTCAGCTGCTCCCCTGGAGCGCAGAGCGCTTCCTCCAACGCGCTCGCCAGGCATCGCTCCAAACGCCGCCGCCCCGTTGTTTACCACCCAGCTCCCAGCGCCTCAGGAGTTAAAGCGGCTGAGAAAGCTGAAGCAGATTCGGGTGGGTGGCCCATTGCAGAGCCGGGCCTCCAGTGGGAGGGGGAGCTTCTCGAGGGGAGGGGGAGCGCTCTTAGCTGGTGGGGGGGGGCGGGCGGGGAAGAGCCGCGGAGAGGGGAAAAAGAGGCGAGCGAACGCCTGCCGCCTAGGCGTTTGCGCGCGCGCGCCGGCGCGCTCGTTTGTTTGTGTGTGTGTGTGTGTGTGTGTGTGGTCACAAGTGAGATGTGCGCGCAGGGAAAGGGATGAGACTCCCTGCCGCCGCCTCCAACTGTCAGGAAAGGGAAGCGCGGACAGAAGGGGTGGACGACGGCGACGGGCGCTCTTCAGCCCTGGTCTCCTTCAGCGCCGGGGTAGTCGTCAGCTCCCATCAGGGCTACCGAACCGACGCCCTCCCCGCTCGGGCTGCCAACTCCTGGGCTCAGCCGGAGACAGCTGTGCAGGCTTCCAGGGCTGGCAGCGGGTCGCCCCCCTGAGAAGCTGCAGCGCTGAGACGGCGAGAGGAGAGTCCAAGGGTAAGTTGAGCTCTGCGAGGTGTCTCCCCGGTGCAGGGCGACGAGCGGGGCTTGTGTCCCTCAGGTGGCGGGGAAGCTGTATCTCGGAAGCCGCCTCCGGGAGCCTCGTCCGGGAGTCAGGCCGAAGAGGAAGAGAGGGATGGTGCGAGGCTGGCTGGGGAAGAGCCGTCAGGGCTTGTCTGATTCGGGGTGGTTTTGGCGGCAGCGACGTTTACGGGATTGGAGAGGTGAAGGAAAGTTGGGATGCGGTTTCGGGCTTGGCAGCAGAGATTCCCAAGCGAACCTTTGGGATCAGTGCAGGTGGAGGCTAACATTCACGACGGCTCTTGCGTTGCTGTGTAAAAACCAGGTGTGTCCTTCCACATCCAGCAATGAGGCCAAACTACTGAGCCTGGTGACCAGGAGGGACGTCGGGGTGCAGAATCGTTTCTTCAGCCTGTGATCTGATTTACAGGATGGTGTTGTGTATTCTGGAGTAGCGCTTGGAGCGAGCCAGCACCTTTGGTTTGTTTTTTTTTGGCAGATCCTGGCAAATCAAGCTACAGCCTTTGAATTCCGTGCAAACTGGCTGTGGCTTGCTTAGTACCATCCAGTTTTCTTGATCAAACCCTTATCTCATAAACATTCAAGGAGATTTTGGCATCTAAGGAAAAACAACAACAAAGGATTGCATTGAATAGTGTAGTCTAGCCTATTACTTTCATCCTTGACCCAGGAGAGCTCCCATTGGGGAAAGGGTGGGTGGGTGAGGGTTTGCTAGAACTCAAGGCATTGACAGGCAACATAAAAGAATAGAAACAGAAAATCAAATCTGAAAAACGTTGACAGAGGAGTAAATTGTAGAAGAAAAGTACTGGTAACGAGGGGCCATCAGCTGATGCAGACAATAAGCCAAGGACCTGCCTTTTGATTTAGCTTCCACACCAGCAATCTCTAAAGCTAACAACCATTGGTGATGGCTGCCTATCACCATCCCAGCCTCAGGGAGAGCCAAGCTGTGAACATGAAGGTGAACAGAAAGCAGGATGGGCAGTGGGTCAGATCAGCTGAAGAGTTGGCAGAACAAGTACAGAATGTTGAAAAAAGCTCATTAGTCTTTCTACAAAGTAGCTTTACCTCTCACCCTCCCAATCCCCAAGAGCTCTGTTCCCATTCATTTCTCCTGTTTCTATCAGCCCTAGTTTATCTATAGCCTATCATAGCAAAGCTATGTAATCATGTGCATGGCATAGCAGAGAGGGAGTTTACCTACAGGAGCTTTGACATACAATAAATCTGTCAGAATCTGTAGATTTTCCCTTCATTTCACCGTTTGATCATGCAAACCTCTCCAGTGGCTATGAAACAAACCTGCTTAGTAACCATAAATATATCTGTATTCTGACTCTGACAATCAGATCAGTTGCTTTTTTTCTTTTCTTTCCAGGGATATTTTTTAATTATTATTTCATCCTTTAATTAGCCTTGCTATGAAATGTGAGCATTAAAGGCAACTAGTAAAGGTCCTGGGAAATTTCTTTTGGTTTTTTTTTTCCCCCAAGTGACACAATGGCATGATTTTATTGATTTATTTATTTTTGACCAGAGAGAATATGTATACAGTGGATGCTCCCCAATATAGTGTTCAGAACAGAAGGAAACTGACCTAAATTCTACATTAGCTTTTTATTGCTTCTGTAGGTCAAATTTTTATATTTGCATGTATGAATAGTAGCTTGGGCTAGGCGTTATCTGTGGGCATTATTGGGGGGAATAAAAGCTTAACCAACTTGCACTTGTTTTGTCATGTATGTGTGTACTTTGGAAACTAGTACCTTTAAAGGATAAAATATTGAAACTCCCAGGTCCCAAGTAAAGAAAAGAATAAATATGAAGAGAGATTATATATCAGACTTCTCTTCCTTCCCTTTCTGTGAAATGTTGCCTATGAGGACCTAATCTTTATGATTCAACCCACTTGTCAGCATGATGACTTTCAGAACCTTATATCGTATCCTTTGGGAGAAAAAAAAACACTATTCAGGTTTTGTCAAATGCTCTGAGGGACCTTTTGTCCTCTGAACTCAGCTCGAACTTGATGTCATCTACTCTTGTTCTGGCAGGAGAAATGCCTGTGACTCACAGGTAAAATATCTACATATTTTGAAAAAGGAGGGGCTTGGTCCTAGACCATGAAAAAGAACAGGCATTTAAATGGAAATTGCTACTTAGAGGGAACCTTTGGGACTTGCATTTAATTTTTAATGAGTGTTCTCAAAGTATATGTTCAGCTAGAATTGCAATGGGGCAGAGGTCCATGGCATGAAAGCTCCCAAACATCATGCAGAGGATGGTAAATGATCTGAATATCAGCAGACAAGACCGCCTGTCACTATTGGGGCTGACATGGACATTCAGACCCCACTAGAATGAATTGAGAGTCGGGAAGAATACAAAATTAATAAATTGTTTTAATATTTGTTGTTATAGGATTGATTCTTCCAAGACTGGGAGAGAGAGAGATAAAGTAGGCATGTATGGGTTTACAGATATTTATGTTTCAATTGACATTATATTTAGTTTCCAGTAAGGCAAAGGCTGTATAAAATGAGTTCCCTTTAAAACCATTAACCACTATCACCCCATTCCGCATTTAACACCAATTAGTTGATAGAATAGATGACAAACATTTATATGTTTTATAGTCCTTGTCTGTCCTTGGTATCTGGGCACTGAAGTGTGTGCATTAAAAAGGCATATATATATATATATATATATATATATATATATATATATATATATATATATATATATATGTATATATGTATATATGTATATATGTATATATGTATATATGTATATATGTATATATGTATATATGTATATATATGTATGTATATATATGTATGTATGTATGTATGTGTATATATATAACATTGTGCTATGCAAATAGGTATAATACTTCAGTCTGTAACTTTGAGTTTTTACTTCATCAAGTAGCATATATTCCATTCAGTTCATCTCCTGAAGGAAGAGAATTCCAATAAACTTTTTTTCTGAAGAGAAAAGCAAGAATGTCAGGACCAAGGATCCTACCACCAAAACCAAACAGTGTTTTTTTCAAAAAATAATTACTTTTCTCTAACTGCCTGTGTTTTCTGAATGTTTTTCCTGCTTGACAGTTGGAAAGTGATCTGGTCATCAAACCATCTAATGCTTAACAAATCCTTGCTCTACTTTATAGTGATATATTGTAGTGTCTTTTTTAACTTCATGTCTCTGTTCACCTTGGGGAAACTATATTCTCTCAACTGACCTATTTTGCACAGTACTGTAGTCTTAACAGAATGACAGAGTTGGAAGGGACCTTGGAAATTTTTTAGTCCAGGGGTCTCCAACCCCAGTCTGTGGACCAGTACCGGGCCACGGCATGCCAGCAATTGGTCCACACAAACAAGGAAAGCCCCATTGACAGGATGCAGGCAGCACACAAAACCATGCCCTGTCTGGTCTGTGGGGAAAACTTCTCTCCACGTAACCAATCCCTGGTGCCCAAAAGGTTGGGGACTTCTGTTCTAGTCCAAACCACTGGTTATCCAGTCTCTTCTTTAAAATCTCCAGTGTTGGAACACCACAAATTCTGGAAGCATATATTTATATATTTTACAATCATACTTACATTAGTTTGCTATGACTATTAAAAGCAAGTTGTAAACCGTAGTCCTTTTGCACTGTTGCAAAATGAATGCACATGAAGATACTACAGTAGGGAATATATATAAAGTTATTGAGCAGGAATAGCCAGGAAGGAGCAGGGCATTTAAACTACAGGTGCATCAGTTTAAAACCTATATGTGAAATCAGTTAAAGGTTGATATGCAAGTGTGATGGTTTTATGGCAAGAAAGGCCATAGGAACATAAAATATTCACCAATATATTGGACTGGGTATTCAAAACAGCAAAATAAAAAATGCTATTACATTTTCAGTACACTTCATAGTACAGCTCCAGGAGAATGACATAATACAGACAGGGATACTGATCAATGCCTCCTACTATTACCATTGTGCAAGCTTTTGAACTTTACAAAATTTAGCTTCAGGAAAAAAGTAAAACAAATGCTTTATTAAATGCAAAGACTTAGAGTTACAAAGTATCTGTGACATCTATTGTATTCGTGTTGTGATTTTGATAGATTTCCCAGCTCCGAACAATGTATGTAAACAAAGTTATTCCACAGGCCTCTAATATTCTGCATTTATTGAACATGGATCCAAGTGTACAAGCACTTTGCATATATTATTTGAGCAATTCTTGCTTTAGCGCTCTTGGATAGATCAGTGTAATCAATCTCCATATTATATATTACAAGGGGCAGAGAATGAGTGGCTTGCACTTACTCGCCACAAGTGAAATATCAACTAAAAATGTCCTGATTCACCACTGAGAAGTATATTGTACAAATTAGAAATTGGTTTTGTGAGAAATACTTTTCTCACAAAAATCCACTGCAGTTTGAGCACAACTTCCTTTTGGAGACTGGATTCTTTTTAAAAAATGGCTGGCCTTTTATAAAATAGGAATCCCTTAGTTTGCCCACTCAACCTTACTCTGACAGATAATTGGCAGTTGATGTCAGAATCCATAGGAGAAGTCTTTTGCACAGATGTTGATACTCCTACTGAGATGACAGGATCCCTGAGAATAATATCATCCATGGAAGTGGAAATTTATCTTTGCCATGAATACTTGCATTTAGGTACAGTCAAGTGGAAGTTTTAAAGCAAAACCTCTCTGTAATAAACTCTTACCACTGCTTTTATAAGAAGGAGAATGGAACCTTCAGCTGGAAGGAAGCCAAACTGAATTTAATTTGGTTGATGTGAAATAGAGCCCAAATTAACTCATTTGTGATGTGAACCCTTTCCAAAATTGAGCCCGAGGGAAACACAGTTGTTATTGCACCAGCTATTAATTAACCATCTTCTCACCTTATAGTCAATCATATAGAAGGGAGGGGAGGTTGTACAGTTTGGCTTTGTTTCTAATCACAAGTTCAGCCAAAAGAGAAAATGGTTTTTACCCGCGTATATTTCCATAAAGTTCTTCTGATCGCATGGTTAGGTATTTTGATTATGCCATAGTTCCAAATAATACATCCAGCCACTATATGCGTATGTGTACATATGTGATCAAAGTCCATATTGGACAATAGTAATGTATATGTAAATGTCAAATAAGTATGTAAAATTTTAATTTCATTCCAGGTGTTTAGGGAATGCAGGAAAATGAAGGTAAGTCTAGGCTTGAACAAAATTTCATGAATAGTGCCAATAATTCTTTCTCTTGTGTGCTATGCTACTCTATCAGATCTGTAGCTTGTGGTGTAACTGTTCTGAATAAGAGGGTGATGACTTTTATTGGATGGATTCACCTTAGTGAGTGTAATTATAACTGAATTTTTGCCTCAAGAAGAGCTCTGTGTTTTCTGAAAGATTCACTTCTACTGAGATTGGTTCAATAAAAGGTGACACTTGCCTTTTTTACATATGCTCATGTAAACTCCAGTATGATGAACATGTTAAAAATAATTTAAGAATTATTTTTTTTATAAGAATAAATTTTAAATAAATATTTTTTACTTATAGGTATGGTGTGTATGAGGGTATCTATGTATGCATGTATACAGGTAAGATAATTCTAATGTCTTGGAATCTCTCTGAACTTTGATTTGAAAAAGGCAGTGTTGATGCAAATGATGTTTTATTTTTGTAATTATATAAATAAGCTTTACATACAAGTGTTAAGTTATAATTGTATACACAGTTATATTGAACACAAGTACAACAAAGGTAGGATTGGGGATTCCTAGTCACAATGCCCATATAGTGTAGGACCTATACCAGGGGTCTTCAAACTTGGCCTTTTTATGACTTGTGGACTTCAACTCCCAGAATTCCTCAGCCAGCGTGCCTGGCTGAGGAATTCTGGGATTTGAAGTCCACAAGTCATAAAAGGGCCAAGTTTGAAGACCCCTGACCTATACTATAACATGTGCAATGTATGTCTTGTAGAGGAATTTAGCTGGCCTTGAGAAGGAGGTTGAAATGTTGAAACAGTTCCTCAGCCCTGTGAAAATAGAAAGCATGAGAAAGGGACTTAGACCATCCTTTCACGTGGCAATAAAATAATTGCCACGTGAATTCTTGTAGTAGTCTGGTTTTTGCTTTTGCTGTTTTATTTTATTTTTTTGCATTAAAGGACTGAGAGTATTACAGTTTCATGTAATGCCCTGTATACACACCCATGGAGGTGAGATGGTAAAAACATTGCCACTAATGTTTTGTATCCAGCTGAAAATTCTTGTAAACTCAAGATATATTCCTTCCTTCTTCCCTCCCTCCCTCCCTGATTTTAATGTCCTGTACCTATGCTTTTTGTTTGTGTGTTATGTATGCAACTATTTATATTATGATATATAATATATTATTAAAATAAAATACTTTAGTATGTTTTTTCCTACATAGTGAACCTGTACTGTGGTAGATCCTGTGTTAAAACAAGTTTTGTTCTTTGTTCTAGCATGTTAACTCTCTTTGGATAAAATGTTCTTTCCTACACTTTGATGAAGTATTTCACATAGAGCAAATTATTACAGTGTGTTTCTTTTTTTAGATAGCCATACTTCTGATCCAATAACCTTGAATAACTAGGGAATATTCTGTAAGTATTATACTTAAGAAGTAAAGAAATATGGCTATCTATGATTAGAACCCAGTTAACTAAGGGACACGACTGTCACAATCATTTTCTCAGGATTCTCATGGTGCAGTAGTAGCTAGCTTTCATGTTTAGTACCACCAATAACACTTAATGAAGGTTACGCCAGGCTAATGAAAAGTGATTGTATATGCCACCAAGTTGTACCACCATAAAACATACATCTTTTTAAGCCATTATTGTAATGTAGCTGAAGTAGAGGTGGATGCAAATAGAGTGACGCTAAAATGATACCTATCCAATGTCACTCAATCAAGCCCCCTAAAGTTCCATGGACTTTATTTAACAGAATTTACCGTAATCTTAACTAAATATTTTTGAGTTCAGTGGGATTAATTTTTAAGAAGACATATTCAGAATTGCACTGTTCATCTTTCATCCTAAGAATCAATTTTGCTAGCCAAGAGTTGTCTTGCACCAGCCCATATAACTTAATGAAAACAGACGGAATGAAAATTCATAGCTAAATACAGCTGCTTTCATTTAAGGAGCTCAGGTAACAGTTGCCATATATGTTTATTTAATTTCTATAGCCGCTCATCTAAATCACATGGGCTTCAAACAACTCTTAAACTGTTAAAACAATTAAAAACAGTACAAAATAGATTTACAGCAACTGAGAAAATTTTCATAATAATTGTTAGTACAGCAAAAATATGAGGTAATATTGCAGCTGATTTCTGTTATATCTAGTATCATTATTTATATATTGTCTGAAAGACATCCATAAACATTAATAGACTTCAGATTTGAAGAGTCTTTCTGAATTGCAAACTTGGGAACATAATTTTCTTAGGCAACCATAGTGAGGAACAACAATTTGGATGTTGGTGGTAGTTTGTTCCTTTTACAATCTATGCAATGTTTCCCTTGGACTTTTTTTTAGCAAAGAACTGTGAGCCACTGGTTCCTTGATTGATAGTATCTTCTTATATCCTGATTTATGAGCAGAACATGATAACCACTTTCTCTTATTGTGCTGGAATATTTTTTTCTGAAAATGCAATTGTTTTCCTCTCTCTTCTGGAAATCATTTGAAATCAAATGTAGATAGAAAAATTAAAAGAAATGGCACCTACTCAATAATGTAACCTGATTTTTACTTTACCCAAGAAATCTGCTGGAAATCTGAGAGGATGGCTAAGAAATAATATATTCTTCCATAGTATCATTGGGACATTGAATGAAAGACTGAATAAGCAGGTGCCTAGGATACTTTGTCGTAGTCTTAGCCACTGTGGTAAGACGTTCTATGTCTTATTTCTACTTTCCCCATTGTAGTCTCAGTGCTCTGGGACAAACTTCTCTTGGTCTCCTCCCTCATGTTTCACAAAGCAGTTTAAAAAAATACTGTCCTTCTGTGCTTTTGGCATCATTTGGTGTTCTTGGATAAGCATGGAACTTAAAAGTTATATTTTCTTATTGTGTGTTCTGTTTCATTTTTGCTTTATTATTTAATAAACAGAGTCTTCGTTGATTGTATTGGTTTACAAACCTGTAAAATAAACATACAAATAATCATTATTCTTTCTACATTTATATTTTAAAATTAGCAAATTCCATTTGAGCATAAATCACAGTCCTCTTCTTTGGCTATCCCTGTGTGGCTCACTAGTTTCCACTCATTTAACTGACAACTAAATGTCAAATGTTCATGAAGTTCTGAAATTCAGTTGTACGTTTTGATATAATATAAACATTCCTTAGGTATATTGTTTAATGAAAAATAATCTTGTCACTAGAAGGTTACTTTTTTTGTTAAAATGTAACTTTGTGATTTTGTAACATTTAACAAAAATAATATATGATTCTCTGCTGGCTCAGTCTGTTTGAGCCAATCTTTTACTTTTTGGCTTGCAGACACCTGAGGCTTTTGCACTAGAGATTATTAATTAATTCCCCACATGTAGGAGCTTGCTGTAGCCAATTGCTTTTGCAATTTAGTCCTTGTGCCTGGAAACACAGTGGATATCTATGTTTCCCTTGGACTCTTTTAGCAAAGAACTGCAAAACATTGGTGCCTTGATTGATAGTATCTTCTTATATCCTGTTTTACAAGCAGAACGTGATATCTACTTTTTCTTATTCTGCTGGAATTTTTTTTTCCTTGAAAATGTAATTGTTTTCCTCTCTCGTCCCCTGGAAATAATTAGCTTTTTACTTCCAAGGAAAGATACATACCCCAAATTATTATTTTTCTTATGGGAAACCAGATCTTGCTTTTAAGTACAGGAAGCAGTTAGTAATATACACCATGCTTTATGAGAGCAAGTTTGGTACTATAAGAAATAAGCCAAGACAAGCCTCAAAATAGTGAACACAATTCCATAATGGTATATAGCAGTGGTGGCGAACCTATGACACATGTGCCAAAGGCGGCACTCAGAGCCCTCTCTGTGGGCACGCGCGCCATCACCCCAGCCTCACCTCCTCCCATGGCCTCAGCAGCAGCCCCCCTGGAGGAGAGTCACCCCTGAGCATGGTCCGCATGGAGCAGCACAGCCAAGGTCATGACAGCCAGGCAGCAGGGACAAGACTCTGCCCTCATGCCCCGTCGCATGCAGTTTATGGTGTGGGGCACGGGCGGAAGGCGTGACTGCCATGGCACTGCTGGGCCACCTGGGCGATCTGCAGCGGGCCATGGAGGTGGTGAGTGGCCCTGTGGGTGGGTGGAGGGTGGGGTGGGGGGCGGGGCTGTTTTTTGGGCACTCGGTCTCTAAAAGGTTCTCAGTGGTATATAGTATCTCTTGGATTATTCTGCCATTCCATTTTACAGTCTTTCAAAATGTGCTATACCCAAAAGAAATACCACAGTTGAGAAAAAAAGTATTAAAGATTCAAGAATTAGTCTTATAAAAATTACAACTAACTTCATTATTTTTTTTAAAAAAAAAATCTCCTATCCTGCTAAATAAAGTCTACTTTCCCTATTGTGTTTGTTAATAAGGGTTGGAAAATAATGCTAAAAAATTATTTCTTCTGGAAAAGCACTAAATCAGAGTTTGGCAGTCTTATTAAACCATTATATTTATGCATTTCATGTCCTCTTCTGTGGTGTTTATGGCAAAATGTATGACATTCTCTGTCAATCTTCCATTCAAACAATAACTATACTGAGAGATGATTAGTTTCATTAAGGAAAGTGCAGGGACACTGATGCAGGGATAATTTCTCTTACCCTGAATTTGTTCCACATGTTTTTACTAGCACTGGGGAGTGAAGGCGGCTTTACCCCACACATTACCTTTCTATAACAAGTAATGAGAAGCTGGGTAATATTGATACACAGAACCGAATCCACCAATGTAACCAAATAGCTTATTTTTATTTTATTTTTTTTATTTTAATTCCATTTATATCCCGCCCTTCTCCGAAGACTCAGGGCGGCTTACAAGCTTAGCAGTAGCCTTCATTCTATGTATATGCCTGCTTATTAGGGCTTTCACACACACCCAAGCGGCATTATTACAAAGTCAGCTTAATTGCCCCCAACAATCTGGGTCCTCATTTTACCTACCTGGGAAGGATGGAAGGCTGAGTCAACCTTGAGCCTGGTGGGATGCGAACCTGCAATAATTACAGGCAGCTGGTGTTACTTAAGGAGGCATTAGCCCACTGCTCCACCAAGGCTCTTTCATGCTGGTCTTGAGCATAATAAAGATTTGATTTGTACAAAATAGTTTAGTGCTCCTAAGAAGCACCTTGTTCTAAAAAAGGAGAACAAGCAGGCAATCATGTTTCTGGATTAGAAATGCTTTTTCTAATCCCAAAGTTCAAGGTTAGACATTTTTTAATCTCTGTCATTAGATGTCATGACTATAACATAACCTTCTACATTTTAGAGTCACTGCTATGTTTGCTGGATATATCTGCATATAGGTGTTTCATCTTCAAAAAGTGGTGTTTTCGTATGTTTGGATACAAACTACTCTTGCCTTTGAAATTAATTTACTGGGCATCAAAATCCAGCTCTGATTTTCTTCCACTGGGTTGTTCTGATAACAGAGTGCCACCAAGCTGTTTGGATTCACAAAATATTTCATTAGTAGTATTTAGACGAGAAATGAGAAGACTTTGTACACCTTTGTATACTTTGTAAACCAGTAATTGTGTAATGAAAGATACAACAAATTCATTATCCAGTTAAAATTATATTGCTAAAATTGGGGTAGCCAAGATTTGATTCTTGCATGGAAGTTTCACTCAGTTCTCTTATTAAAAATAAAATGAAATCAAGAGTTCAGAATTCTTTCATTCTTCTGAACCAAAAGTTCAGTGATAGGCCACTGCTCTACTTAAAAATAAGGAGACTGCTGGTTCTATTTAAAAACAATCTCATAGAGACTGATAATGTTTTAATATGAAATCATGCGTAGATTTACCTAAGAATAAATTTTATTCAACTCAATAAAACCTACTTCTGAGTAGACATTTAGAAGATTTTCAGAGAAGCATTTAATTTAATCTGTTCAGAATAAAGTAATACATATTTTCATCACTTATCACATTATTGCCATCACTTAAATGAGTAGATATATTATTTGACATCTACAGAAAATATTCCTTTTCATTCCCATCTTTATCACTTTACTTTTCCTGGGATGCATGCCATTTTGGCTTTCACCTTCTCCTAAATCTGCTTTTTGTTTTATCTTCTAGGCCAAAGAACAAGAGAGGGAGAACTGTTAAAAAGCCTGATATAGTTCCAGGGCATCAATCAGTTTATAGGCAATGAAATATATGTGCAGGTCTTGAGGTTGTTGATAGGGTAGAGTATTTTGTGATAAATATATTTATTGCAGGTTGTGTGAAAGGTAGTTCCAATGAGTGGTTTTTAGTAAGGCAACAAATAGCCAAGAAAATTGCTCCAATTGCACTGCAGTGCATTTCAGGCATTGAAGTTAATGGGGTTCTTTTCTATTCCTTTGCATTATCAAGAAGGGAATGACAGTGGACAAATAAAGAGTTACTCATTTGTAGCAAAAGCCACTTCTGTTCATGCCTGGCAGATGTGGATTATTAAGAAATAATGTACTACTTGCATTTTTTAAATCCAGCTACTAATACGGCTGGATACTGCAGTGTGCATGTATGAAGCAAATATCCATATATGATGAGGTTCTCCTTAAACATAAAATTTGAATGCTGATTATAATCAAAGGTATTGAAGTGTATTCAAAGTCCTGCACCAAATATCTCATGCGCACATTCAGTGATCTAGTGCAGACAAAGGGATAAGGTGATCAATGGATACTAATCATGATAGCTATCTATCACTTCAGGTATCAGAGCCACTATGTCTTTGAACAGCTGTTTCTGGAGAATTTGAACAGCAGAGTGCTATTGTATTCGTGTCTAACGTATTGGCTTTCCACCTGGGTAGCTGCTGCAGGAAACAAGATATTGAGCCAGTTAGTCCACTGGTCTGATCTATAAGGTTCCTTATTTTGATGCTTAAAAGAAGTAGAGGTTTATTACAGAAAGAAAGTTAATTAGTGAATGCTCTGCTTTGAAATATATTTCAGTGCTTCAATGTACCAATCTCTATAGAGGAAAGTAGATAAAAACCAGCTGACTAAATAAATAAATATATAAATAAAAAAGTGTTTCAACTATCAATATCAAGAATAAAAGCTTGCTAATGGACATCTAAGCCAGATTTGTGCATATGTTTATGCTTATGTGAGTTCACTTTGATCAAGCAAACTGAATGGGGAGAAAGCAGATACATTTCTGATGCTGAACCATGGCCAAGAAATATGAAAAGTGTGTCATCAGTAGAGATTCTTAGTTGAACCATAACAACAGATATAGCTTTCAGAGTTACGATGCCTTGTCCTTACTCTATGGGCACTGGTATGGTGGATGATTAGTGACAACATTCTGATGGCATATTCAGGAAAATGTCATGATATTTGCACTTCTGTCAGATACAAGCGAGGTCAGTATGGCATCACTGCAATTTGCTGTGAATGACATTGCCTGACTCCCTTATTTATTCATTATATTCTGATGTTATTGGGGGTTTTCATACTTCAGTAACAGCAAGAAAAATACATAAATCTTAACCTGAAATGATTGAAGGTCATTATCGTAAGGATGGAGTATAAAACTGTGGTTGCCAGTCTATTTCAGTAATTAGTTGACAAAAACCTGACATAAATTGGATTGTTTTATGCCTAACATAGAAAGATACAGCATAGCTTCTGGAAAATGCTTAAATGAAACATGGAGGTACAGCTATTGGTAAGGATCAATTTGATAATGATTTTAATGAGGTGACTATTTTCAAAACAGAGCATTCATGAAAGAAAGTAGAATGGCCACAAATCTACTTCATTAGTAATAGGATCCACTAAAAGGAGAGGAAAGGTTTTGAGAGCTAAAAACAAGACTTTAGATGTCTTCTGATAACAGGTATTTCTCCTCCTCCTCCTCCTCCTCCTCCTCTTCTGGTTTCCAATAATTTAACCCAAACCTTGTTGGTTATGTTTCTAATGTATATACAGGTAGTGCGCGACTTATTATCACAACTGGTACCAGAATTTTAAGCAAGGAAGGAGGTTGTTATTTCATGAGCTTTTTTTTTTCTTTTTGCCGTGGTGGTTAAGCAAATCATTGCAGAATCATATAGTCATTGTGAATCTAGCTTGCCCCGTTGTCCAAAACTGGCTGGAAAGTTGCAAATCACATGACCTTGGGATGCTGCAAGTATTGTAAATACATGCTGGCTGCCAAGCATTCAAATTTTGATCACATGACTATTGGGATGCCGCAATGTTTATGAGAGTAAGAACAATTTGTAAGTCACTTTTTCAGCAAAACTATAATTTCAAATGGTCACTAAACACTGGTTTTACCTGTATGCAAAATGAAATATAGATGCATAAAAATCTCATTTTTGTGTGAATATTTGAAGAAATTCTTTTTTAAAATCTGTTTACTATTGGTAAATTTACTAATTTGCTATATGTTTAACCCCAGAGGGCAAAATATACTCAGTCGTGATCTGTACTTCTTGTTAGTGGTGTGTTGATTTCGAAACACAGATAAATGCCAGAAGAAGTGTGCCAGATACCCTTTATAATTCATTTGTTATGAATTAATAAATTATTAATGGCTACTGCTTAATATTTCTGCCAACATTTCTCTCCAACACTTTCTGAGTCTAAAATATTTGGAACATCATCATAGAAATTCTAGTGCAGGTGCGTCCAACCCATAGCCCACAGGCCACTTGTTGCCTTGAACAGCTAGTAATGTAGCCATACAAGATTAAAAAAAATATATAAAAAAATAAAGGAAGTTTGTTATTTATATACATTAACTATATTACGTATTCTATATGTGGCACAAGACAATTCCTCTTTACTGAATGAGGCCCAGGCATGCTCTAGTGAGTCCTATTAGAATTAATCAACTTTTCCTGTTCTATTATAAAATCATGTATGCCAGAGAACGTTGCTAGGAAAATCTTAAATTATATTTTATTAAGAATGCATGGCTATACCACATTGGTTTTATTCCTCCTTCTTTATTTGCTTCAAACTAGAGTTAAATCAGTATTAAACATTCAAAAGCAAAGCAAGAAATAGTTCTTATCTCCAGACAACTCTTTATGCTTTTGTAAAATTCAATAGTGGCTAGGTTTTAACAATCGTAATTGCTGACAAATGATTTTTAAATGAAAGGGGCACCCCTGATTCACAGTCTAATGGACCTCAGGCCTTCCCATGTCCTGTTCTAACAAACAAAAAGTATTCCAACTGTCTTCTGGCCAAGATCCCTATCTTTCATACTATCTTCACTCAGCTGATAAATTGCTTTCAGGGCAGAGGGGAGTATGAGGAGGGATGCAAACTGAAAGCAAACCAGTTGGCAAATCAATGCTAAAACTAAAGCTGAATTCAAGGGCTGAAGTCTAGATGCTATAGTCCTGGCAGTGGAAGACAATGAAAGCAGCAACAAGCCTAGTGCCAGTTCTTGGGCTGAAATGAGTGTATGCCTTGTCATGGTTTTAGAAAGAATATTTCTTTCTAGTCCTAAATATGAGCATCAGCAAGAGATAACTGCACAATTGCCCTGAATAGAAGCTAATGTCATTTAAAATCCTTTCCCTGCCCCCCAGTTCTTTAAAGATGTATGTGGAAGTAGGGCGGTTAGAGCAGTCAGTCTGGTCAAAGCAGGACAGTGTCAGTGAGATGCAAGCCCTGTCCACACACTATGCTAGAGAGAAGTTCCCTGAAGATGAGTTCCTGTATGAATCCAAAAGCTCAGAAGACAAAACCGCTGGTCCCGGTGACCAATCCAGATTGAATTCTGTCCCTTTTATAGGTTCACTATAAGCTTACATGCACATCCAAAAAGGGTGGTGCTCATGGTGCAAGAACAAAATACTTCTTTTCATTTTGATAAAAGTAGATAGAGATATGGATTTATTAATACCAATTGCATTTTATTTATGATTGTTTTATATTGCTTTTTAAGTTACTCTGGAGGACTTTTATCTGGAACTTAGAAAATACATAAATAATAGACCGGAAGTCAAAGTAGGTGATAAAGTATTGCTAGCATGGTACAGATAAAGTATTGCATAGCAGCATGATAGGACAATACTGGCCAGTTGCACTGAACAGCTTGACTACTCTATTTTGAATCAGCTGAAATTTCTGAACTATCTTTGGAGGTAGCCCCATGCATAATGTGTTGTAATAATTCATGTGAGAGGTTATCTGAGTCATAAATAATAGCAAAGCTGTATCTGTCAAAATAGGTTGCAGTTGGTATATCAGCTTGTAGTGATAAAAAACTAGCAAGCAAAAATGAAGACACCTGGGAACAATGCACTGCAGAGCTACTATCGAACCAGCAGAGTAGAACATAAAAGGTAATGGAATTCATAAATGCTTTCAATATTTCTAAGAACTCCAGGGTGGATTATCTAAAGTTGGAGATGATTGTTTTATTAGCAAAATAGTCCTTTGTGTAGAATAATTGAATGAAAAGTCATACCTCCAGTGTTATAAATCATCAATAGATGGCAGTATGATACGTTAGAAGCTCCAATACATTCAATAGTATCTGTTGTTTCATACAGTTGGTCAGACATTGCTATGAGAAAAAGTTAGGTTACTATAACATGGAAACCTGTAAGTGAAGAATGATGAGTATGCTTTAAGCAATGCACTCTGATTATTTTTTTTACTGCCAAAGCAGTCCTTCCAACTGAAATTCACCATTGAATGTACTTTGTTTATGGTGATGACAGTGTTGACATGAATACTGTGTGTTGGTGAATCCAAAAAAATAATAATAAAGATGGTAAAGTGGGAAGGGGTGATTTGTGTGATCAGGAATGAACTGTGAAGGAAGGTTCATGAACTGTATAAGACCCGTCCACAGATCAATCAAAAATAAATTGCCGTCAAACTTGGTATTCCACAGCTTAGGTGACATTATTGGTGTTTTTCAATATTAAAAGTTTGTGCAAGATAAGTTCCTTGCATATTGATGGCAAAATGAAACCTGCAAGAACTGAGATTTGTCAGCAATTGTTATATTATAGGAATGAAGATGAGGATTTCTTTTTTACATATTGTAGGCTCATTATTATGATCCAGAAGCGAAGCACCAATCCTTGAAATATCTTCACAAAAGTTCACCTGTAAGGGGCGGGGGAGTCAAAACCTAGGATTTGGCAGAAAAATCATGGTTAAAGGTTTTTTTTGGGATGCAGGTGATTTTATTCACATGGATTTCCTTGAACCTACTACCACTATCCACCTAGAGCACTACACTGCAATACTCAAAGTTTCAAAATAATACTTAAGGAGAGTTTGGAAACACAAGAAGGACATTTTGCCACAATATGACAATGCTAGGTCTCATAGCTCATGAGCTAATTATCCACCCAAGAGGCAGTTGTGAAGATGGATCTTGCCATCTTACTTTATCTACCGTATACTCTAGATTTGGTGCCATGTAACTTTCCCATGTCCCCAAATTGAAGGAATATGTGTCATGGTTCCGACAAATGAAACTCTTCAAAGAACTTCGAGGCATTGTTTACCTTAAAGAATCTTTATTTGAGTAGCATAGCATCGGCACTAACATAATCGAAGCCAAAAACTGAGTTCCCCTCCCCTGAGCACATAGTATCAAAGCACAATTCCCTCCTCCAATTAACAGTCATAAATCACATTCCCCAATTAGCTTGAAGCTTGGGCTTTCTCCCCAGCTCTCCAGCCCACCAATTCTTATCATCTCTTATTTCAATAGCCTTGGTTCACACACTAGGTTCAGTACTGTTGTGTCTAGCTAAACTCTCATGCACATTCCTCCCCGCAGCATCATCTAACTCTAAGAGTAAAACATAAGAAAAAAATGGTCGCATCTCGATCTGTTGTCAAACCAAAAACATCAGATGTTAGCAGCGTTGACAATATGTTTGTTTGATTCGAATGAAAAGGTGGAGTGGACTGTTAGGAATTAACTGAAGAGACAAAGAGCAATGTTCTTTCATAAAGGTTTTAAGAAGCTTATCCATCATTAGCAGAGGTTTGTAGCAAGTGGTGGTGATTTTGTGGACATAAGTACAGGTAACAAATAATAAAATATTTCATTCGAGAATTATTTTCCTATCTCATTTATTAAAACATCTCTATTTAGAGTTATGAAGTTGGGGACATTAGTTTTCATACAACTCTTCTACATTGAATTAATAATTAGATCAACCAGTAATTTAATAACAGTCCCTATGAAATTTGGCTTATTTTGTAAAGATTGCAGTAGTACCCACATAATGAATTCTCAGTTTCAAATGAAATTCTCTACATGAAATGTTGCAGTCTGAAATAAATCTGAAGCAATGAGAATAATTGTGATATATATCTAAACAGACATCAACATAATCAATAGTTTTATAATAAAAGCTAGTATAGCAGTATTGCTTAAGTTTGCACAAGCATTCATTTATGTCATCTTCAGCCGCACTTTAAAATGGGAAATAGTAATGTATTACTTGAATTGGTGGTTAAGACAGCAAGCTGGAGAAGCATCATGGAGCTTTTTTTGGTTGTATATAGATATCAAAATGGTGCTAGTGTTACATGAGAAAAACAAGAGAGCTACTTATTGTTTAGGCATTACAATTCTATGGACATTTATTTGAGTTAGCTGTACTGAATTTATTGGGACTTGTTTTTGAATAAGAATCCATAGGATTGCATTGGTAGTAAAGGCAGCTAGCCAAATACACATCTTTTCAACTTAAAATTGATTTTGCTTCAGCAGCTTCATTCAAGGCCAAACTATGAATTGTCCAATGTCTTCATATTACCCGTTTTTCAAAAATGCAAATTAGGGGGATTCATAATTAATGGGATCAGAGCAATCATGGATGAAAGATTTAACTCTTTTTTCACTACTGTACTAAAGAAAATCCTTTTTGCTTAAACAGAACTCTGAAAACAAAGGATTATTTAAGCTTTAATTCTTTCAAAAGGCATGAGTATGCATTCGTGCTTGCCTTGTTAATTTAAAATGTATTAAATGTGTTTGTAGATGTAAAAAAAATAAACCACACAGGATTGAAAACACTGGGGAAACATCTCAAAGAACCAGCTTTCCCCAGACCTGGTGTCCTACATGGGTAATGGATTAAAATAGACATATTGATTTGGAATTCTGGGATTTGTAGCTGATGTATCTCAAGGACACCAGGGTTGAGAAAGGCAGTATTAAAGAAATAATGTATTATTACTCTTAAGCTTGCTTCAGCTCTTCCAAGAAATAGCAAGCTGAATCTGGATTTAGTTCCCTTACAGTTTTACCAGGATCAATAGATTCCTCTTCTGATGCTATCCTAAACCTAGACTGGTCCAAATGCCTTTACTGCAAACTGTGTCTAGAGTACTCAAGAGTTTCATATTCCCATGCTAAGAATTTTGTGTCATTCATTAAGCTATTTAAACAAGACAAACAGATTTCAGAAATGTTTGCCAGAAATCTTTATGGCATTCTAATTTTTTCCTTGACTTCTGCCTCATTTATAACACATGCACACATGCGTGCATCTTTCCCGATTGCTAATTTGATTGAATTTGTCTTTTTCTATTTGAAACATGCTAAATTTTCTTCTCTGAAAACGTTTCTTTAAAAGGAAGTTAAATTAATAAGACTTGTTTATGTTTAAAGGCAATATCTTAGCATACTCAAACTCTCCTTCTCTGAATATGCAGAAGCACCAGCAAAACACCTCCTCTTCTATTTGAAAAATGGTGCCCATTATTTTGCTTCTGATTCAAAACAGCAGGAGAGCAGAAAATTGTGTTTGCAGGGAGGTCCTTGGAAATCAATTTGGCTTTTTTCTTTTTTTATATAAAGGAAATGGAAATAAAATGGTACATTAGAAAACATCTCAATAAAGAATAAGTCCCTCTGAATAATAGTATGTTCCTTCCATTCCTGTAGAACTCCATTCTTCCATATACTTTAGATTCATTTGCAGATATGTTTCTTAGTAATGATATGACTTTCTCTCCCATACATATCTCTGTATCATAACTTGTAAGCTCAGTTCAGACCTCTGAATGTGGGTTGAATTCCCTGAGACTAGCCTTGGGAGTCTCCAACACTTAGAAATGGGAATGGATGTGAGAAGGGATTAACTCTCTGAGGAAATCATGTCTTTAGCTGTTGGAAGATACATGACAATTTAGGTCTTGCTTTTGCCAGACACCTTGTTCTGTGTTCCTCTCTCTAGTTGCCCTTCTCTATCATACAGAGAAGAAGAACACATTGATGCTGGAGATCCATCAAAGAGCAGCTTGGAACAAAACAATTCACCACATTTTTTTTCCTGTCCCAGCTTGGTTGGGCTGACTCCTTTCTTTCTGGTGGCTATATTTTTTAGGTGAATAGGCAGCACTGAGCATTCCCTTAATAACAGTCCTAATCATTCTCCATTCCCTTTCCTTGTTTTTCATCCCTGCCCATCAGCCACCCAACAGAAGTGATTTTTTAAAAAGATTCTCAAGCCCCTTCCCTCACTGAAGCTTTCATAAGAAACTTAATGATGTGCTTTCTTGTTTAAAGATAGGGATTGAATGACTAGATGGGGAAACACTGGACTATTTTATTTAAGCCAATATTTAAAGGAGACAAGTGTTAGGTAGAAGGAGGAACATCTCCGAGGGCTGCCAGCATTTTAAAAGTGGCATTATAAAGTTTTTCGTATTATTGCTTGATACATCAAAAGTGAAAAACCACTGTCATACTCAGCCAACCCCCCCACCTTTTTTTTTGGACAGGGTCAGAACTCCTTCCAGTCACTATTATTGAAAACTGGCAATACAGTTTTCTATCAGCCTTTGGGAGGTACTGCATGACAAGGTAGTCCTCAATTTACAACCATTCATTTAGAAACTATTCAAAGTTGTGGTACTGAAAAAAGTGACTAATGCCTACAGTTAGGATTAGCAGCATCCTCTGGTCATATGATTGCAATTCAGGCTCTTGGCAACTGAAATGTATTAATGAAGGTTGCAGCATCCCAGGGTCATGTGTTCACCATTTGTGACCTTCCCAGCCAATTTCTGTGAAGGAAAGTCCATGGGAGAAACCAGATTCACTTAATAGCTGTGTATCCCAAAGGTGCTTTTTCAAGAGGCAACTGGACTTTCTTGTTTTTCTTTGAAGATGTTTCACTTCTCATCCTGGAAGCTTCTTCAGCTCTGACTGGATGGTGGGATATGGAAGGATTTATATTCTTTGCTGACAGCTGGTCCTTTGCATTCTTTTAGAGCAGGGGTGTCAAACTGCTGGCCCGCAGGCTGGATGTGTCATGGCGAAACCGTGCCCACTCCGTTGCCGGCAATGGAAAAAAAAAGTCACGATACGTCATGACATGTCATGAGATGTTGAGAGTTTGACACCCCTGTTTTAGAGAGACATTGAGGTCACTTGGAGGTTTATCTGTGTCCTTAGGGTCACCTGAGTAGCGCAAATGGATGTGGAGCCTTCTTGTAACTGCTGAAAGGGCTGTACTGTAGAGCTGTGCTTTCTGCAGAATGTTTTCTGCCCTGGGTCCCTTCACTGTTGGAACACAGGGGCAGGCTGTTAAGAATGAGTCTGTGTTATCTGCATTTCAAACTGAAGTGCAAATGATTCCTGTAGTCTGCAATTTTTCTCGAAATCCTTTCATACTCCTGCACCATTCAAAGGGTGTTCATCCCAAAGTGCATAGCTAAACGTATGTATGGGAGAACCTTTGGGACAACCATGACCTGGATGACTGAGAATCTCCATAATCACTTAATGGCTGTGTAATTTGCTTAACTGTGATGATTCACTTAATTACCATGACAAAAAAGGTAGTAAAATTGGGGATGATCATGTAATGTGACATCATTCAGTGATGGAAGTTGCCATCCTAGTTGTGATTATAAATTAAGGATGATTTACCTGAATTATAAACTCAAATATGCTTTATGTAATTTTAAAAAATGAAAAAATCCCTCAGAACACTTTTTCATACCTGGGGGAAAAATGAAAATACATGTATATAACTGCATATCATTGTTCCAGCCACTGTGATTCTCAGACTTTATCCTGCAGCTCATAGTTTAAGCCTGTCACACATTACGTCATTGTTTGGTCAATTTTTTTTCTTTCTTGCTGCAAATAAATTACTGATATTGGTCTCTTTCTTTTTGCATTAAGGGTATTAATATTTTAATATAACATTGGTATTAGCTAGAAAATCTGCTTGCAAATAATTTCATTTTATTTTAAAACATAGAACAATTAAAAGGATGTTTTCCTTCTGTTCAATCATGTCTGATTTTTGGAGACTGCTTGGGCAAATCCTTGCAGTTTTCTTGGCAAGATTTTTCAGAGGTGTTTTGCCATTGCCCTCTTCCTAAGTCAGAATGTGACTGGCTCAAAGTCACCAATGGATTTGTGCCTAAGGCAGAATTAGAACTCATGGTCTCCCAGTTTCTAGCCTAATATTTTAACTACTACACCAAACTGATTCTCCATAAGTAAAAAAATATACTATAGGGAAAATATTATTTTTAAATATTAATTATAAAGTGAAACTGCATAAATCTGTATTGTATACCATGATATTATTAGACTAGATATTAGTCTTCAGAAGAAAAATCAAGGAAATAAATAACTCTTTCTCCAACAGTTATTAGGAACTATAATATTATTAGAATGGTTATGGGGTAAAGATGTGAAATCAAAATGTGGGTGTGCCCTTCAAACAACATGATTTTTCAGTTTTTCCTTAGAACTACAAATTGTAGAAGTTAAAGTTTAATAAAATCATTCTATTTCTAATGCAGTTTTGGCCTTGTTAGCCTCAGGCGCAGATTGAAACAGTATTTCGAAGTTTTTCCTTGCAAGTGTTACAATGAGAATTTTATTTATATAAATGACACACATCAGTGCTGCAATTATCTTAAGTTGATTGTAAGCCTTGTGACTTCAGGCTTTAAGAAACAGTGATTTGGAGTAGAAACAAACTGAGAGGGAAGTATTTGAACAGTTGTGCAGAATTATGCTGTATAAGAGACAGTTAGCAGAGAGGTTACTCTGAGTCAGTGCAGTTACTACAGATTTATACTAGACTCAGTAGTTCTACCTGTCCAATACAATCTAGTAAGGGAGGCACCTGTTGAATCCCATCCCTGAGGGCCTACTGTTAACAACTTCCATGAGGATATGCTTTTATGTAGTTGTCTCCCTTCTTTTGAATAATGCCCATCTAAGATCAGGGCAACACCAGCCTTTTTGACATTCTGGAAGGTTACCAAGTCCTACCTGTTCTGAAAAGCCTTGGGGAATTGATAATATGGTGGATCCACTGTCTGAAATAGACAAATATTTTTGTAAATACTGTTTCCCATGGTGTCTCAGTAGCTAGGAAATGGATTGGGGGAAGGATTTGGGTTTTCTTCTAATTCTCTCTATTTTACTTTTGTTGTATTACTGTTAAGCTATTCAGAGCTTTTTTGCACTAAACAGCATATAAACTGCAGAAAGAAATGAATTCTGTGGTAGTTTCTAATCAAAATAAATACTTCACCAGAAGTTTATCTCATACATTGCTTCTCTTTTAAAAAAATATTTTTATTAACGATTATAATTGCAATAGTAAAAACTAGTACAAACTACTACAAAACTGAAAGAAAGAGAAATAGAAACAAAGACTAAAATGTATGAAAGGAAGAAAGAGAAAAAAAAGAAAGAAAAAAGAAAGGAAAGAAGGAAGGAAGGAAGGAAGGAAGGAAGAAAGAAAGAAAGAAAGAAAGAAAGAAAGAAAGAAAGAAAGAAAGAAAGAAAGAAAGAAAGAAAGAAAGAAAGAAAGAAAGAAAGAAAGAATACTCCAACCTTTATCACAAAAAGTATAATGTGTCTGGCTTCTAATAGATGCTTTATCCTATGGAGGATATCACATTTAAAAAAAACAAGGAAAAAAACTTTAACAAAAACATGGAAAACAAGGAAACAAGGAAAAAAACTAAGAAAAACATGAAGACAATCACCAGTGTAGTAGGTCAAGGACTCACTCAGGACAAGAAATGCAATTAGGGTTTCCTTAACATTTGTAACATCTTCAGAAATACTTCTTCCTTTAATCATGATGTGAGAAATGAATAAAATAATGTTTTCATTTACCTTGAAATCAGAACTGGGAAACCTGTGAAGTGAGCCTTCCAAATAGAAACACTTGTTAATGTCTAATAAAATGAATAGCATTCTTGATGCCTTCTAAATGTACCTTGAAACTGCACTAGTAGTTGGCTGATAATCAGTTATGGACAAATGTTATGATTATAGAAGTATAGTAAGTAGTGTAGTTCACTACTTGGGCTTCATTTAAATACTTCCACTCTTTAAGAACCTGGCCTCAGTATTAAAGCTGCTCACTTTCCTTCAGGAAAGTTGAGTCTTCGTTCTATCAATTTTCAAGGTATTCATGGGTAGCTGAAAATTTCAGAATGTGTGCGTGTGGGGAGAGGGAATGGGAGAGATAGTCGGAGAATGTGAATAGAAGACCTCTGAGAGACAACTGCTTTAAAATTTCACCAAACTACCCAATTAGTCTGAAATCCCCCAATTTGCTCAGAGGCATCTTCTTCCCATTGCAAGTCATAAATCTTTCCAAATAAAAAGGGCTAAAAAAGTAAACTCCCAACCCTCGCAGTAACGTTACATTACCAAAACCTTCCTGGGGCCTAATGGGGAATTGGGAAACTGAACTGCAGCCACTATCTTGTTATCCCAATGCTATTTGAGAAGGTAACTTATTATGATTGATACAAGAATGGTTGGGAATATACTGTAGGACAGGGGTCCCCAACCTTGGCAACTTTAAGACCTGTGGACTTCAGTTCCCAGAATTTCCCAGCCAGCTATGCTATAGGACATAAAACACATAGGTACCTACAACAAAACACAGTATAAATTCTCTACAGTCATAGCTTGGAGCAGAACCTCAAATTAGGAAGCAGATAACCTATGGCGTTTTGGTATGAGACTTTGAGTGTCATAGTCTTTAAGTTGAGTCCTAAATGCAAATGATTCTCAATGTTTCTAGGAAATACTTACAGAAGAGGTAATTATATAAACTTAAATACAGGTAGATTTCTGGAGAACAAATGAGAATTTGTTCTGGAGAACAAATAGGAATGAAATGGCAGGCTAGAGCTGTAGCCAGCTGTAGGTAACTTACCCGTTGGTGAGAAGAAACTTAAACTGACTTGCATGACTGCAAAAAGCATACATAGAGGGTAATGCCTGTAATTTCTCACAGGAGATGGATGAAAGGGCAATGTCACCTCCTGTTAAGTAAGAGAAAGGGAGTGAGAGAAACAAACCATTTGGCAGCACAGTGATCCAGATCCTCATCTAGTAAATCAGTATAAAGGCTCTATTGATTTCAGTGCTAACTGAAGCCGGCGTTTTTTTCTTTCTTTCTTGAAGAAGTTAGGCCACAAGAAAAAAAGATATGAAGACAGATTTGCCAATATTGAAACAAAGATATAAAAATTAAGCATAAAATATTTTTGTAAAAGGATTAAGACTATCTTCAGTATTTATCATGATGGTCTAATTCTGATATTCCCAAAGAATACATCACTGATTTTATTGTCTGACGTTTTTGTCCCACAAAATAAAATGAATACACATCAGTGTCTTGGCATAAGTTTATATACGCTTTTTCAGACTTAGATATAATTAAATACACATTTATACATACAGTAAATATGCTTACTGTACTCCAGATCCAAATTGTTGCTTATATTTGAAAGTCTTATTCAGTGCAAGCGCTTGGATGTACAGAGCTTGCATGCTGCATCATGATAGGTCTCCGTTTTCTTACTCTATGTATGACATACTCTGAAACAGTGGTTGAGATGAACAGCCCATAGCTAAAGTCAGAGATTTCTGATTTCAGTCATATCTAGCAGATTTTTTGTTTTGAACCAAACATGCACAGGGAGAAAATATATAGAAAAAATAGAAAAATAAAGTAATTCTTCTAAATAATTTCCCCTCTTCCCAAAGAAAGAAAATATTCTAATTTAGTGCCTAAGTGGAGAACAAAAGAATTTAGAGTGATAAACAGCTTTTTAAAGTGTTTCTCAAAAATGAATGACGGAAGTGTTGTCCATCAGTGTTCAGAACAGAGGCAACAGAAATATTTATTTATTTTTATTTATTTATTTTAATTCCATTTATATCCCACCCTTCTCCGAAGACTCAGGGCGGCTTACAAGCTTAGCAGTAGCCTTCATTCTATGTATATGCCTGCTTATTAGGGCTTTCACACACACCCCAAGCGGCATTATTACAAAGTCAGCTTAATTGCCCCCAACAATCTGGGTCCTCATTTTACCTACCTCGGAAGGATGGAAGGCTGAGTCAACCTTGAGCCTGGTGGGATGCGAACCTGCGCTAATTGCAGGCAGCTGGTGTTACTTAAGGAGGCATTAGCCCACTGCTCCACCAAGGCTCTTAGGGGCTGAAACAATAGAAAGCGCTGGATAATTATATATGCACACCCAAATATGTACATCTATGTATGTCACAAAGATTTCCTTGTATTTCTAACAACTATTCTAAAATTTGGTAGGAAAATATTTTTTTTAAGAAGAAAAATGTAGTATAATATGAAACTCTTGCAGAAAAAATAGAGACACTAGGCTAAATGCAACATTACCTCCTTAGTACAATAATATAAATAATAACTTTTAAAAACCAATAAAGATATTTTAGAGAATCCTCATATGCTTTTCAGAATTCAACTGTGGAAGTCATTAATAAAAAGCACGGTGATAATCACTTGCTTGAATGGCTGTCAAGGAGGATTGAAAAATTCTTGGATGGCAGCAACATGAACAGAAATTCTATCATGTTTGGTAGATGTGTTAAAAAGCTAAGAAAGGAAACAAATACAACATTAATTCAGAAGATTATGAAGTTAAAGTTAATTAAAACCAGAGGCTTTTCTTTGGGGACTAATGAACAGGCAACTACAAAAAAGTCATGAAATGTTGTTTTTAATATATGGCAACTAAAGCAAGACTTAAATACTCAAAAGTGAAAAAGTTTGATATTACCTACAGTGGAGGAATGGTTGGTGAAGATGATGGAACCTGCAGAGATTTTTTTTCTTCATTTCCTCTTTTTCTCTTTGTTTTCTTTAATATTAGTTCCTGCTAAGGGTTTATTTTTTTGTTCTCTTCTAAACTATTAATAAAATTAAAATGTATGTATGTGTGTGTATATCTAAATCTATATCACCTATCTCTATAGTATATCTATATCTATCATCTATCTATGTGATGGACAGATCTGTCAAGGGCTATTATTGACAGTCCAGCTTTGTGAACTGCAGTGGCTGCCAGTCTGTTTTCAGATATGATTCAAGGTGTTGATTATCACCTACTAAGTCCTAAATGACCTCTGGTCCAGGCTCCCTTGATCAGTGTCATCTTCTCTGTTGTGACACCTGCTCTCTTGAACTAGGTGTTCTTCCAGACCTTGCTGCAGAGTGTACATGATTCCCCTTGGTACAGAAGGCTAATATATATATAGGCTAGGCTGAAACAGGAAATAAGATTTGTCCCGTGTCTGGGACTAAGCAAGTGTATTCTGAATGCTTAACAAACATTTAACACATATCTTCCTTGCTTCCCAGCTAAGAGAGAGAGAGAGAGAGAGAGAGAGAGAGAGAGAGAGAGAGAGAGAGAGAGAGAGAGAGAGAGAGAGAGAGAGAGAGAGAGAGAGCGCCTGTGTCAATGCTGCTAACATTGGATGTTCTTGCTTTGACAACAGATGGAAATGCAGCCATTTTTTCTATTGCTTTTAGAATTAGTTGCTGCTGGGAGGGGGAATAGGGATGAGAGTCCAGCTAGTCATAACAATAATAACTTAATTGTGGGAACCAAAGAACATTGGGCCAGAGGTGATAGTGTTTTGGTGGGCTGAAGAGATGGGGAGAAAGCCGCGCTTCAAGCTAATTGGGGAATGTGATTTATGACTGTTTATTGGAGGAAGGAATTGCAATTTGTTACTTCATATCCAGGGGAGGGGAATTTAGTTTCTGGTTCCAACTATGTAGTGCCGATACTTTGTTTCATGAATAAAAGATTCTTTAAGGTAGACAATGCCTCGAAGTCCTTTTGAAGAGTTTCATCTATCGGAACCATGACAATTGTATTTTTATTTCTGTTAATATTACTATGCCCAGTCCAGCAAATTACCACTGAAAAAGAAAAACAAGAAATTCAAGAAGAAACCAGCATGGCTACACAAAGATCTCTCTGACAAACTGAAAGGCAAAAAGGAGAAGTACAAAAAATGGAAAGAGGTACACATAACTAAGGCTGATTATCAGCAGACAGCCAGAACATACAAAGACAAAGTCAGGAAAGCAAAAGCTCAGAATGAACAAAGATTTGCAACAGAAATCAAGGATAATTTTAAAAAAAGTTTCTTTCAACATATTAATAACAGGAAAAAAAGTCAAGGAAACTGCAGGTCCACTAAAGACAGACAATGGCAAGGAAGTAAACGGCAATAGGGAGAAAGCAAAGCTGCTTAACTCATTCTTTGCATCAGTCTTCACACAAAAAGAAATTATAGCCAAACATACCCCCCCCCCAAAAAAAACCTAATGCGAAAGACAAACTAGAAACAAAAATTAAAATAAGCAAGAAAATGGTAAAAAGAACACCTATCGGACCTTAACAAATATAAATCACCAGGACCCAACAGATTACATCCCAGAGTTTTGAAGGAGCTGGCAGATGTTATCTCAGAACCATTGCGCCACATCTTTCAAAAATCCTGGAGCACCAGGGAAGTACCTGAAGATTGGAAAAGGGCTGATGTGGTTCCCATCTTCAAGAAAGGGGGGGAAAACATAGTCAACTATACACCAATCAGTCTAACATCAATACCTGGGAAGATCCTGGAAAAGATGGTCAAAAAACATATCTGTGAACAACTAGAAGCAAACAAAGTTATAACTAGTAGCCAGCATGGGTTAGTTAAAAACAGATCATGCCAAACCAATCTTAGTTCATTCTTTGATAAAGTGACTAAATTAGTAGACCAATGAAGTGCTGTGGACATAGCATACTTAGATTTCAGTAAGGCATTTGACAAAGTAGACCACAATCTACTGCTTAGTAAGCTAGAAAAAGATGTAATAGACAACAACAACACCAGATGTATTTATAGTTGGTGACAAACTGTACTCAAAGAGTAGTCCTCAATGGTACTACAGCCACATGGAGAGAAGTAAGCAATGGGGTACTAGGTCTTAGGCCTAGTAGTCTTCAGTATCTTCATCAATGACTAAGATGAGGGAATAGAAGGGGAACTCATCAAATTTGCAGATGACACAAAGCTGACAGGAATAGCCAACACCCCAGAAGACAAGCTCAGGATTCAAAAAGATCTTGACAAACTTGAACGATGGGCCCTATCCAACAAAATGAGTTTTAATGTGGAGAAAAATAACTTTTTACATTTAGGCAGGAAAAATCAAAGATATAAGTACAGATTAGGTGAGACCTGACTCAAAAACAGTAACTGTGAGAGGGACCTTGGAGTTCTAGTGGACAATCACTTGACTATGAGCCATCAATGTGCAGCAGCCACCAAAAAAGCTAATACAATCATAGGTTATTTAAACAGAGGCATAGAATCAAGAACATGTGACGTATTAGTACCACTTTATAAAACTCTAGTAAGACCACGCCTGGAATACTGCAACTAATTTTTGTCACCACACTACAAAAAAGATGTTGAGTCTTTGGAAAAACTTCAGGGAAGAACAACTAAAATGATCAAAGGTCTGGAGACTAAAACATATGAAGAACAGCCTCAGGACTTGGGTTTGGCTAGTCTAAAGAAAAGAAGAAATGGGAGTGACATGATAGTAGTATTCCAGTATTTGAGGGGCTGCCACAAAGAAGAGGGTGTCAAATTATTCTCCAAAGCACCAGAAGGCAAGACAAGAAACAATTATTGGAAACTGACCAAAGAGAGAAGCAACCTGGAATTAAGGAGAAACTTCCTAACAGTGAGGACAATTAACCAACTTGCATTCAAAAATCGTGGGTGTTTTTAAAGAAGAGATTAGATGGTCACTTGTCTGAAATGGTATAGCTTCTCCCGCTTGAACAGGGGGCTGGACTAGAAGACCTCCAAGGTCCTTCCAGCTTCTATTCTGTTCTGTTCTGTTCTAAATGTTTATATATTTATTGTGCATTTTATTTATGTTTGCATTCTGTTTTATACTATCAGCCACCCAGAATTATTCTGGAGTTGAGTGATGCCAAAATATAATGAATTAATTTATTAATTAGAAAAAGAAAGAGCCAACCTACCTGTAAATACCAGTTGCATGAGAATAATGGCAAGGGGACATTGGCTGATGGTGCCCCCTCCTACTGATGCAAACATTTGTATTTTTAGAATGATTCAGAAGAGGCACCCACTACACTTTTGTACCCAAACCAGAATGCTACTTGGACTTAGCCTAAAGCTTGCCCTCAGAAGATAAGACTCCATCTCTTACTGAGAGGCCATTGTGAGACACATTATGTTGGACTAAGATGGTCCTGGTGTGATTAGCACAATCTTTCTTCAGCAATGAGATAGAAAGACATAAGACATTTTGCAAGGGGACAAAAACTTCAATGAAAATAGAAAAGAGATTTTGACATGGTGAATACACACATACACACACACACACAGCACATTGGTTCTGAAATAGTGATGTTTTCCTGGTCCAGGACTACCGCTAGTTGTCTCTTTAAGAAAAGACTGGGCCAAACAATGCACTTATTTCAATCTGTCAATGCTTTTCCATATTTACTCATATACAAGAATTGTGAACATATGTGTACTTATTTTATGCAACTATTCATATACCTCTTTAAAAATGATTTATACTGGGATTCCTGAATCTCAGAGATACAAGGTATTTTAGATTCCTGTGGAACCCACCCCCTACAATGTCTAATTATCATTATGCATATTCATATATTCTCTGATGGTGAAAGAATGTTTCCAATTCTATCATAATACTGGTATCTTGAAATAGTAGAATATCTATTCTTCAGCTCTGGGCAAAGGTGATAATGATAATGAAGAGATGATTAGGTTCAGGGAGAACAAACTGTCAATTCAAGTAGGCCAGAGGCAGGAGCTGAAAATAACAAGGCCCAAAGCTCAAAAGAGCAAGCATTGATTTGAAGGATCAGAATCAAGTGAACAAACCAGTAATGAGTTTAGTCCAAAGTTGAAACTAAGAAATATAAGCAAGTAATTGGTCAGTGATATCCGAAATGAATTGCTCATAATGAGGAGCAAGTCTGGATAAGGAAGGATTTATAAAAACTGGTATTTCTTGGGAACACCCCAGGCATACTAGTTACTGTCACTGAGAACTTGATCTCAGTACTCACGTTCATGGACATGTTATCCTTAAAGAATGAATAAATATATTCTGAATGAGGTTGAGTACACACACTGAATTTCAGGTAAAAATTGCCTACTACATAAGATTTATTTTTTATGTAGTTTGTTAAATAATTCATTCAAACACTATAATTAGCTGGAATTAACAAAGATTGATCTTCTTTCACTTTGTAACCTAGTTCAGTGTTATTTAACTTCTTAAAAACTTCTAGGAAATGCCATTTGTTCATAAATTAAAGAATTTACATAAGACATGTGATTTATTTTTTTTAAAAAATAGAAATATTTCTCATCAAGAAATCTGACCCTCAACTTACAAACTTTATTGTACTGTTTCCCAATTTTTTGCTTGCTTGAACAGAAATCAGCCTGAGTGCTAATTTTCAAGTTGACATAGTGGATGGGTGGGGGGTTGTCTAGATAAGCCTTGTGCTCATTCCCCCCCTCTCCCCCCCCCCCCGCTCCTCCTCCATCATCATCAGATTCCAAGTGGTGAGAGTCAAGACACTTTAATTTAAAATAAACTGGAAGTGAATGCTGAGAATAAATAGAACTCCTCACCCATGAAGGGCAATTCCATCTCTTTCAGATGAAAAAAGGAGCTTCATAATTCACTTTGGCTGCTAGGAGTGTTTGTGTGTGTGTGTGTGTATGAGAGAGAGAGAGAGAGAGAAATTTGGGGCAAAGAGGGGGAGCTTCTTGTTGTCAATTCTTGCATGGCTTTGTATGGGTTCTTGTGTGACATCTGGTTTAGGTGGGAAAATGTAATTCGGGTCTATGGCATGGTGAGCCACTTTAACAAGTCCAAGTTAAAGTACATGGCCCAAATTCTTCCCACTACCTAGTTAAAAGCCCAATAGCTCCATTGATGCTTATTTACCTCCCAATTTAGGCAAGAATAAAGCTTATTTGTCTACATCTTTAGTTTTCCAGTCCAGATTCCATTTCCTGCAATAGGTACATAAATCTTCAGCATTTTGAAATTAAGTGCTTCCATTCCTGAAAGATAAAATAAGCAAAATGGCTCCAGACTTCTGTTACAGACTTATTTGTGCTAAATATTGACTTGGGAGGCCGGTGTGTGGTGTTGTTGGTTCACATGGTGTGGTAGGATGGAGGGTTTGTTGCCACTGTGTGTTGGGGGAGAGAGCAGGGGGGGGAGGCTCAGCTAATCTCAATGTACACATGTTGTACTTTGACAATAAAGGTTTATTATTTATATACCTAATACTCCTTCCTCATCCTATTTTCTCCTCAGTAAGAGTCCTGTGAAATGAGTTGAGCTGAGAATGAGTGACTGGCCCAAAGTCATTCAGCTGGCCCAAACACTGGCAAACTGCTTAAAATATATTAAACTTTACAATTTAAATTGTAATGCTGAATTTAAAATTCAGCCTTTAATTACAGAAGACTCCAATCACACAGGTCTCAATGTAAGGTATGAATTAGCTCTCTAAAGAGCCTTGTAAAAGTGGAAACAGTCTCTTTCCAAAGGTTGAGAACTCTTCAAAAGGTTGAGGCATGTTATCATACCTTGGGGAAAAAATCTATATTACACATTTACCTGCAGCAGAGAATTTCCACTTTGTGTAGAGTGGCTGTATCAGATAGAAATAATTGTGCCAATACAGAAAATAAAAATATAGAGAGCAAGAGAAGGATTGAGCACATTCTTCTTTTGGGTAGAAAAAGTAGGCTTTGTGCAAACCATTTTCTTGCAACTTTTTTTCCATTGCCCGCAATGGGAAGAGCGCGGTTTCACCATGACGCATCCGGCCTGCTTTAGAGTGTCATTAGAAACTTCTGCTAGCTAGTTTCAGTCTATTGTGATTTAATATTAGATGTAATTTCAGAATGTTCTTTTTGGTTACCTTGTGGCAGAATGTTGTATAGTTAGGTAATGAAACATTTGCAAGTAAACTCAGAGAACTTCAAGGACTCCCCAGAATGTTGTATACTGAGGCTGCTTCTAATTTTATATTAACATCCTTCGTGACATGAAGAGAAGTATGATCAGAAAATAGCCAAATATCATAAAAATTAGATCTAGACCAAAGGCATCATTCTTGATTCATTTGGTTTTAACAGTATAAAAGCATGTTTTCAACACAGAACTCTTGATGAAATAAAGCAAGAAAGGAAGCTGAAAAAAATTATTATCTTGTCCTATGCTTAAACCAGACACTTTAAATATCTACAAATCTGTATGTATACGCATGGCTGGGTGGGGAATTCATGGAGTCACAGTCCACAAGTCTTCAAGTTGCCAAGGTTGGACACTCCTGCTGTAGATTATTTGAATACAGAGATGTTTTTCCCTTCATTTGTGCCTTTCCAGGGAAAACAAATTGCCATCTGCTTATTTTTTGTTTCTCCATTAAGGCTACGGGTTCTCTTTCCAGTCTGATATATTCTGACTTGCACCATTAATGCTCCCTGCTCTTTTTTTCCATCCCAGAATACACATGGCATATAATTGGGAGCTGTTCTTCTCTTTCTATCTCCTGCACACACCTGAGGAATGAGAGAACACAACCCCCAGAATATTGCCTGAAAGCTGTAAATGTCAGTTGCTATGGCAACTCCACATTTTTCTTGTGCTTCCTAATGACTTATTGGCATTTGTTGTAATTTACAGCTTTTTGGCAGCTGGAGATTTGCTTCTCCCCCCCCCTCCATCACACACACCCCATCCCTCTAATGTTAGATGCACTAATTAAGCAAGACTATGAAAGGAACTGAGTATCTCACCCCAGTTTGATTGCTAGGGAATTTGCCCTCCCTCTGTGACTGTTAAAATCTTCCTCTTCTGAGCAGACACCTCTTCTCTCATGCCTTTTCCATTGTAAATAGACCAGAGTTTACTATTCAAAGAATCTGGTGTTAAATTGTTGCTTATCTTCTGTAACACTAGGCCAAGGTAGACATGGTGACTTCATGAGGTATATATATCTCTTTGCTCTTCAGCCAATTTTACAGGACAGCCAAAGCTTGTGAAAGACAACAATAAGAAGCAAGGCCATAAGAAGACACATTTCTAAAAAAGAGCTTATGCCAAGGCAGACAAGGGCATAGAGGATGTCTCAGATTAATCTACAGACTCACTACTGATCTTTATGCAGTCAAGCTTTTTGAATTATTTACAGGTTTTTTTTCTGCACATAATTTTGGAGACACATTTTCAAACTGAAAGTATATTGAGCAAGAGTCACTGGCAGACTTCATTCTGTGAAAAATGGTTCCAGCTTAAAAAAGAACCCTACTTGTAGTCCTCCTTGGGACAAAGGGAGCCAAAACAAAAACAAAAAATAGATAATTAAATTTTTCAATTTTTAAATGAAATTTTTCCTAGAAAAAAGCAGAATGAGTCTGGGGTAGAACCCTAGTAAGAGAGAAATTTATTTATTTATTTATTTATTGAATACCGCCCTTTTCCCGAAGGACTCAGGGCGGTGTACAGGGCAATAAAAGTACTACATACAAAAGTTAAAAGTAAGATTAAATTAATTTAGCCCTAACAATAAATAGTTAAAAATACCCCAAACCCTTAGACCAGGCCGGCCTGTTCAAATAAGTAGGTTTTCAGATCACGGTGGAAAGAGCGAAGGTCGGGAGACATCCGGAGCTCAACCGGTAATTGATTCCAAAGGGCTGGCGCACCCACAGAGAATGCTCTCCCCCTGGGGGCTGCCAGCCAACACTCTCTGACCGATGGCACCCTGAGGAGGCCCTCTCTGTGGGAGCGCACAGGACAAAGGGAAGATGATGCCGGCAGCAGGTGATCCTGTAAGTAATCCGGACCCATGACATTTAGGGCTTTATAGGTAATCACCAGCACCTTGAATCTCACCCAGAGGGCAACTGGAAGCCAATGCAGCACACGGAGAAGAGGTGTTACATGGGAGTATCGGGAGACCCCCATCACAACTTGTGCGGCTGCATTCTGCACCATCTGAAGCCTCCGAGTGGTTCTCAAGGGCAGCCCCATGTACAGAGCATTGCAGTAGTCTATACGAAAGGTCATGAGCACATGAGTGATTGTACGCAGGGCATCCCGGTCCAGATAGGGTCACAACTGGAGCACCAGGCGAACATGGGCAAAAGCCCCCCTGGTCACAGCTCCTACATGGTCTTCCAAACTGAGCTGTGAGTCCAGGAGGACACCCAAGTTGCGAGCCCTATCTACAGGGGGTAACACCTCACCCCCCATGGTTAAAGATGGAATAGACTGAATTTCCCGAGATGCCAGAACGTACAACCACTCAGTCTTGTCAGGATTGAGCCGAAGCCTGTTCCTCCCCATCCAGACCTGAACCGCCTCTAGGCAATGGGACATCACATCGAGGGCATCACTGGGGTGGTTTGGGGTAGAGATGAAAAGCTGGGTATCATCAGCATACTGATGATACCCCACTCCAAAACCACGAATGATCTCACCCAGCGGCTTCATATAGATGTTTAACAGGAGAGGCGAGAGGACCGACCCCTGAGGGACTCCACAAATGAGAGGCCTCAAGGCTGACCTCTGCCCTCCTGTCAGCACCAACAGCGAACATCCCAGGAGGTAGGAGGAGAACCACTGGAGAACAGTGCCCCCCACTCCCAACCCCGTGAGACGCCGCAGTAAGATACCATGGTCGATGGTATCGAAAGCCGCTGAGAGGTCTAATAGGACTAGGACAGAGGAACAACCCCTGTCCCGAGCCTGCCAGAGATCATTCACCAGCACGACCAATGCCATCTCCGTGCTGTACCTGGGCCTAAAGCCCGATTGGTACAGGTCCAGATAATCAGCTTCCTCCAGGAACAGAGGGAGCTGATGCACCACCACGCTCTCAACAACCTTCGCAAGAAAGCGAAGGTTGGAGACCGGACGATAGTTGTTCAAAATAGCCAGGTCCAGGGCAGGCTTCTTGAGGAGGGGCCTCACCACCGCCTCCTTCAAGGTGGCGGGAAACCTACCCTCACTCAAAGAAGCAGTTATCACTGCCTGGAGCCAGCCTCGTGTCCCCTCTTGAGCTGCATAGACCAGCCAGGAGGGGCACAGGTCCAATAAACACGTGGTGGAGCTCAGCCTCCCTGTGATCCTGTCCACATCTTCCGGAGTCACAGGGTCAAACTCTTCCCAGATAACATCACCAAGACCGCTTGTGTCACCTCCGTCAGACTCTGCCCAGTCGGAGTCCAGACCGGCCCAAATCCAAGCGATTTTGTTCGCCAGATGTTGGCTAAACTCCTCGGCACGACCCTGCAAGGGCTCCTCCCTCACCTCCTGATTGAGGAGGGAGCAGGTCACCCTGAACAGGGCGGCCGGGCGATTATCTGTGGACGCGATAGTTAGACTTTGCCACCCTCATCGCTGCGAGATAAGACCTCATAGAGGACCTTAGTCGCAATCAGTCAGATTCCAACCGGCTGGATCTCCAATAGCTCTCTAGGCCCCGTCTCCAACGCTTCATCTCCTGGAGCTCCATGGAAAACCATGGAGCCCACTGGGATCTGCGCTGGGTCAGGGGCCACATGGGTACAACACGGTCGAGTGCCTCTGTGGCTGCCCTTTCCCAGGATTCCACCAAGGCATCAGCCAGGCTGTGAGCGAAGGCAGCAGGCGGGGACCCAAGCGCCACCTAAAACCGCTCAGGGTCCATTAGGTGCCTGGGGCAGAACCATCTTGTCGGTTCCGTGGCCCAGCGATAGAGGGTGGTGAAACGGAAGGCCAGCCGCAGGAGATGATGATTGGTCCATGACAGGGGCATAATAATTGGAGAGCCCCCACCCAGATCATCTAACCACCGTCCAGATAAAAAAACAAAATTGAGCGTGTGACCCCCCCCCATGAGTCGGGCCCTGAATTACTTGCATCAGGTCCATGGCCGTCATGGAAGCCATGAATTCCTGAGCCAACTCTGATGTTCCCCCCAGGGATGGCAGATTAAAGTCCCTCAAAATCATAAGTTTGGGGAACTCAATCACCAACCCTGAGAGGATATCGAGGAGTTCAGGCAGGGCTGCTGCTACGTGACTGGGCGAAAGGTACACCAGCAGCAAGCCCAACTGAGCCCTAGGTCCACATCTCAGGAGGAGTGACTCACACCCGGATATCTGGACAATGGTGGCCTCCCGCGGACATAAGGTCTCCCTCACAACCACCGCCACACCCCCGCCCCTACCCTGAGCCTGAGGCCGGTGGAGCACCCGGAAACCTGGAGGGCAGAATTCAGTCAGAGGGACACCACCCTCTGGGCCCAACCAGGTCTTCGTAATGCAAGCCAGGTCCGCATGCTCCTCCTCAACCAAATCTCGGATGAGAGGAGCCTTATTAACTACGGACCTGGCATTAAAATACACAAGCCTAAGCTCAGGTGGCTGCTCACCTGAGCTACAGATTCTGTCACATTTGTATCACAGAAGTCTTCAGCCATTTCAGTTATATCACAACATTGGAACAAGCGTAAGGTTATAATACAGTCACAGCAGACATTTTCCTTGTGGATTTACATATTTTTTACTGAATTTAGAAAATATTTTCCTGTGGAAAGTGACAAACCACTAGTTTTCCTTTCTTACAAGTCCCATAGGAATGATATGACAACAGATATAGTAGTATGTCCCAATGGAAAATATCAAAAGTAAAAAATGCTGACAGCCCCTGATTAGGCTCAAAGAAATATTTAATTGTGACCTATATATATGGAAACAAAATAAAAGGATTCAGAGCATACCTCTATTACCCCCAGATAGCTGCCATATAGATAGATTGGGATTACAATTTTTAGAATTCCTAGTCAACATGACTGAAAGTATAATATTTATTTGCTGTTGCAGAGTTTGTATAATTCTAGCAGGTGATAGTATCTATCCAAATTTGGTTGATCTTACAAAAAAATTAGCCTCAGCTTGGAGTGATTCAAGCCTGCTTAACTGGGAAATCCTAAAATCTTCTAGGAGGAAGGCAAAGGCCCTTCTATATATTCTTGTCAAGAAAGCTACCAGGTTTTGTCCTTGTAGCCATCATGAGTCAAGCTTGACTTGAGTGAGGTTTTTTTTTTGGGGGGGGGGGGTTGAATGACTAATTTGCTGTATTAAATACAGTGGTGGGATTCAGCTGGTTTGCACCACTTCGGCAGAACCGGTAGCTAATTTTTTGTTGCCCAGGCCCAGAATGGACTTCCAGAAGCAGCATCCACACAGAGAACCAGTTGTTCACATATTTGAATCCCACCACTGATTAAATAGCAGAAGAAGCCATGAAGTTTCTCTATGGAAAAAGAAGCGAATGATTGTGAGAATCTCAAACAATTGTTCTTGCTTTCAGCTCTTGATTACAAAACAGCATAGTTTGAAAGATTGGAGGAAATCAATTTTTTTTGCATAAAGTTCTTAGAGGTTTTGCTCCTACTTACCAAAAAACAATAGTTTTGTGCCATGGTACTTATCACTGAATCTGCTCTTGCAGTCCATTACAAATGGTAAAGTTCAAGTGACTTGTTGGAAGATAGAAACACTTTAGAAAAAATGGGAGGAGGACTGATTCTTCATCAAAATTAAATAGCCATAGCTTTATAAATTCCACATAGTACAGTATGCAGACACAAACTCTTATGAAGTACATATCAATTTTAGCTTTTCTCAAGTGGAAAAGGGGGAAAGGAAGCAGTATTACAACATGCAGCACTCCAGATGTTGCTAAAACACATAGCTAGCATGGTCAATAATGAAGAATGTTTGAAGTTGTCAACCAGCACCAGCTGAAAGTTTACATTAGGAATCTATAGAAATCACTGATAGCAGACATCTTGCTCCTTATTGTGTTAGAATGTTGCAGTTCACATAAATATTCTCCCTTCTGTCATGTTATTGGCCCAGCATTGCCATAAAAAATGCAGGGTGAATTTCTGGAAACAAACACAGTACACAGAGAATACACAGAGCACAACATGTGAGTTGTGCTACAAACCTGTAGCAAGTTAAACCAGAAACACACGAGCTTTTCTAGAATGCAGAAATGGGGCTTATAAGCCAGAAGGTAAAATTGTGAGGATACATCTCACTATCCCAAGGACATTTTCTTTCATCCAGTTTATATTTAATTTTTATGGGTGGAGGAAGGTACAACTGAGCACTTTGTTTCTCAGCTTGGATTGCAAATATTCTTTTACTAAGGATTGTGCTGGAGCTTGAAACTGTGCAACCTGGTTGTGCTTCATGACTTTTAAAAAATAATTATTTTTTTTTAAAAGTAAACAATATGTCAGGACATTCCTCCCCACTTTAATCCACTCTGGAACTTCCAAGAGTTCTTTATTCCTCCTTCTTATCAGGCTTGATAGCAGTGTTCCACTATCTCAGGGGCTGCCGCAAAGAAGAGGGAGTCAAGCTATTCTCCAAAGCGCCTGAAGGCAGGACAAGAAGCAATGGATGGAAACTAATCAAGGAGAGAAGCAATCTAGAACTAAGGAGAAACTTCCTGACAGTTAGAACAATTAATCAGTGGAGCTACTTGCCTCCAGAAGGTGTGGGTGTTCCATCACTGGAGGTTAAGAAGAGAGTTTGACAATCATGTAATCTGAAATGATATAGGGTTTCCTACCTGAACAGGGGATTGGACTAGAAGACCTCCAAGTTCCCTTCCAACTGTGTTATTCTGTTATTCTGCTTATGTCAAGCTTAATAAATGTAATATTTATGATGTCATGGTTCCGATAGATGAAACCCATCAAAAGAACTTCAAGGCAAGAATTCTTCCTCAAAAAACATTTTATTCAGGAAACAAAATATCGGCACTACATAGTTGAACCCAAAACTAGATTCCCTTCCCCCCAAATACAAAGTAGCAAATTGCAATTCCCACCCCCATGAAGCAGTCATTAATCACATTCTCCAATTACCCTGAAGGCAGGCTTTATCCCCAGCTCCTCACCCTGCCCAAACATTATCAGTTTGTGTCCTTGAGTTTCCACGGAGCAGCACTATTATTATGGCTAGTTGAACTCAAGCATTCACCTCAACCCCCCTTCTACACCTGATTTTTAAATAGATGAAAAAGCATGTTAAAAGCATAGAGAAAATGACTGAAATTTCCATCAGTTGTCAGAGTGGGAACATCCATTGTTACAGCGTTGACATATGATATTATAATTGTTGTAATGGGATTTCTCATCATTTGATAGCAATGAGATTTTTAGATAATACAAATTATATAAGCCAAGTTTCTTATTCAAACAGTTCAGTGTTTAATATGGGGTCACATTTTTTTTAGCTTAGTTTCTTTTTCTTTTCTCCCACAAAACCTTTTTTAATAAAAAAAAATCTATCCACAGGTATCAGAATAATCAGCCTGTCTGGGGAAAAAACTTGTTTTTCTTTTGGCACTATTGTAAATGTAAATCCTCTTTGAATGTATCTTTTAAATGTAACATGATTAGATCTATGAAATTCCATAGATCAGCATTCTGGTATGGTAAACATCTTTGTATGTGATTTTTTTTAGTTAAATGGAATGTATTCCCTGCTTAGCAAAAAGTATTGGTTACAATCAATGAAGTGTCCTTAATTTAAATTTAATAGAATGGCATTTTTTTACTAATGAAGGGCCCTTTGATCCAAAAAAGGATATCAGTGAAATTACATGATTTTTATTAGTTCCTATTGCCAACCCTTAAATGTGACCCTAGGGGACTGCTGAACTTTTAGAAACATGGAAGTGGACTGCAGAGAGGGGAATAAATTATAAGGTTAAACGAGAGCAGTCTTTTTCTTCATCATCCAAATGATAACCTTTGCTGTTTAAAAGAAGAAATGATCAATCTGTATAAAAACATAATTGGAGAAAACCCAATATGTTGGGATCTATCATCCATATTCATTCTAGCATATGGGAATGCATTGATTATTCATATATGCTCCTGCATGTTCTAATACGATAACTAATCAAGCTAAGCTTGAGTTCACTACTGAACTCAAGGTATAGAAGTCTTCTTATTGCTTTTGTATAGTTGGTAGACTTAATATGTCTTGCTAAGAGCAAAGATTCAAAAACTGCTGTTTTATTTTTTCTATCAATGTTGCTCTAGAATTCTTATCCAGAAGTAACTCATCCTGAAATAATTCATGTAAATAATTAATTCAAGATTATTTCATTTTGTACACCTGATTTGGGAATTAATCTATGTATTATTCTTTTAAATGTTTTCAACTACATCTTACCAATTTCATGAAAAAACCTAACTCAGTAAATCTCTAGATTGTGAAATTTCATGTCCTGGGAGCACAAAGATGAGATATAAATCATAAACATCCTACATATGTTTTCTTGGAAGTCCTACTGTGCTCAATCACTCTTTTATTTAATATCATTGGTATAATATATGAGTATAAAAGAAAAAAATCACAATATACCCACAAATGTTTATGTGTGCGTAGCCATAGAGAATATAAAAAAGCAAAAATAAAGCAAAAAAGAGAGAAAAGAAGAAAAGAAACACGCTCTATCACCCACATATATATGATACAACTCCAGTTGTACCAAAAATGGACTTGGTCTCACAGAATAATATTGTTTGGTCTTTGCACCACATCAGTAAAGATGGTATAAAATAGAGGTGATAACATTGACACATAGGCACATATGAGTATTACCAATTTGTGATGATTTTTTTAATTATTGAGAGATATTCTTTTGCTATTATCTTTTCTCTAAGGCCATCTGGCATCCTGAGTTCTCTCTTGTGATGGGGAACTAACACTAATGCCAGGCTTTATCTTTGTAGCTCTTCCACATGACCACTTACCAATCTCTCTCCAGTGAGCATCCACGGACATGTTTAACTTTGGAGCCTTTAGCACTCTTTCTATTGAGAATTGCTTTGGGAACTTCTCCACAAAACAGTAGGAATTATTATGAGTTAAAACATATTTATGCTGCATGTTAAAATATGTAGGAAGACAATTGCAATGGCCAAGCCTATTGTTCCCATTCCTGTATCTGTCATAAGTTTACTGATTACAGCCTTTCTCAGAATGAAAGGCATTTTTTTCCTAATGAGCCATGAATTCCTTTACATATTGAAACTCAGCAGGTCAGCTCTAAAAAAGAGTGTGTTGAAATTTATTCAGGTATTTTGATTTGTATTATGCTTGTTGATGCTGTTATCACCCTAGCCTCTAAATATATTTAGAGTAATATGTTGAAAAGCATATGTTCGTGTGTGTGTGTCTCTGTGTGTGTGTGTGTGTGTGTGTGTGCGCGCGCGCGCACATATACATCTCCCCTCCCCCATCTATGGACAAAATTAATATGGGAGTATCATTGCGCACATTAGCTTTTTATATTCCTGTGCAATAATGGTTGTACATATGGATGGAACATTAACAAAAAGGCAACTTTATAAGAATGTTTAGCTACATTAGAAACTTGATTTTTGCTAAACTTTCAAAATTCTGTAGATGAGACTATAAAAATAGGGATGCTGGGAATAAACATTATACAGTATGTTTCCTGCTTCTCCCTACTTGCTGAATTCCTAAACTGAATTGGAATCCATTATGCTGATGTTGGGGCATCAATTACCATAACACTGATATACTGAAGCATGATACAGAATTGTTTCTAATATTTTTTCCCCTCAGCATTTGGATTAGCACCATGGACAGCACCACATTAAATGCTGTTGCCGCCTTCACATTTTGTGTCTACTCAAGACAGTATGAAGGCAAATATTTTCTGTGCATCATAGGAAATTACACTTCTCAGAATTTATTCTGCAGAATCTTCCTGTCAAATTTTGTTTTCTTATGTCTGAAGTGACAAAATTCTAGAAATGTTAAACGGATGAATCCATCATAGAAAGGCCTATTATTTGCAGCTTTATATAGAAATGTGGTTATTATTTTAAAAATGTTGCAAACATTCTTACATTTGTATTTATTGATTTACTTATTTATTTATAGTAATTTCAAGTCAGTCTTGGCTCTTGGTGACTACACCAACAAGTCCATGCAATTTTCCACGCAATGTTGTCGGAAGTGATTTGATGTTATCTTCAAGCACATGATTCACTTAATGACTGCAGAAAAAAGGTCATAAAATTGAATATGACTCACTTAACAACAGCCTTGCTTAGTGATATCAGTTCCAATCTCAATAGTCATAAATTAAATTACTCTAAATTACTATATGTAATTTTTAAACATTATTGTTTTGGTTGGACATACAGACTGTAAAAAAACAAAGGGCTGAGGGAAGATTTTTACTCTTGCTCTTGATTTGTTGCTGAATTTAGTCTTAGAGATACTTTCTCACTGGGATAGCTGTTTTTCAGATCTGGAAATATCATTTTCAGTTATCAATCCTCTCAGAAGATATATTTGAAAATGTTTTATTAGTGTTTTGAATTTAATATTAGTACTATGAATTAACATGAACATCAGTCCAAAATTAAATGGAATGAATTGAAGTCACTTTAGCTCATATGAGGTAGGATGGATATACCTAATTCAAAATCCTGCATGGAACTCCAACTCTAACATATAATCATGAGCTTAGTATGCTAAATGTTGTGGTATACATTTTAAAATTCCTATTGTTTTTCTCTCTCATTACTCCCCTTACCTCTTTCCTTGCACAACATTTTATTTTGTTGAAGACAATGTATTTCAGTTGTACTAGGATTTTTTTAGTCTTATGTATTTTCCCATCCTGCAAATCATTCATAACTTAAAGCAACACATTATAAGGAATGTATCATTGTGTATATTCATCATGTTCTTGCAAGCAGTATAGATTCCCACTCTTTTGGCTATTTTGGCCATTTTGATACACACCACTTACATTTAGTATATTAGACAATGTCTCAAGGGAGTCAAAATCAAGTGCATGGGTGAAGTTGTGCAAAGAAATATTACTGGGAACATTGCCGAAGTGATCTGGGCATGTAATTGCTAAAATCAAAAGACCATTTAACTTGAAAACCTCTGGATTTATTTTTATGGAAGCTGGCACATTCCATTTATTCATTATTCATTATAATCATTATAATCTGACTTCATTATCTGACTTTTCCATAAATTCCTTTCTATTTTGATGGTCCATCTTTCCTTAGGTTTCTGTTGGAAAGCAAAAATGTTTTAGCATGTTAATAACTCAAACTATATATAATGAAACTTCAAATAAAAGTTGTCTTCAACTTGAATTCAATTTCATACTTTTGACATGGACAAATCTATCCAATGTTCTTGCCTGAAATGGAGTGAAATTGCCTTCCTTTTTTAAAAAAAACTTCCTAGTCTAACCTACAACCATGGACTCCCCAGGTTCATCCCACTTCCAAGTATGAATCATGTCTAATTCTGCTTATCTTCCTATATCAGCCAAAGTGAAACATATACTCTCATAATGATATAATCATCTTGGCCAGTTGTGATGAGAAAAAAGTATAAAGATTGGGAGGTATTTGTTTTCTGCACATTATATAATGGAAAAATCCATGTTTCTTGAGCACAATGCTCAAGAATTAGGTTTGAGTCAGAATGATACATTGCTCCACCAAGAGCATAAGGCAGTTCAAGTTATTTTTTGAACCAGGGGTTCAGTAGACCTTGCACAATTTTTTTACACTAACTCAACTCTTGAGTACAAACATTTGTTGATTCAAATAAAATAAGGTTCTCAAAAGTCTTGAGGATGAATTGGAGAATAAAAAGCCATAGTACCATGTTTTACATCAGTTTCCCTAAAACTTTTCAAGTTGCATACCTTCACTTAATAAATATCTAAAATCAAAATAATCTCAAATGTACAACTCTCTAAATGTAAAGGGGGACAGACATTTTCAGAATCACCTCTCTTTGTCTCTTGTTTTATACTTCCTTTCTTGTATGGAAAAAGTGAGATTCCCAGATACTGTATGTTGCACCACAGCTTGGACATCAAAATCAAAAAGGAAAAGTACAAGGAATTATAGATGTTTTATTTCCTGCAGCATGAAGCTGTCAAGTTTATAATATCTACAATAATTCTATTAGGAACTTAGCTGAACAAACAAGAAATCTGGAACTTGATTAAATAAGATAAAAAGAACAGTTTACCCAATAAAGAATCCCAGTCATTTCCGCAACCCAATCAATAGTTGAATGAACACAACTAAGAGTTAAATCTTGGATTTCTTTCTACTTTCCTTACTTCATAAAGAATTTGTAGATGCCTTATTCTCAGACATATATGTTATCTGTTATCTGTTATCTGCATGACATTTTCACATGGGATATCTCAATTCCTAGCCTTTCTTCTTCCTCCCTTAGAAATTTCATCACTCCCCCCACCCCAAATTTGTCCTGCTGGAAATTAAACTGGAAGATAAAGGTAGCCTTTGGGATCAGGCTTTTAGAGATGGTGCAAATAAAATTGCTAGAAGCCAAGGGGTCAACATCTGCTGTTTCTCAGACTCTTTTCTATTAGACAGGGGAAGTGCCCTGCTGAGTCTTGAAGAGAGAGAAAGAGGACTCAGGAATCTGTAGGCAGAGAACTTCATATTCCTGACAATAAAGCGTAATGCCTCTAACTTGCCTCCAGAAGTTGTGGGTGCTGCAACAATGGAAGTTTTTAAGAAGAGATTGAACAATTGTTTGTCTGAAATGGTATAGCGTTTCCTACCTAAGCAAGGGGCTGGACTAAAAGGCCTCCAAGGTCCCTTCCAACTCTGTTATTCTGTTCTATCTCCTCTTGTGACCCTGAACTTTTCCCATGCTTTATCACTGAATAAGTGGATTGTGAGTTTGCAACTAATGCTTTCCCCAAACTATAGGGAAATCAAAAGGTCCAAACCAAATACAGTTGTAGAGATTCTTGATGCTTACAATGATGAGTAGGGCATGCACATTTGAAGATTGGCCCAGACTATAAGATCCTACCATCTGTGGTTTCTATCTTCATTGGGGGATCTACAAACTGAGTGGGCAAGGCATCTTTGCATGCAACTGAAAGGCTTTATGATCTATTAAGTAAAGAGGATCTGTTTTTACTCTCAAGCTTGCCTTCAGATGCCTGTACCAAGCAAACAAATAAGAAATCCAAGGCTTGAATGTATAAAATTCCTTTGAAGTCTTTGGTTTTCTCTGAGCTACTGTTTGCTTGCAGAGGTTTCATTGTCAGGCTAGGTAACAACTTCAGTGCTAGAAGAGAACAGAGTTTGCCCTCTGTTTTCATACGGTATCTTGCCGTGTGAGTGGTGGTGGTGGTAGTGGTGTTTTGTCTCCTAAATTCCTTTATTGCATTCACAGCAACCTTAATGGGACAGAAAGCAGCTTTTGTTTAGCTAAAAAAAAACCACATTCATATCTATGGACAAAATATAGCATTAACACCTCAGTTTCTTTCTTCTGCTCTTAGACTGCAAAGACTGTTAGCCACCTTTTCCTTGTTTGTTATGGCAACCTGCACAGCATTTTTATAACAGAGTTCTCTATTTCCAGTGTCTTTTCTTATTCCCTTCTTTCTTTTTACCTAACTTCTTTCTATCGAAGTTCTACCCTGACAAAAGTGATTTAAAGATTTCACAGTTCTAAAATTTTAGCTAGCATTGTATTCAAAATGTTGGGTTAAGCAATATGGCTCTTAATATACTATCTGTTCTCCCATATGTCACAATCTGTTTCCTATTAAAAATCCATTCTACTGTCCTCTTCATAATCTGAATGGTGATATAAAGCTGAACCATACATTTTTTCAGGAATTATGGATTATATGTAGCAAGTCAATGGCAAACAAGCAACTTTTAAAGTGAAGGAAGATAAATCAAATAAAAATTTATTTGCCAAAAATGGGAGTACTTCAAATGTGGCCTTCCTCGTTCTTCAACCAATACTACGTATATTGCTTGGAAGATATAATTGCATTCCTTACAGCAGACATATTAAGTTAAAAGAAAACAGAAATAATATCCATATGTTATTAACAAACAACTTTATATCATTGCTAAATGGTAAGAATTCAAGGGTACTTACACTTCCTCAGGATTTAGATTTATTAGAAGGAGATCACTGAAGACTACAGCATTCCCATGAAATAGTTTATTTTATATATAGATACATATAGACACATACACTTATTCAGGCTGAGAACAAGAAATGAGGTTCACAGATTCATATTCTGTGTTTGTTGTTGTAGAAACAAACTCAACTCTGCTTACTTTTCCAGCTTTAGCTCAGAAAACTGTAGATGCCGTTTTTATTTGTTTTGTTCAAAGATGCTTAATCAATTTGCAGATAACATTTCCACACCACTCATGGAAAACCTATTATTGTGTATGTAAATACATACTGGAAAAAGCATAACTTGAGGGTATAGGGTTCAAAAGCTGATCTTTAAATTGTATTTAAGGCAACTGGCGAGGGTCCGGGATATTTGAGGGAACACCTGCTGCCAGCATCAAGCTCCCTTCATCCAGTGCGCTCCCACAGGGAGGGTCTTCTCAGGGTGCCGCGGGTAACACCCAGGGGTAGGGCCTTCTCAGTGGGTGCGCCTGCCCTGTGGAACCAGCTGCCTGCGGAGCTTAGGACTGCCCCCAACCTCCGTTCACTCCACCGGGACCTGAAGACCTGGCTCTTCGAGCTCTCTGGCCCAGGCTGAGAATTTTTTTTAATTTTAATTTTAACTGGGTTTTTATTTTTCTCAGGGTTTTATTTAATCTTTTTAAATTTGTTTTAACGTTTGTATTGACTTTCTTTTAAATGCCCTGTAAACCGCCCTGAGTCCTTTGGGAAAGGGCGGTATATAAATCTAAATAAATAAGTAAAATAAGTAAATAAATAAATAAAAAACTGTTTCTAAGTTTTATTTAAGCATGCTTAATCATTAAATTGCATAGCTGAGTTAGCCATGTCTGTATTAAATAAAATCTCCATATTTAGCTTCTTTGTTAAGTTAGAGCAGCAGGAAATATTTAAAATATTTGGCAAAAAAAATCACATATATTAATTGGGGCTTCGAACATCAGATTATATTTTTGTTTTCCTCGCCTTTTGTTTTGGGTGCTTAAGGCTTATTGATGGCAAGAATCAGATAATTGGCTCAACATCCTATATGTTGCTGCCAAAATGTTTAATGAAATGGAGTTGAAAAATGGATACATTACAGAACCATGTGGCTGCTGATAAGGAGACAAACATGAAATTGTTTATATCAACCAAGTATTTTCATGAAATATGATAGAAAAAGTTAAAATGTTTATTTTTTCCTTCCTTCATTTATCCTTTATTTATTATCACCTATACATTTACCTGAAGATTTCTCATTAGGATGTCCTACTCTGGAATTTGAAATCTGGAGACAAATATTTTAACATTAGGTCAATGAGATATTGATAGATAAATGGACAAATTGTTTGTTGGAATTCTAGTTTGAATGTCATTTGGTCCAATTTGACCATTTTTTTCTCAAATTCATGTAGTTTTTTTTCTTTTTCTTTTTTATTTGGCATGAGCCTAATCTTAATTTGCTCGTTTTTCTGGATATTACACTCATAATTGAGCAAGCAGCTCATAATTATAGTTTGACTACCCAGTCTGTGAAGAGATACATGAAACACAATGATAATACAGACTGAGAACAGGGTTGTAAAGTAGTTTACTGCTGTAAGGTCAACTCTCCCTCTCCCTCTCCACCCCCACCCCCCTCTGTGTGTAAGAAAGAATCATTTCTGCAAAATGGTTACCGGGTAGGCAATATCTGAATGTTACTGATTTCTTCTTCTGTATTAGACAAATCACTTCATAAATACAGTGCGCTGGTATTATACCTTTAGTACCAATGGATCTTTTGAATTATTCATTGCAATGGCATGATGATAGGAAGAATTAACATTCCATTTCTTCCTGCTGCATTGATGCTAGCAGCTATTAAGTCAGAGTTAATTGCTACATTCAAATAGCAAGTCAACAATTTTGCTATAACTAGATTCTGATGCCAATGCAAGCCTTTTCTTCATCAAGTGTCCTGTATTTCATTTGGTCAATATTTACAAATATCCTGAAGGCAAATAACAAAATTACTGGGTGTGAGGATTCATGTTTGAGGATATGCTATATGTATAATTTTGTTTCCACATGCTTCTATTCAAATGTTTAAAAGACTCTTCAATATGGCTACTCCATTTCTAAGACTAATGGTGACAAAATGGTTTTAGAGTCCTGAACGTTTCTGAAATATAATCCAAGATTAAAAGGGAGTTTCTTAAATTCTCCTACTTCCAGGAATTAGTAGACATTATAATGAATCAAATTCTGAAAGCCTCTAGAGTCTAGATCATAAATTAGAAGACATGTCTCTCAGTGTATTTTATGGTAGGAAAAATAAATGCATGCATACACCATGCAATATTTTCCCTTTCTGTTGTCTTTAATCCTTTGCAATATTATTATAACTCTTTTCCACTTGTTAGGAAAACTAATAGCATTTTAAGGTTGCCCATCCTAACTTTTAGTAAACTCTAAAGGAGTTCAGGAAAGAAGGAAAGAAAAAGTGTGTTTGTGGGGGGGGGGGGTTGCACAGAAATTGCAGATACTGACTTGAATTGGTTGTGCTCTTCTTCATAGCATTCTTAGTGAGACAATTAATCCAATCTTGGTTGAGTAATTGTTCCTAAAGTGAAGAAACACACTTTTATTTTACTGAAAAAAAATTACAAAGAAGTGTAATATTTAGGAGAGGAAAACTGGGGAAAAATACTTTGGAGCACACAGGAATTCAAATATAATACTCATCCATAAAGCAGCAACTTCTTTAGTTGAAATCATGTAGTTGTCATCCAAGAAAAAATGTGGTTGCTTTGAAGAGTTTCAATGCCACTAGCTGCAAGCCCAGAAAAGCCTCAAATTGTACAAGTTCCTAGTATGTTATATCACATCTGTCTAGAATGAGAATAGAAAAAGCTGTTGAGGGATCAAGAAGGGCCAAAATGTTGCCCAACCCTTCCCAGCTCTTCTAGAGTTTATCAATACTTTTAACGTCTCTATTTTATGCTGAACTTGAAATCCAACTAAAAGGGACCAGATAATCCATTTCTTTTAAGGACCCCTGAAGCTATAACCTACTTCTCAACATGCCAGTGGCGGCTCAGTGATTCTGAACAATTTTCATGCAGCCTCTAACTTTCCATCTGAACATTTATTTCTGAGTTTGTTTGGTTTTGACTAATTATGGAAACAGACCTATTTTTGTGGAACATTGTCCATGTATTTCCACAGAAGGAAATGTAAATATGAGGTGGGAAGTCCACAGAAATAGTATTTTCAGAAAAATTTTCTGCCACAGAATTTAGCCTGAAAAGGCTGACCTAATTAATGTATCTGAGATTGACCAGGTACCTAGGAGTTCTATAAATGAGCCATTTGGTGTATCTGTTCAAGATTCTTTGGGACAGCCGTAGTCACCATTATGAAATAGTAAAATGTTTGTAAGATAATTCTGCTGTAGTATTTTATCATTACCTCAATTAGAAAAATTAACAGTGTTGCAGATAAATTATTTTGAAGTTAATAATTTATCTAATACAACTAACCTGTATCTACTATCTATTTAACAGTTATATGCACAAGTCAAAATTACATTATATTATAAAATAACGACATGAAAACTAACTTATATTCAGTCTAGAAAAATGAGGGGAGGGATGGAATAAAATTTACCTAATAAAAGTAATATAAAAGTACCTAACTAAAAATAAGTGGGTTTATTTAGCATTCTGTATCCCCAAATAAATGTATTTCTTATAGTACTAAATGCACATATGAAAATGCATACATATATGCATACTTACCCATCGTGCTATTCCTTTTATAATAAGCAGTGATGCAGAGTACAACAAAGAATGTTTAAAAAGCTTACATCAAGGAAATGAAAGATCTGAGATAAGAAAAGGAATAGAAAGCATAGCTAACAGAAGTTTTCATTGATATTGTTCACTATAATTCACCATATCTTTTTATTTTTGCCATCCATTCTTGCTTCTACTATATATATATGAAAACCAGAGAGTATGCATTAATGTCATGTGTATATATATATATATCTTGATTCCTAGACTATCCTTTGTTCTTTAATCTTCTCATTCTTTTCTTTTTGAGGATATCCTTAATCCTATCAATCATGACATTCTTGATCTTCACCTTCCTCTCTGAATTCATTTTTCTTTCATATGGTAATTTTGTGATTTGATTCATTATCTCTATATGACCAAGCTACCTCAACATAATTTCTTTACTAGTCATTTTTGTATACAATCCTCATTCAGTCAACACCCATTTATTCCTCACCATATCTTTTCTTTTATTACACAGACATTTTTACCCCATTCCCACTGCATTCAATTTACTTTTATGTTTCACCTGACATGGCCATCTTTCACTTCCACATAATAAATTGGGCAGAAGCTCAATAAACATAACCATTTTCCCTTCTTTTGGCAAACAACCATTCCTCACAGCAGACCACATATTATCCATTATTTCTCTACCAACATTTGTGTATCTTAATTTCTCCACCTATTTCTCCATCTTTAGTAAACATTTTAAGTTAAATAAATTTTGCTCCAGTCATTTTGTTGTTTATGAATAAGTTGCAATTCTTCATTCCATTTTCCCTGTCAAACTCCACTACCTTGGTCTCTTCAGAACTAGATCAATCAATCTAATGTTTGTTGCATATACTTTATGCTCTCAGCCAATCTTATGGCATTGACTGTATACAAAAGTATGTGTACATTTATGCCCCCCAGCAATATACCTCTGACATCACTGCAAGCATTATTTATATAGCCATAAATACTTTAAAAACCCAATCGCATATCTTCCTCTTACTCCCTGATCATATTTTAAAATTATATTAATGTTTTTGGCGTGGCTATGTATGACTAGATTTAGGTTTAAACCATATCTTTGAAAGAGGTTTTTTTCCTCAGTGAACTCTTATTAGTCACAATTCATATTCATTTTTGGTCTCTGAAAGGCCCAGCACTTTCTATGTACTCTCTTGTCTTGTACTCTCTTGTTGTTCAACAAAACAATTAATATCACTTCACTGTTCCTTTTTTCTCTACTGGATTGGATTCATTCATGTTATTGCACTTTTTTTTCTAGATCTATATCTGGTTTTTACATTGTTTTACTTCACAACTATCAGCAACATAAGGGTTCCTAATTTCAAATATACACATCACATCAATGCATACTGTCTGGTTTTCATTTTAGTCTTTTACTCACAATTAAACATAGATCATCATTTTCCTTGCATGTTTTTCATCAGGCCATCCTCATTTATTCAGTATTCTTTTCCTATCTCTTAGCTTTACAGGCACACAATTTTTTTGTTGTTCTTTCAAGATTTATCCATTGACAAATCATAATTTTATTATTATTTTAAATTATAAATCACAATCTTCCATATGCCATGGTTATCACCAGATGGATCCATTAATATTAACCTCCATGGATGTAGTCTAGCAAAATTTTGACATGATGCTTTTTAGTGAGATAGAAAAGATAGACACATTCACTTGAAATGATTAATAATATTTTTTTTATTAAAGAGTTTTACAAGAACAAGATTTTACAATATATCCCCAAATCCCCCCCCACCCCAAACCCGCCCACTTCCCCCCCACTTCCCAGAGCTAAATACAGGATTATTGTTATAATAATCATATTCTAAATAAAAATTATGCATAATATACAATTAACCAAATTCATAATGTGCTTTAACTCCCCTTTAACATAAATACATACAAAGTACCAACACTAAGATCAATAACAATATCCCTCTAAAATCTACTCATAAGCTAAATGGAACTTTTTAGTCCCATATTTATTCTGAATATAATCTATCCACCTCCTCCAAACTGAAATATATCTTTCCTGTGAATGATCTTTCAAGTAAGCAGAAATCTTAGACATTTCTGCAAGATTCGAAACTTTAAACACCCATTCTTCTATGGTAGGCAAACTATCCTTCTTCCAATATTGTCCCACCAGTAACCGTGCTGCTGTTATCATATTCAACTTCAAATTGGTTTCTTTAACATCGCAATCTACAACAATACCCAATAAAAACAATTGCGGAGAAAACTTTATCTTTCTCTTAAAAATCTTTTGAATGTTCCACCAAATTTTAATCCAAAAAGCTTTTATATTTCTACAAGTCTACCACATATGAAAATAGGTGGCTTCTAAACTACCACATCTCCAACATTTAGACTGTAAGTTAGGATACATGTTAGACAACTTCTTGGGATCCAGATGCCATCTATAAAACATTTTATAAAAATTTTCAATGCATACTGTCTGGTTTTTATTTTAGTCTTTTACTCACAATTAAACATAGATCATCATTTTCCTTGCATGTTTTTCATCAGGCCATCCTCATTTATTCAGTATTCTTTTCCTATCTCTTAGCTTTACAGGCACACAATTTTTTTTGTTGTTCTTTCAAGATTTATCCATTGACAAATCATAATTTTATTATTATTTTAAATTATAAATCACAATCTTCCATATGCCATGGTTATCACCAGATGGATCCATTAATATTAACCTCCATGGATGTAGTCTAGCAAAATTTTGACATAATGCTTTTTAGTGAGATAGAAAAGATAGACACATTCACTTGAAATGATTAATAATATTGAAGTCCTAGTGGAAGAGATAGAATTGTGGTTTGTTTTTGCATTGTATGATTTTCTTTGTTTGTGTGCGAGGAGATTACTGATCTGTGTTTAACATTTGTGGAACTTCAAGAGTTTGCTTCCAATGTAGTTTAAAAAACAGATATATTTCTTTCCTTGCAGACTCTTGTTATGAATGTTAATTCATTTTATGTCAGGCCAGCTTATAATGGTCACAGACTCTTACCTCAGAGAAGTTTAATTTTCTCGGCAGGGTTCAAAGCCAATCCATCTAGGATTGTGAACAATTGTCCCAATTTTTCAGGAGGCAACTGGACTTTCTTGTTTTTCTTTGAAGACTTTTGCTTCTCACCCAAGAAGCTTCTTCAACTCTGACTGGATGGTGTAGAATGGAAGAATTTATATGCCTTGCAGACAGCTAATCATTTGCATTCTTTGAGAGTTGTTGAGGCCACTTGGAGGTTTATCTGTGTCCTCAAGGTCACCTGAGTGGGGCTTTCTTGAAACTTCTGAAAGGATTGTATTGTAGCCTGGAGATAGTTGATGTCATATCCTTCCCCATCTGTTGAGAGAGGGCTGTTCAGTTTTGACAAAGATTGCCTCTTTGAACAAAGAAAAAACAAGAAAATCTAGTTGCCACTTGAAAAAGCACCTTTGGAACAACCATGACCTGGATGACTGAGAATCATTGTCAACAGTTAATTTTCCAAATCCACAGAATGGTCAGCTTCTGGGGAAAATAATTAGCCAGTCAGAAATTATAGTTGTCACCTCATTTCTGATTTTAATTTGGATTAATGAACACTAAATGGTTCCTTCTCACTCCCCTTACTCCCCTCCCCTAGGTTTACCTATTTTTTATAACAAGATCTTTTCTTTAGAAACCTAGCTGATAAGATCTCCTTTTACCAGAAAACTCTGGGCAAAGCCTGGCTAGGGAGAATTGCCATTAATTCCTATTGTAACTTGCTTGTTTTTAGATATCATTTCCATTAAAAAATTATTTAAGGGAATTGACTGCTGGTGTTGGTGCACTCCATTTTGTCACACTTTGTTAAGCTTGCCTGCTCATTGTTTCGGTTGGTGGGAGGTAAATATTGTCACTTAATCTTCATTTCCCTAATATGATGATTTCCCCCCTTTTTAACTTGGCCTTATTGTCTACTTGCTGGTACACCTATCACTCTCCGCAGTACCTTTTGGATTCATTGAGGGTTCCTGATGAACTCATGGTCTCATGCTAAATTGCATTTCAGTGTAGAATTTAATTTAGAGTGAAAAAGGCATTTGTTAGACATTGAATACCAACTAACTTGTCAGTGTAATATCTATTGGACATCCAGTTACGGCATAGCAATTTGGACTAAATACAGCTAGATACATTTGGGACTTCTGAAAACCAGCCAAGAATTGGAATATATGACAGAATCTTGTTCTAAATGAACATGCAAAATGGTTTGTAGGCCTGACTTTAATAAGAACTCTGCATTCTGGGATATATAATCTCTATATTCTGTTCTAAAGCAGAGAATCATATATTTCGTTCAAACTCATCTATAGCTAATTAATTGCTCACCAAAGCCCATCATTCATGTGCCATTCAGCCAAGAGGATTCTGCAAATTTGGCAAAACTGCAATATTCACTGTCATGCTTATACATTATATTTTCTAAATACAATTATCCTGATAAATAATAATGTGTATTTGAAAGAGAGACAGATAGACAGAGAACAGAGAGAGTCAGAATGGGTACTAAGTGCTACCCAATCAAAAATGAAATAAAACATATCAAATCAAGCTATATCTGCAACAAAATCACACAGAAACAGGAGTCAGTACATTACCTTTTTAAATTCAATGTATCCATATTTCAGTATGGAAATCTCCCAGGGCATTTTATATAACCATTAGAACTGGATTGTCCCTCCCCTCTGAAAAGAAAACAAAGATAGTACTACTAATAATAGGCATCTTGGGTGCAATTTTAAAACATCTTGGAAAACCATCAGTATTGACAAAACCGTCACCAATCAATTGCAAAAGGCAGAGTTACTTGCAACAACTTACATCATGGAATGATACCTTGAACACCATTGAACAACAACATCTGCCTATTCTGCATCCTTGGGAAGGACTTGATAGCTGGATAAAATGCTAATCCAATCCAAACATCTGGATAATTGTACAACCAAGCTTAATAATAAAAGAAGCTGAAGAATTGGTGGATCACTTAGTTACCTGCTGCAAGAAGACTGCAGACTGAATACCAAGCAATAGCATGACAAAGTAGCAACAATGGCACATTGGAGTTTCTGTGTCACCCATCTCACCTAAATGATTCTGGGGGATTTACATATATTTATTTGTATTTAATATTTCATTTATATTTAACTTATGGTGTTGAATCAGGCCAATGAATTCTGACCATCATGTAATTTATTCATAGGGTAAGATGAAGCATTCAGCATATTCACCAGGAAAAAAAAGTCATGTAACTTAGCGTGGCTCACTTCTTAGTATTTATGTTTAAGATTATGGTCTGCAGCTGTAATCCTAGACACATATTTTTAGAAAGGAAAACAATTTATCTAACTGAAGTAAAGAGAGTTTTGTGCTAATGGTATTCATACATGCAACAGTGTCCTAAAGCCAATTCTTAAAGAACAATGGGAATATAAAGCAAAGAAGTGATGAGAGTTATCATTAACTCTTTCTACAGCAATATTTTTTTTGTTCAATAAGTGTGTTTCCTCTGCAGAGAACCTATATACCATTGCGCTACTATCTTGAGCTTGTTTCATTTTGTATTATTTTTATTATATTTATTTGAAAACACTTTTAATATTTTGAAATATTTCCAGAAAAATAAAAAACAGCTAGGTACATAATTTAAAGTACGTCCTCCTGACCCATCTGTGGTCATTCTGTATCCTGTCCTGTGTTAGTTGGATACAGTTAGATACAGCAGGTTGTTAATAATTAGGAACAGCTTGCAAGTCTTCAGCTCATGTTTAGTTCTGACTGCTTTATCTATATTAATACAGTGATTACCATAGTGTACCACAGCAGATACTAAAGTTTGAGCATTTTTCTTAGAACATGGGACGTCATTATTTTTTTGCATAAGAGGTGAGCTCAATCTTAAAATATACCATCAGGTGGAATATGAATAGGATGAACTCATAGTAGACCCCAATTACCAATAGTTCATCATTACAACGGTCCTATAGTTGGGCTTATTTGAGTCACTATGCCAAATGCACTGTGATTGCAAATGTTTCATGTTAATTGGATGTTATTTCTTTCCCTTGTGTCTATTGAAATATGCCGTTCTCTATTCCAGCCAAATGAGAAAGTTATCTCTTTAGTTCAAGTTATTAGGCTTTCAGACTCTGCTAGTCCCAAGTGTAGTAGCCAAATATTTTTTTAAAAAAGACGGTTAATTGATTGCCAATTAATTCAAATTAGTTCATATTTAAGTAAAGTTAGACATGCCAGCTGAGAGAACTAGGAGAGTTTCTATTTCTGTAAGAACTAGAGAATGATCGCTGCCTCTATGATCTCATATTTTAGGAAGTTTGCCCTATAAAACAAAGCCCTGGCTCTTCTTGGGCAGAGGAATTTATGCCAGCATAATTCATCTCAGCTTAAATACCCTAAAGATATGTTCCAATTAATAGAAGTTAGAATAAATCACAGATTTGTTTTGCTTTTTTTGTTAGATAAACAGACCCAAGTGGCATTTCATCTGAACAAAAATATGATGGGTGAGTGGCACTCCTACACTTAATCAATTACCCATATGAGCATCTAATGAGGAAATGATTTGGTGCAGTATCTGAAATTTTGGAATTTAACCTGAGTTCTAATTCTTCTCTCAGCCATAAAGTTCACTGGATGTTCTTGGGCTGATCACCATCTCTCAGCCTAAAGCTTTCAAGTTCAGACAACCTTTGTGAAGATTGTCATGTGAAAAGAGAGGAACCACACCTGCTCCCTAAAGTGTATGTATCTGTGTTTTAAGAGAGAGAAGGAACTATGATAGGTTCACACATTGCATAAAACCACAATGTGGCTTGTTTCACTATGATTTAGCATATGGGGCAAGCCTAGCAATTATAGTTTAATGTTAAGTTGGAAGCTATTTTATCAAGATTTAGTACAAACAAGCAAATTGGTATATCACAGTGACTATATTTGCATTACATACTGATCTATAGTGCACTTAACCATGGCTCACTTGGTTATTTTTTCTGGATTTTCACAAAATATGAACCATAACTGACCACAACCAAGGTTACTCCAACAAGGCAGATTACTTCGTATTTATATGAACTTAGTCACTACTGTATGTGAATTCAATCTGTATGTCACGATGCTATTAAAGGTTTGAGAACACAGCCAATAACAGAAGCTGTGACTCAGCAATGAAGAATTACACAAGAATTGCTAGTTTGCATTCAATTAGTCAATAATCTATATTTAAATCTCCTGAGACTGCAGGAGACAACACAAAGATGGTTTCAAATTGACTCACATGTTGTCTTTGGCTTTGTCTTCTGCTCATTACCGCAACTACTGTACTGAACAAGGCATCTGGTATACTGCACTCAGTAGGTATAGAAAATGCTTGATGATTTTAAAAAGTTAGAGATAGGCAGGGCTTTTTTTCTCATAGAACGCTCAGAACGGCATTCCGGCACCTTTTTTTTTTGCAAAAAAAAAAGCTCCCTCTATTGGCTTTAGGAGTAGGCAATCTTGGCTCTTTTTTATGACTCGTGGACTTCAACTCACAGAAATCCTGAGCCAGTCATGCTGAGAGGAAAGAGAGAGGTTTCGAAGCTGAGCCATGCTGGCTCAGGAATTCTGGGAGTTGAAGTCAACGAGTCATGAAAGAGTCAAGGTTGTCTACCCTGCACTAGAGGAGGACATTAAAATTATTTACAAGGTTACTTCTTTAGGAACTAAAGTTTTAGAATCTAAAACAGCTAATTCAAAAAAACTAACAGGAAAGAACCTCACATTTTTCATCTGCTTCTTTCTTTTGGAAAGTAAAATTAGATAACAAAATAATCTATTTCCTATGTTAACATCTCTGCAATGAAATCAATAAAGTAACAGGAAAGAAATGAGAAACATTTTTCTCAATGTAATATGTCTAATTTAGCTGATGCTAGAAAAAAATAGTATCTTTTGTACACTCTTGAAAACTATTTTGAATCTATAACCATCTATTACAACTAAACCACTTTAAATTAAACAATTCTTAAGAATGAAATATTCTTAATTTGGACTTTACTTTTACTGTTTGGACTGTTGTGTGTTTTGAAAAATAGATTATTTAGAATCCAGTTATGTTGCACTTCAGTCTTTAAATAATTAACCTAGTGTATACATAACAATATGTGATGTTTTCCATGGTGAGCTTAACATCAATAACAACATTTATTAAAAAGGCTAAAATAATTTCTGGTGGTATTATCTGTACATTAAAAATTTGTTTAGTTACAATCTTTCACTTTTCACATTCTGGACAAGCATGGTCATGTATCCTAGCAAAAGATGTTACATATGTGCATAAGCGTAGTCAGTAGCATATGCCTTTTTAAAAATATCAAACATGCAAAGAAACAAAAATAAGTCCAAAATATCTGTATTACATCCAGAAATGCCAACTTTGCAACCAATATTTCTCATCCATAATTATGGCACCCTAAGGATACCTGCATACCTGCAAATGCTTCTCTGGGATCAGTAATGCAGCAGGGATTGCTTTCTCCTTCCAGTAACAGATTGCTGGGAAATACCAAACATGGCCTTGAGAATTCCAATGTTTGTTACAAATTTTTCTGGATGTGGTTGGAAAGAAGCTGTTTGGTGCCAGAGACCACTGCCACGAGGAACACAGCTCTGGGTCGGGGTTCGGAGCAGCTCCGGGTGGGTGCTCAGCATGGGCCGCGGCGTGGAGGGGAATCCTCATGGCGGCTGTGGGGAGGGGAATCCCCACAGCATGTGGCTGCAAGCCGCAGGGGCGGGGGTGCAAAGGACGGGCAGCGACGCCATAGCAAGACACCGGCATCGCTCCCAGTGACAGCACCTCTTGAGTTCTGGCACCTTTTTTTTTTTTAGAAAAAAGCACTGGAGATAGGAAATGGTTAGAACAGTCAGCATTGCTTTTTCTTCCACTTCATTTAAAAATGGAAAAGTACAATATGGATATCAAGTCTTCAAACTGCATAATATTGTATTATTAGGTGAAAAACAATGCAGATGATGCAAGATTTGTAAGGACCGAATGAATTCAATTCTATTCATTTATTCAAACATTGCATTCATAGTGGAATGAAAATGAATAGGTCATCTGTTCTTACCTTCCAGACATTTCTGGTAGTTCCAACTGTGCCACCAGTGTGGATATGTCAAAAAGAATATCAAGGGACCTAAAGAGTAAAAAAATTCTTTATTGCTTAATTGGGCTATATATTTTTCCTATGTGTCTTTCCAGTTGAAAGTTTTACAGTAGAATACACATTAAAGGAGGAGCTGAACCATACTCAACTAAAGTTATTATATGTGACTGAATGGATGGATTTTCCTCTATGGAACTGAAAGAGGTTTTGAACTCTTATTATTGCTAGCAGAGATGCAGTTAACTATTTCATTTTTTTGAGGTTCATCGTCTGTGATTGAAGTTTTTTTACAATAAATCCAACTATTTTCATAATAAAAGCCAGATTTACAGAAGCCACAGAACAGTTTTATTAATGCCCCCAGAGAAATTTATTTCCTGAAACAAAATTGCAAAGTTAATGAAAATATTTTTCAAGACTACTTACAATCGGGAAACTATTTCCAGTTCAATGTTCTGGTTTCTTATCATTGTACAACATGGTGTTGGCGTAATTTAACTTCAGCATTGTCTATTTAATTTTCTTTTAATTTGATACTTTGCTTAAAAGTTTTAAGACAACTGCTTTATTTCATTGCTGATACTGAAATGTGACTGTTTTCCCCCCCACTGATGAGCCAAAATTTATTATTTAATAGCTAAGATACACTACCTAGTCATCAGGTGTTTTTTTTCTTCATCACAACTAACCAAACATTTCTATAGTGTTCTGGACTTTAATCATTTCTGACTTGCTCTGACATAGCCTTGCTTATTTCCATATCTAGTTAGACTAGAGGAGGAAACAATATTCTCAAAAAGCTCCTATTGGTTAATCTAAAACTCAGCCAACTATTAAAAGAAAACATGAATTCTTTTCTGCTGTCTAATAGCCATCTGGAATTTTGCAGGCAAGATATCATAGCCTGTTGATTTAATTTTCCCCCTTAATTAAAACTTTTTTTTAAGAAAAATTCAAAATATAATGACAATGTATTCTGATTTTCTCAAAGACAAATATAGAATCCAAGGGTAATTTAAAATATTTTTGTGTTTGTTAAGGAGGTTCTAGTCTCTCGGGTCACAGAGGCACAGGATCACGTGATCAGAAAATTTGGGGGGGCAGGGAGTGTACTGCAGCAGGCCAACTGTAAACCATCTAATCACTTACTCCCTTGGGCTTTTGCTCTATGAAGTGTTGAATCCTCAATTATATGGAAGGTTGATCCATTTTCTAGCTTCAGCTAGCATTGCTGGCTGCTGCTGACATGGAAGATTTGAGGTATGGACATGTCTTCAACAAATATCAATCTCACCTCAAGGCAAGAAGGATACAGGCAGGAACCCTTTAACTATTCATAAGTTAAGCCTTGGCATAACTAATCATTTCCCAGTTAAAGCATTTGGCTTTAATTTACATAATTTTGTCAAATTCCACTCATTTTACAGTCTTCAGAACCATCTGCAAGGAAAACAACACTGGCTATAAAGGAAGAGATATACTATATACAGCATTCTTCCACCCCCAAATCAGCTGTATACTTGACTTCCTTGTATTCAATTAGAGACCGTGTTGCACTTCCTCAAAATTAGCTAAATCAAAGCTACATTGTCTTCTCCCAAGTGGAAAGGATTTGGGGATTATAATGACTGAGAAGCCAAATTCTTTCTCTAGGCATGTACTGCCATTTAAATAATGGATGATAGGGTTAGCATGACTCACAAAGATATTTCTGAAAACTAATTTTCCAGGTGCTATTATCAACCATCATAATCATAGCAGCTTAAGATGCAGCAAACCAACCTTCACTTTATTTGATTTTATGTACTGAATATTAACTGCATCGTATCATCTCTGTTTTATTTAGTCCTGTAACAGCAGTATGAGGTCTGGAAGAAAACCAGTATTAATTACTCATAGAACATTCAGGAGCAAATACTCAAAGAACAGTTAGTGAATTGGTGGAAGGATTTAAATTGTTAAAAATGCTGCCTTCTCTAAACCAGGAACTAAACAGAGCTAAGAAAGTTGCAGAGAAGGAAAGTACTTTACTGGTAAAATCATTGCACACAAATTGCCCTTGACCAGGTTGGTTTGCTCATATATTACTGCATTCAAAAGAGCTATAGTTTTGGCATTAGACTTTTTAAAGGCATACATATTTGATAAACTGAAAGAAACAGCATTGTCATTACTAGTTAAGGGCAATCATTGTCCCTGTCTAGTTCAGCTGTCTTGGATCTCACATGCTTAACATTAATGGTCTACAGAAGGGTGTCGAACTTGCAACGTCATGTGACATTTCGTGACGTATTGCAACTTTTTCCCCATTGCCAGCAATGGAGTGGGCCCAGTTTTGCCATGACACATCCAGCCCAAGGGCTGGTGGTTTAATGCCCCTGGTCTACAGGCATTAGTACAATCTGATTTGCTATTGTATCTGGCTGTGTTACCTTTGTTTGTCATTTCTATACAGGTAAAACTCGAAAAATTAGAATATCGTGCAAAAGTTCATTTAGTTCAGTAATGCAACTTAAAAGGGGAAACTAATATATGAGATAGACTCATTACATGCAAAGCAAGATAGTTCAAGCCGTGATTTGTCATAATTGTGATGATTATGGCATACAGCTCATGAAAACCCAAAATCCACAATCTCAGAAAATTAGAATATTGTGAAAAGGTGCAATATTCTAGGCTCAAAGTGTCCCACTCTAATCAGCTAATTAAGCCATAACACCTGCAAAGGGTTCCTGAGCCTTTAAATGGTCTCTCAGTCTGGTTCAGTAGGAATCACAATCATGGGGAAGACTGCTGACCTGACAGTTGTGCAGAAAACCATCATTGACACCCTCCATAAGGAGGGAAAGCCTCAAAAGGTAATTGCAAAAGAAGTTAGATGTTCCCAAAGTGCTGTGTCAAAGCACATTAATAGAAAGTTATGTGGAAGGGAAAAGTGTGGAAGAAAAAGGTGCACAAGCAGAAGGGATGACCGCAGCCTGGAGAGTATTGTCAGGAAAAGGCCATTCAAAAGTGTTGGGGACTTTCACAAGGAGTGGACTGAGGCTTGAGTCAGTGCATCAGGAGCCACCACACACAGACGGATCCTGGACGTGGGCTTCAAATGTTGTATTCCTCTTGTCAAGCCTCTCCTGAACAACAAACAATGTCAGAAGCGTCTTACCTGGGCTAAAGAAAAACAGACCTGGTCTGTTGCTCAGTGGTCCAAAGTCCTCTTTTCTGATGAGAGCAACTTTTGCATCTCATTTGGAAACCAAGGACCCAGAGTCTGGAGGAAGAATGGAGAGGCACACACTACAAGATGCTTGAAGTCCAGTGTGAAGTTTCCACAGTCTGTGTTGATTTGGGGAGCCATGTCATCTGCTGGTGTTGGTCTACTGTGCTTCATTAAGTGCAGGGTCAACACAGCTGTCTACCAGGAGATTTTGGAGCACTTCATGCTTCCTTCCGCAGACAAGCTTTATGGGGATGCTGACTTCATTTTCCAGCAGGACTTGGCACCTGCCCACACTGCCAAAAGCACCAAAACTTGGTTCAATGACCGTGGGATTACTGTGCTTGATTGGCCAGCAAATTTGCCTGACCTGAACCCCATAGAGAATCTATGGGGCATTGCCAAGAGAAAGATGAGAGACATGAGACCGAATAATGCAGAAGAGCTGAAGGCCACTATTGAAGCATCCTGGTCTTCCATAACACCTCAGTAGTGCCCAGGCTGACAGCTTCCATGCCATGCCACATTGAGGCAGTAATTGCTGCAAAAGGGGCCCAAACCAAGTACTGAGTACATATGCATGCTTATACTTTTCAGAGGTCCGATATTGTTCTATGTACACTCCTTGTTTTATTGATTGCATGTAATATTCTAATTTTCTGAGATTGTGGATTTGGGGTTTTCATGAGCTGTAAGCCATAATCATCACAATTATGACAAATCACGACTTGAACTATCTTGCTTTGCATGTAATGAGTATCTCATATATTAGTTTCCCCTTTTAAGTTGCATTACTGAACGTTTGCACGATATTCTAATTTTTTGAGTTTCACCTGTAGTACGAGGGCAATTTGGAAATAAACCTCCATTTGGTTATCAATGACAGATACTTGCAGATACAGAACTTTTATTATAGACATTAGAAAACTACATTACATTACTTTTTGACATAATCGCCATTCAAATTGAGACACTTGTCATAACATCTTACAAGGTTTGAAATTCCTTTAGTAGTAGGTGCAAAATCTGGGCTATAGGGGGGGGTGATCAAAAACATCCCAATAGAACTGCTTCAAAAGTTCTTGGGTGCATCTAGCTGTGTGCGGGCAAGCATTATCATGAACAAACACCACACCAGAAGTGGTGCCGTAGAAAATCCTGCCAAATGTGAAGATGCCAAAGGAGTATCGCCAGTCATGTTCATGGAGCATGGTTCAACCATCAATTCAGAAGTCTACTGTGAAACGTTACGAAAACTCAGATGAGCCATCCATAACAAGTGTCAGGGCATGCTGACTTCTGGTGAGGTTATATTTTCAGTTGTTTTGTTTTTTACAGACACATATACAAAGACTGTTCAGATTGTGTTTTCATATATTAATGAAGGTTCTTCTAAAAGTCCTTCATTTTTTGTCTCATATAAATTAAAATAACTCTTTAGTGTTCATTCTCAATGAACGCTGTTGTTTTTTCTTTGGGAGGACAATATTTTATCACTTCCCACAAATAATATCCTTATCATTCAGTTCCTTCCATCACACATGTCTCCTGTAATGATTACTAGTTCTCATTATTTTGTCTGGAGTTAGAGGAGTTGAGAATATTTTCATTAAAAATAATATGTTGCAGATATTGTAGTGGAAAAGTAAAACATCATTAATAAAATACACATGCTTATGGCTTCTAGATAAAGTATCCATTGCAAATATTTTCAGTGGGAATTATATTTGTGGTAGAATCACAATTTTTAGACAAGTAAGATTGACAGTTATTAATTGGATGTATTAGCTAAGGACAGCCTCATTCTTCTATCTCTTAAGTGACTGGGGGTGGGGGGTGGAGGAAATCTAGTGGATTCATTGAGCAAGGGGTGAGACTCCAAGGCTTAAAAGACCTTCCAATTTAATTCTACTCTATCCAGTTCTGAGTGCTGTACATTAAAGGGAGATGAAGAAGCTGGGACCACTTCAGAGGAGAACTACCAAACTAATATAGGGTTTGTAAATTAAATCCTTTGACAAAGAGCTAAAAAAGTTGGATTTGTTTAGCTTCCAAAGAGAACTGAGGGAAAATCTGATAGCAGTCACACAATTATCTAAAATGCTGTCATGTACAAGTAGGGACAATCCTGTTCTCTGTTGAAACTGAAAGCAGGAGATGAATAGATGGATAAAATTACATACAATATTTTACACTGACAGATTATTATGGTTTTTGTTCCAAAGAATCTGATGTCCTAAATTTGAATCACATGAAGTCATCAACAGAAGAAAGCAAGAAAATAGTGATATTGGTGATTTATTTACCTTTCTTTTGAGGCTTTTCAATTCAGGCATTAGATGTATGCTAAAATTGATGTACATATCTATATGAGCCGTGGTGGTATAGTGGTTAAAATGCAGTTACTGCAAGCTGCTTCTGCTGACTGCCAGCTGCCAGCAGTTTGGCAGTTCAAATTTCACCGGCTCAAGGTTGACTCAGATTTCCATCCTTTCAAGGTCAGTAAAATGAGGATCCAGATTGTTGAGGGCAATATGCTGACTGTGTAAACTGTTTACAGAGGGCTGTAAAGCACTATGAAGCGGTATATAAGTCTAAGTACTATTGCTATTGCTATATCTGGTTATTTAAATCAATTAACTACACTGTTCTATATAATTCTACCCCTATGCAAGTCCTATCGAATTCCAAGACAATCTCTAGTAAGTTGCAGACCTATTTCCTCCTTCAATATTTTAATGTGTCTTTAATTGCCATTATTATTATTACCAAAGTACTTGGTGCATACAGTTCATTCATTACCTATAAATAAAAATGTGTGTTACTTATATTATTTTAAATGGAACTGTCCCTTAAAATGATGTGTGCTGTTGATGGCCTTATTGTTAAATAATTGATTCTAGCAATACATTAAGAGTGAGTTTATATTATTTTTAATGCTTTATTTAAAGCAAGAAAAATAAATACATTTAAATTTATGTATTGGTTAACCAAGAACTTTTATTTAATATCCATTTTTACTGAATTTTTAATTTTCATATTATCAAAGTCCAGTTACCTTTTTAAGATACTAAAATATTTGCATGTACTCCTCTGATATCAGTGGAAATAATTTAATTTTTGTTAGGGCCTTAAATAAATAGAATAAAAAAGAGGATTTAAACTGAATAAAAGGGTGCATAGATTTGTATTAAAATATTAGAATTAACTGTTAGTAGGAAAAGGTTATTTTTAATACTGTACTTCCCCCCCTAATAGTAGTATTTCAAAAACTTTCTAAACTTTCTAAAACCAAAGCAGCTATTTAAAAAGTAGCCCATTTATTGAGTTTTACCCAATTTAAGGTTTCCTTTACTGTACCATGATTAAAGTGATTAAAATTTGTTGTCATGGTTTATGCTAATATATTGTACATTGCTAATTACCGTAAGTTTAAAATAGACTGATTAAAAAAAATTCTTGTAGAATTTGCAGTCATGATTAGTCATCCTAGTTTATTGTTGTCATGCTGAAGATATTTTCATGTCCGACTAGGTGTTGTAAAGTCTAATCCTCTATAAAATGCAAAACCAATAATGCTACATTTTGATACTGCATAGAAAGATGAGCAACATAAGTTACTGTGGCATCAGAACTAATTTTATTTATTGCCCTATAACCTTTTTAATATAAATATATAAAAGGTAGCTAATGGTACTGAGTTCAGAGTTCAATAAAAGTAAATAAACAAGAATCAGAATACTATGAGAAACCAAAACTCTTTAATTTGACAAATTACTGGGGATAGTGATCTGTAGCTAAAGTATCCCCCCCCCCGGAGTAAGTCTTATACCAGGTATCCTAGTAACTGATCTTACATTTCTAGATTTTTATTGGATTTACATGTTTTATCCACATTTATATAAGTTGCCATGAGAACAATTTGTTATTAGAGCATTCAAAGCATTCCCTAATAATACCACCCTACTTTGACTCAAACAATAATACCAGTATTTTCAGTAACAAAGGAATCAAATGTATAACAGCTTCATGTCCCACTCACTAAAATTGTAAGTGGGAATTTTATTGTAATCTGGAAAATCTTAGATTCATGAAATATGAGTCTTCATTTTAATTCTACAATAAAATTAAGATATTCCTGCAAGTATCTTAATCAGAATATAATATCCTTATCGGAAGAAGTAAAAAGTATTAAACTATCTGGATAGGTCTCTGTGTTTGTTGTGTATGCATATTACACAAACATATTACACAAGAGACTAAATTTTCTTCCTGATCAGCAGCATTACTTTCTGAATCTCTCACAAATAATGTCCTTATATCAGACATGTCAAACACAAGGCCCGGGGGCCAGATCCGGCCCACGAAGTGGTTTCATGTGGCCCCCGAAGCCATCCTGGAAACTTTGGCCCTGGCCCAGAGACCCTCCTTCTGCCAGAGACCCCCAGATCTGTCCCACTCCTGCCCAGGCCCCCATAGGTATCCTTGATGCCAATGATGTAGAGCTGGCCACGTCCACTCAGTAGGCCATACGCACTCCAGCTGCAACCACCCAGTAGGCCACGCCCACCCTGGCCATACCCACCCGGCCCCCCGAGGGCAACCACAATGCTGATGTGGCCCTCAGTGAAATTGAGTTTGACACCCCTGCCTTATATCAATTTCATTTGCTCTTGGTACACAGTTTAAGGTTCTGGTGCTTGGTCTAAATTTTAGTTTGCCATAATTTTTTATCAATTTTGGTCTTCATACCTCCTAATTCTGTGTGCAAATCAGTATGTGCTGGTGCAATAAAATCTGCAATTTTAAAATTCTCAATATGATTTTTAAAAAAATGGCAAGAGAAAGATGTATTATATATATATATATATATATATATATATATATATATATATATATATATATATATATATATATATATATATATATGTGTGTGTGTGTGTGTGTGTGTGTGTGTGTGTGTGTGTGTGTGTGTGTGTGTGTTCTGAGGTTTTCGCGGGTGTTCGTATGTGGATCTTTGGTTATTCGGGGTTTTCCCCGCATAGAACTAAAGGTGTAGGGGCGACGTTTCGACGGAATCCCATCCGTCATCATCAGGCTGGTGTCTTCTGCTTCCTTCTTCTGGGAGAAGCATGTGGCTGTTTGTTCCTCTTTTTTAAACTGCCAGAGGGGGTGTGTTCTGTGGGTGGAGGTGTGCTCTGGTTGGGTGGGGGAGTAAGTGTGTTCTGATTGGGTGGGAGTGTGTTTTGAATGGTGGGTGTGTTCTGATTGGGTGGGGGGGTGTTTTGAGTGGATGGGCTGGTCTCAGCTGCCAGCCTTAGACCTGAGCTGGTGAGTTGTGCTGCTTTTGTTCGGCTTCGTGTTTGTGGTGGTGCCATGTTTTTATAGTGGGTGTCAGTTTGCTTATTGTGTGGTTTGGAGGGGTTTAAAGTGGCTGATGTTGCAGCTGTAGTTAGGTTTCTGTTTTGTGGTTGTGCCTCGTTATCATTGTGGGTTCGGATTTGCTTTTTGAATGGTTGTGTGGTGGTGATGTCATGTGGTGTTATCATGAGTTTGGGTCTATCATTCTTGGTGGTTGGGACTCGTCTGTCAATCAAGGCGGGTTTCCAAATGGTTGGTAGGCGAGAGGTATCATCTCGTTTGTTTATGTTGTGGGGGCGTTTTTCTATCTCAATGGCTTCTCTGATTATTCTGTTGTTAAAATGTTCAATTTTGGCGATAGTTTTGGTTTTTTTAAAATCAATTTCATGTCCCGTGGCTTCAAAGTGTTGGACCAGGGATGAAGTTTGTTCTCCTTTTCTGAGTGAGTTTTTGTGCTCTTCAATGCGTGCACTTATTCTTCTGTTGGTCTGTCCGATGTATGTGGTGGGGCAGGTGGTGCATGGGATTTCGTATACTCCTTGGTTTTCTAAGCCAATTATGTCCTTGGGGTTTCTTAGGATGGTGGATATTTTTCTGTCTGTGTAGAATGCTGTTTTGATGTTGTGTTTTTGGAGGACCTTGCTGATTCTGTCTGTGGTCCCTAGGACACACTATCTACCATAAAAAAAACACACACAAACCGCTATCTGAACGCACTCTCACACCACCACCCAGCACAGATCAACTCCGTAGCCAAGACACTCATCTCCAGAACAAAACACCTAGCTGACGAACAACACCAAAAAACCGAACTACACACTCTCACTAATGTACTAACAGCCAATGGATTCCAAAGAAACACGATTACCAACTTAATCCAAAGAGAGACACCCACAAAAAACCAAGACAGAGAACAAGAAAATGGCAAAGCCCTCCTCCCATACTTAAAAGGGACCACAGACAGAATCAGCAAGGTCCTCCAAAAACACAACATCAAAACAGCATTCTACACAGACAGAAAAATATCCACCATCCTAAGAAACCCCAAGGACATAATTGGCTTAGAAAACCAAGGAGTATACGAAATCCCATGCACCACCTGCCCCACCACATACATCGGACAGACCAACAGAAGAATAAGTGCACGCATTGAAGAGCACAAAAACTCACTCAGAAAAGGAGAACAAACTTCATCCCTGGTCCAACACTTTGAAGCCACGGGACATGAAATTGATTTTAAAAAAACCAAAACTATCGCCAAAATTGAACATTTTAACAACAGAATAATCAGAGAAGCCATTGAGATAGAAAAACGCCCCCACAACATAAACAAACGAGATGATACCTCTCGCCTACCAACCATTTGGAAACCCGCCTTGATTGACAGACGAGTCCCAACCACCAAGAATGATAGACCCAAACTCATGATAACACCACATGACATCACCACCACACAACCATTCAAAAAGCAAATCCGAACCCACAATGATAACGAGGCACAACCACAAAACAGAAACCTAACTACAGCTGCAACATCAGCCACTTTAAACCCCTCCAAACCACACAATAAGCAAACTGACACCCACTATAAAAACATGGCACCACCACAAACACGAAGCCGAACAAAAGCAGCACAACTCACCAGCTCAGGTCTAAGGCTGGCAGCTGAGACCAGCCCATCCACTCAAAACACCCCCCCACCCAATCAGAACACACCCACCATTCAAAACACACTCCCACCCAATCAGAACACACTTACTCCCCCACCCAACCAGAGCACACCTCCACCCACAGAACACACCCCCTCTGGCAGTTTAAAAAAGAGGAACAAACAGCCACATGCTTCTCCCAGAAGAAGGAAGCAGAAGACACCAGCCTGATGATGACGGATGGGATTCCGTCGAAACGTCGCCCCTACACCTTTAGTTCTACGCGGAGAAAAACCCGAATAACCAAAGATCCATACATATATATATATATGTTGCAGATGATACACCAGAAAAAGAGGTTCAGAATAATGAATGGTTTTTTTTAAAAAAAAATTAGTTTAGCCCTATGTCTCTTTTGCTTCCTTTGGCAGAATCACAATCAGATGAAGAAATAGGCACTGGACTATTCAACTCTGAGGCAATTGAGTAGTTTCCAGGGGTAAATCTTCAGAACTAGGGGTACAGCAGTTCATGATGTTCTGGAGTTGGTGTTACAGAAGAGTTTCATTTTGCTCTGAGAAGTTAAAAACCTTTTGTGTAGGAAACTCTGCTTTTATGAATGAAATTCTTTTTCTTTTCTTTTCTTTTTCTAAACTCTTTTAGAATTTATCCCATTTTTACTATCCTTTAATATACTGCCATGCGTGATTGAGCATTCAGGAACAGTCCATATGACAGGAGATTTATAATTGAAAATGTGTTTGTTTCCATAGAAACGTGCAACTGGTAGCCTGAAGAGAATGAAACATCAACTTTATAAAAAATGTCTTGGAATTATTATGAAGCACTAAATTGCTTTAAAAAAGCATCATTAAACTGGATTACTTTAGTGGAAAAAATGTGCTAGAAAACTCCAAACAAACAGAAACTTTCCTTCAGAGTTTGTGTGGGTGGAACCAGTTTAGTAACGGAAATCTTCATATATTACATTGTGGGAGGTAAAAAAGAAAATATTCTAAACAAAAAGCTACATTTAAAAGAATTCCAAATAATTCCATAATAATATTCTTCTCAAGTGGAGGCTAATCTATAAAATAGCATAAAAAACACATGACTACATAAAATGTCAATTAAATGTTAGGTTTCTCTATTTCCTTGGAGACAACTTTTTTCAGTGCAATGCACTTTCTAGATGTTTTGGAATACAATCCCCAATTTCACAGCATTGTTCCATGAAGATTTGAAATGATGGAGTTACTTCACCAACATGCCATATCTGGAGGGGACAATGTTGCAGAAGAACTCTGTTTCACAGTGTTCTACATTTTTCAACTTTTACTACTAGCAAGCAACTCTATTAGTAAAATTATTACTGAGGGAAGTTCTTTTAGAGATTATGGAGAAAAAGGATAGCTAGATATAGTACTATAACTTTTAGTGGCATTTAGGGTAGCAACTATATTAGTCCACTAGTCAAAAGAAAATCACATATTTTTCCATAAATTAACTAAGAATAGAATAGAATAGAATAGAATAGAATAGAATAGAATAGAATAGAATAGAATAGAATAGAATAGAATAGAATAGAATAGAATAGAATAGAATAGAATAGAATAGAATAGAATAGAATAGAATAGAATAGAATAGAATAACAGACCTTGGAGGTCTTCTAGTCCAACACCCTGCTCAGGCAGGAAACCCTATACCATTTCAGACAAATGGTTGTCCAATCTCTTCTTTAAAACTTCCAGTTCACAACTTCTGGAGGCAGGTTGTTCCACTGATTAACTGTTGTCACTGTCAGAAAATTTCTCCTTAGTTCTAGGTTGATTCTCTCCTTGATTAGTTCCCATCCATTGCTTCTTGTCCTGCCTTCAGGTGCTTTGGAGAATAGCCTGACTCCCTCTTCTTTGTGGCAACATCTTAGATATTGGAACACTGCTATCATGTCACCCCTAGTCCTTATTTTCATCAAACTAGACATACCCAATTCCAGAAACCATTCTTTATATATTTTAGGCTCCAGTCCCCTGATCATCTTTGTTGCTCTTCTCTGCACTCTTTCTAGAGTCTCAATAACTTTTTTACATTTTGATGACTGAAACTGGATGTAGTATTCCAATTGTGGCCTTTCCAAGATATTACAAAGTGGTATTAACACTACATGTGATCTTGATTCTATCCCTGTGATAATGCAGCCTAGAACTGTGTTGACTTTTTGGCAGCTGCAACACATTGCTGGCTCATATTTAACTTATTGTCCACTAGGACTCCAAGATCCCTCTCACAGTTACTACTATTGAGTGAGTTACCACCTATATTGTACTTGTGCGTTTGTTTTTTTTTGGTTTTAATAATAATAAAAATAATGAATTTTAATAATATGTCATACTGAGGTACCACCAAATGTTATGATTTTTCTTGGGAAGGCCTTTCATCCAACCAAGGAAGACTTGTACTTTATAGCTCTGCAAATTCTTTGTGTACAATTGCAGACAAAACTACAGCCTGACATTTAGGATAGCTTCCAAGCGGTGGTGGGATTCATCCAGTTCGCACCACTTCAGCAGAACCAGTAGCTAATTTTTTGTTGCCCGGGCACAGAATGGACTTTCAGAAGTAGCATTCACACAGAGAATCGGTTGTTCACATATTTGAATCCCACCACTGCTTCCAAGTAGCCTGTAAAATGTGTGGATTACAGCCTAAGGTATTTAACATTCTTATTTTATTAGAAGACAGAGTAATAAAGATTACTTTGATGGACCAAAGCAAACGGAGTTGCCTCTGCAGACATTTTTGCAGTGAACTATATTTTTCCTTTGGTTCTTGCGAGCTAATTAGTCAAGAGGGCAGGGTTCCATCTTTTACTGTAGTATTCACCAATGTATGCAATATACTGTATTTTGATTAATAAAACTGATATTTTTATTGCCAACAATTGAGTGCTCAGGATATCATATGAGAATGACAAATGATATAGAGACAGCACCATACTGGAAAGATTGGGCTGGTAACAATTTTGCTGTGTTATATGTTCTTAATACAGATACCCTGTATCAATGGTATCAGCAATGTAGAAGGGTTTCTGATATTTCAAGACAAATAATAATAATAATAATAATAATAATAATAATAATAATAATAATAATAATAATAATAATAATAATAATAATAATAATAATAATAATAATGCCACATCTGCAAAGAAACTCAAGAAACAGTGGACCACCTGCTGCAATAAAATCACACAGACTGACTATAAATAATATCATGACAAAGTAGCAACAATGGTGTATTGAAATATCAGCAAGAAATACCATTTGCTTGCAAGCGAGATCTTTTGGGAACAGGTAGACGAAGTAATAGAAAATGAAGAAGCTGAAATGCTCTGGGGCTCTAGAATTCAAACAGACAAGCATCTGCCACACAACACCTCAGTCTTAACAACTGTTGATAAGGAAAAAAAGTCTGAATAGTGAATGTGGAACTATTTGGAGACAACAGAAGAGAAGAGAAAGAACTGGAAAAATCACAAGATACAAATGCAAATAGAAATAGAATGACAAAACAAAGATTGTACCAATAATGATAAACACCTTGGGTGCAATCCCAAAACAAATGGAGCACCACTTGAACACCATTGGCATTGACAAAATCACTATCAGTCAGCTGCAAAATTCAGCTTTATTTGGAATAGCTTACATCCTGTGGCGATACCTCTAACACCATCAAACAACAATATTTGCCTATCCCAGATCCTTGGAAAAGATTTGATAGGTGGATAAAAATGCCAAATCCAGGCTAAAAATTCGGCAAACTCTGTGACCAACCATAATAATATTATCTTTGATATTTGCCACAAATATAATGTAGCATATACAAGTAGTAGGTGATGCAGTGGCTCAGAGTTTAAGATGCTAGGCTTGTTGGCTGGAAAGACCTGAGCACCATGCAATGGGGTGAATTCTCGTCCTCACCCCAGCTCCTGCTAGCCTAGCTGTTTGAAAACATGCAGATGAAAGTAGATAAATAGGTACCACTATGTGGGAAGGTAACAGCACTCCATGACATCATGCTAGCCACATGACCCTGGAAATTTATTTATTTTTATTTTTTTCTTTTAATTCCATTTATATCCCGCCCTTCTCCGAAGACTCAGGGCGGCTTACAAACTTAGCAGTAGCCTTCATTCTATGTATATGCCTGCTTATTAGGGCTTTCACACACACACACCCCCAAGCGGCATTATTACAAAGTCAGCTTAATTGCCCCCAACAATCTGGGTCCTCAAAATCTGGGTCTTCAGACAGCACTGGCTCAATGGACTTGAAACAGAGATGAGCACCGCCCCCTATGGTTGGCAATGACTAGCGGAGTAAAATCTACCAGGACTCCTTTACCTCTTTACATACAAATACTACCTCCAAAGTAGCATTTCCATTTTAAGAAACCATTCAGATTAAACACTGAATATTTCTGTAATGGTTCTATTACTGAATAATCAGTGGATTGCTTGGAGAATGTTGATAATGAACAGAATGTAGTATGTATGTTCATTTCAAGCCATCTGCAAGTGTTCTTTGTTGTGTAGTGACAAAATTATCTGGTGAAAAATCTGACTATCTACCATTATGACAATTAGGCCTCACCCAAGCATCTGAAAGATTTGTAATCCACTGAAACAAAGCACTTCTCTTGGAATCGTTCAAGCAGGCAGGTCTTTTCCAAAACTAGACACAACCATGAATGGTTCCTTTAGCAACTGTATGACTCTGACAAAATATGCCATTACATTAATAATATGAAGAGAAATCTGTTGTGCTCCTGTGCATTGCACATATTTTCAAATGCTTTGTACAACAATAATAATTAATTGAGTATTATTTACAGTATTTCAACAAATTATGTCATTGAGTTTCTATACCTTTGTGACACCAACTCAGCTCTATAAAGGATTAACTTTATAGAGCTCTAATGGTCCTAGGTTTAGAACAGTATATAATTGGGGCAGAGGAGGAAAGAAAGTTGGTTGCTTTGAAAATTCAGCTACCTCAGACCTAGATTCTTTTTTAATGTTCTAAAATTCACTTGTCCTATTTCCCCTCTAGATGGTAGGGAAATATTAGCTTAGCTAATTAATTCATGTATTTATAGAAGCAATCAAATGAAGGGATAAACACAGAGATCATAAAAGTCCTTCTGAGCATTTTGCAAGCTTTAAGGACTCCATTATAATTGTGGCCCTTGGGAGACATAAACATTTTCTTTTTTTTTTATTTAAAAAGTTTTACAATACATTTTAACTTTAATACCCCCCTCCCCCACCCCCACCCAACCCTCCCTATCCCTTCCCCCCATTCCCTCCTCCCCCCCCCGACTTCCCAGAGCTAAATACAGGGTATAAAATCAAAAAACAAACATAAGCACCCCTATGTTATCAGCAATAAACTATTAGTTCTATCTCCCTCTAGCTCATGTAAAATGAATACAAACAATATTAATATTACAAATAAAGTAAAAAAGAAAAAGAGAAAAACAAAAAAGAGCTTTACTCAGAATAGATTTTCTTAATCCCATTCCTTATTCATATTAATTTCAAAGAAAAAAAAATAAACAAATTCTCAGTTACGCGCCAAAAGCACCTATCTATTAACCTTAATAATCTCCAACCAAACTAAACCATAATCAAAAATAATTCTTGCATGTATCACACCAAATGTGTTCAACACACACTTTTAGTCCATAACCCTAATATACTTTTCTAACAAGCAAATATCATCCATCTTAAATTGTGTTAAATATTAAAAAAAAACTTTCTTTCTCCTCTATGATAAATTTAATCCATTAAGATACTAATTTAAAAATTTAATCAGCAATCTTAACGCCCCAAAACTTTTGGAGCACGTCTGTCATGACCCCCAAAACTTCTTTGGACCGCGCCCCTCCCACATCTTCACTGTAAATACACTTTGGAGATTCCATAACTATCTGCTGGTCTTGCTCTTGCTCTCGTCTCACTCTTCTTAAGGCGGCATGCATCTTCCTCTGGCCTCCTGCAACATCCAATGAAACTGTATCTTGATCCCCTCCAACACCATTGTCCTCTATCTGTCTGTCTGCAACATCTTGAAGCTTTCCCTTGCCGTATCCCTTAACAGCTTCCAAAAATGATAGGGGGGTTGCTTTTAACACATTGCTATAAAAATCACGTGCCTGGGCCACAGTAACCAGACGATGTCTTTTACCTTCATGCGTCACCACCAGTCCAACTGGAATCTCCCATCTAAACTTAATATCACATTTCTTAAGTTCCTGTACTAAAAATGCAAAATCTTTCCTTCTCCTTAAAATCTTCGGAGGAATCTCTTTTAAAACCAAGACTTCTTGCTCAGCCACTACCAGTTTAGTATCATAGGCAGCTTGAATAACTTCATCTCTAATTACTCTCTTTGTAAAATAGACCACCACATCTCTGGGTAACTTCCTTTGTCTTGCAATCCATGAATTTACACGAAAAATTTTGTCCATATTTCCCTCAATTTCAGATGCTGGCTGGCCCAATACCCCTTCCAGAGCCTCCGAAATCAGCTGCTTTAAATCTTCTTTACAGTTCTCCTTTAAACCCCTGATTCTAATAGCATACTGCATCTGATGATACTGAGCAAGGCTCAATTCTCCGTCCATTTTATCCCTTATATTTTCATTTTCTGATACCTTTGCTTCTAATATAGAGTTCTTTTGACTGAGATCCTTCACTTTTTCATCCAGCTGTTGCACACATTCAGCTACAGATTCAATCATAGACAACATGTCCACCCTCATTGCTCTAAACTTCTCTTCCATCTTCTTCTCCAGTTTCTCCTCCAACTTTTTCAGCTTTTCATCCATCATGTCAGACATCAATTGTGAATGCTTTCCAAGAGCATCTTGTAAATCCTTAAGCGTCAATGCCGGAGGAGGTGCAGGAGGAAGCAAAGCTTGCAATGAGGTCTGTTGCACCAGGGAAGACCCCGCACTCCGAAGAGCTTTAGAAGTTTTAGCCGCCATCTTCCCCCACTTTCACTTATTGCGCACTTTCACTTTAAAGCTATAAAATCCATTGAGCTAGAGAGTAAAGATAAGAGTCCACATCACCTTGACCTCCTGTACCGCTCTGCCTGCATCTTGATAATCAAAAGTATTTCCTTTTGGCAGGGGTGGTTGCTAACACCTGGCTCTGCTCCATAAATCCCGGAGCAGGGGCGCTGCGCAGCTCGGAGCAACCCAGGCTTCGGGGGGGCTCAATCCTTCAGCCGCCCAAACTCTCAGCTCAGGCGGCCCCGGAGAGCTCAACCCCTACCTGGGGCCTCACCCCCTCCTCTTCTCCCGAGGAGGGGGCTTCAAATCCATCTAAACAGCTGATCGGCGCTGTTTACGATGGAAAAACACAGCTGCGGAGCGGGCAGCCCGAAGATGGCTGTCTTCGGCGTCGCGTCGCCACCGGAAGTCGGAGACATAAACATTTTCAAATCAGCTTTGCCAGTTGTACCTTGTTTACTTACTACTTACTTATTTTTTATTTTATTTTTCAGGTTTGGTCTAGAAATAGGCAATAAATATCTGTAAATTAAAATCTAAATTTAATTTATAAAATGAGAGGTTTTTTATATGGTGCTTAGAAAGTAGCATTGTAGCATTTTCCCTTTTAAGCCATTTTTCCCTGTTTACTCTAGATAATAAGGAAAAACATTGGTAAACCAGGAATTGAGTTGCGGTCAAATGGAAATAACTCTAGTCACTCAAGTAACCAAAAAAAACTGCAGCAGTACAAAGAGATCTACAATCAGGATCCCAAACCAACAAGATCTTCAGAATTCTGGAAAAGATAATCAAACAACAAATCAGCAAACACCTAGATGCAAACAAAGTCATTACTAAAAGCCAACATGGGTTTGTCAAAAACAGATCATGCCAGACAAATCTTATTGGCTTAGTGGTATCCACAACAGAACATCCAGATTCAACCATAGTTTCATTCCATACAGCATTAACCTTGTGAACTCTCAGGCTTCCTCCTTCCGTTATATATTCAAGATGGACAATATTTAATATTTTATTGTTATGTATATGTAGGGGTGTGGGTCTATACATATGTTGTTTATAGTATGTCTTAGGTGTGTGTCATCTATGTGTTTCACTTTGAGAGTAGACAACTAAATTTCATTTTTGATGTGTGCCGTTGTGCCCACAGTAAAAAAATGACAATAAAGATTATCTCATCTCATCTCATCTCATCTCATCTTACTGCATTCTTTGACCAAGTGACAAAATTAGTGGACCAGAGGAATGTTGGGGATATAATTTACTTGGACTTCAGTAAGGCATTTGATAAAGTAGATCACAACCTACTACTTGATAAGATAGAAAAATGTGGGTTAGACAGCATCACCACCAGATGGATTCATAGCTGGCTGACCGGCCGTACTCAGTGTGTGGTCCTCAATGGAACTGCATCTACATGGAAGGAAGTGTGCAGTGGGGTGCCCAAGGCTCTGCTCTGGGCCCAGTGCTCTTCAATATCTTCATCAACGATTTGGATGAGGGGATAGATGGAGAACTCATCAACTCTGCAGACAACACCAAGCTGGCAGGAATAGCCAACACTCCAGAAGATAGGCTTAAGATACAGGAGGATCTGGACAGACTTGAACACTGGGCGCTATCTAACAAAATGAAATTCAGTGGTGAAAAAAGTAAGGTTCTACATTTAGGCAGGAAAAACCAAATGAAACAGGTATAGTATAGGTGGTACCTTGCTCAATAGTAGTGACTGTGAGAGGGATCTTGGAGTCCTAGTGGACAATCACTTAAATATGAGCCAGCAGTGTGCTGCAGCTGCCAAAAAAGCCAACACAGTGCTAAGCTGCATTAACAGAGGGATAGAATCAAGATCACGTGAAGTACTAATACCACTTTACAATGCCTTGGTAAGGCCACACCTGGAATACTACATCCAGTTTTGGTCACCACGATGTAAAAAAGATGTTGAGACTCTAGAAAGAGTACAGAAAAGAGCAACAAAGATGATTAGGGGACTGGAGGCTAAAATATATAGGGAACGGTTGCTGGAATTGGGTATGTGTAGTTTAATGAAGAGAAGGGCGAGGGGTGACATGATAGCAGTGTTCCAATATCTCAGGGGCTGCCACAAAGAAGAGGGAGTCAAGCTATTCTCCAAAGCGCCTGAAGGCAGGACAAGAAGCAACAGATGGAAACTAGTCAAGGAGAGAAGCCAACTAGAAGGAGAAACTTCCTGACAGTTAGAAGAATTAACCAGTGGAACAACCTGCCTCCAGAAGTGATGAATGTTCCAACACTGGAAGTTTTTAAGAAGAGACCGGACAGCCATTTGTCTGAAATGGTATAGGGTTTCCTGCCTGAGCAGGGGGTTGGACTAGATGACCTCCAAGGTCCCTTCCAACTTCATTATTATTATTATTATTATTATTATTATTATTATTATTATTATTATTATTATTATTATTATTATTATTATTATTGTTGTTGTTGTTGTTGTTGTTGTTGTTGTTGTTGTTGTTGTTTTATTACTAAGAAGTGAAAGTAAAAAAGTTAAAGTAAAAAATTAAAAAATAAATTAGGGGGCAACTCAAGAATATAACAGCAACAAGGCAAATTAGAACTTTACAATGAGAAGGAGACAAATAACTGCAATTCTATTCAAATGCTTTGGTCATTTGTACATACAGCCAGGTACATCAGTAAAGTATTAATATTTTTGAGGAACTCTACTAATAGGACAAGTTGATTGCAGTAGTTTTCCACTTTTGCTCTGCAAATACTGATGCGATTAACAGATTGCTGTTGGAGTTTTTGCTGGTTATAGACCCCAAAACAGGAAGCAACTCTGGATAGTACAAGGATGATAATAGCTTAGTTGTTTTAAGTACTGAAATCATATGATTGGCTTATGTCAGAAATATTGGCACTATATGGCCCAACTAAAGGAGAAGCTGCTGTGAGATCATAAAGAGTAGAAACAGATGACAGATATTTCTCTAAAGATTTAGAACAAGCTATAACCACCATTTGGAATAGAAGCTAAACTGACAGTTTTCTTTAGGAAAAGAAGATGGTAATGAATGACTGAAAAATAATCATTTCAAGAAGAGAAGTTTTGGAGAATTATTTGGAAAAAATGTGAATCCTTCTTGAAAAACATTTAAACCTAGAGTGATATAATGTTTAAGGTGCTGAACTTTGACTAGGGAATTCTGATTCAAGTTCACATTCAGTCATAGATGCTCAGTGTGACAATCACTATTTCACAGGATAGTTGTAAATACAAATGGAGGAAGGAGTTTAAATTATATTTATTGATTTATTTATTCACTTATCAAATTTATATAGCTGCACATCTCACACAAATTAAATCTGTGCACTGTACAACAATAAATATTGAACAAGAGAGATTATATGAATAGAAACCTGAAAATTATACAGATAGTCCTTATTTAGCAACCACAACTGGGACTGGTAACTTAGTCATTAATTGAAGTAGTTGTTAAGTGAAACAGTGGCTATGGTTATGATATTCCTTCAGCCTTTCTTTACTTTATAGACTTTAAAGGTTGTGAATACAAGGATTGGTCATAAAGTTACTTCTTCAATTACAGTTGTAATTGCAAACAATTGCTAAACAAGGACTATCTGTGGAGGCAAATAATAGGGCCATAAATTACTTTTTCAGTATTAAGCAAATAAAGAAGAATATGGAGTATCTATTCCCATTATTCAGCAGTTGATTTTTGCATAGTAGATGTCCAGCTCAAAAGAATATGGACATCCACAAATATTGAACCTGTTAGTGTTTGCAAAATGTGTTCTTGAATAAAGCATTCTCATTGAGTAACAGAGTGATTTACATTTTTTTTACAAATGCAGTGGGTGTCTTTAATTTATTGGATTGTTTGAGGTCCAAAAAAAAAAGATTCGACATAATTCCTATCACTGTTACCTTGATTGAATATTATGGTATACTGTTGTTGAGCAGAGTCCAATGCAGTTGGAAATTGCATTTGTTCCTTTTTCTTATGCTAAACTGATATTATAGGGCAGTGATTCTCAACCTTTTCTCCTTTAAATACCTTTTGTGGCCACAGCTCCCAAGACTTAAATCAAAGTTTAAATAATAACATTTCTTCAAGCCTTCATGGACCCTTTGTGATAACACTGTAACCCACAAGTTGAGAACCACAGGTTGAGAACCACTGTTACAGGGTGAGCCAAGCCTTATTTTTTTAAAAAAAGATATTGAAGTTTTCAATGCTAGGATCTTTATGTTGGAACAACTAATTATAATGATGATAAAAAATCCTGATATCCATTGAAATCTCAGTTTGGTCTAGTAGTTCTTTTAGCCTCAGTGACTCCTAAATTATTAATTACCTGCCAAACCTAATATAATTAAATACATTAATTCAGAAACTAAGCAAAAAAATATAAAGACTGAAAGAGAGGTTTCACAGTCAAAAAGATAGAATATCCACCCTACCATTTCCTGCAGAAGAAGGAGAATAAGAAGAAGTCAATGAGCCCTAATAAACAGCAAAATGGATAAAGATGTCAACTAGAAAAGAGCAAAATTCTTAAAGGAAGAAAAAAGTATAATGAAGGGTGATAATAAAACTTGATCAATTTGTTAATTGCAAATACAAAGGAAAAAAGTAATAAAGAATGCCAGCTCAATTAGCAAATTAGGACAATGAGAGGGAAAGGCCGTGTCTAATAGAAAAAGAAAGACAAAGAAAATAGAGATAAGAAATACAATTAAATGCATTCTAGTAAAATAGCACATTTTAAAACAAGATTCAGAAGAGATATATAGTCAGTGGGATTATTCCCAGATGTCTTCTGGAGCAGACATTTCTAAGCACAAATGGATAGTCAGGACTGTAAATAAGTGAAAACTCTCTTGAGTAACTATCTGGATGCATTCTGATAGCTACTTGGGTCTATCCATGTCATATTCTTGGCAACAGTATGAATGTAGTTTGCTAATCTTCCAGGGTATTTTATTACTTCCAAGTGTAGACTACAATCTTGGGATTTCCTGGTATTCTTTCATCCAAATTCTTAGCGGGAACAATCTTACTTGGTCTTTTTTGAGATCAGTCAAGGTCAGCAAGGCACTACAACTACTGGATCTGGATACTAATAAATGTTCTCTTCTGTTGAGGGTTTCTGTATTCATAATAACTATGTTACAGACCCTTGTATTGTTTGAGAGGAGAAGCAACAAATCCCCCCCAAAAAATATGGTAACATAGCGTTTTTAATCCTAATTAACTATAGAAGTCAGCTCTGTCCAGGTGACAGCTGAGAGGCAGTGATGTGAGACAGTTTCTGGAAAGCACCACAAATCTCATCTTGAAGCATTTTATGTTGCTCTGAAATTAGAATATGGCCATGTGGATTTCATAATATAGCTTCAATTCAATCGATTGCTCCCATCAAAGAGTCATTCTTCAGTTACAAATGAAAAGAGAAAGAGGTAAAGAAGGAAGCTTGAAGTTAAGAATTTTACTTTTGTGCTGTTTTTTCCCCTTTGATGTCCTTCTTTATTTCACAAGTAGCTGCTGTTTAATCTAGACAATTGACTTTGGTAAGGGCAAAAAGCAAAGAGCTCATTTTGGTTACCAAAACTGATTTCCCATTGTCTCTTGCAATGCATCTCCATTTCTTCTTCTTGAGATTCACATACCCAGAGCACAGTTTTGAAGTTCTGTTAAATTGGTTTTCGGCCAGCTTTTGATTCACTTTATCTCCAAATGTATTCATGGTATGATTCAATGTAATTTAATTTTTAATTCATAATTACATCTTTAAATATTATATCCCATTCACAGTCTTAATTGTGGGAATGAACCAAGAATCTTGATAACACAGTGCAGTATATGTATATACACATAAACTGGTCAATCTATTGGAAAAAATAGAGCAAAATTTTCTTCTCTACTTTTAATAGAAAAATGATTATACATGGAACTGATCGAGAAGCCACAGTTATACTGATAAATTCTGGCACTGAAACAGGAAGCCCAGCACCTATTGATTTTTATAATGCTAAAGTAACATTCCCAGAAAGCACTGTTTCTATCACGTTGGCATACCTGAACTTGTAGTTCTGTTGCCATTAGTCAAGTTCTGATTGGAATCATAAAACACAGGTGGGATGCTCTGTTCACATTAATTTGTGGCTGATAAAAAATATTAGATCCCTGAGAAGAAAAATATCTGAAGGCAGCACCTTTTGTCTTCTCCATTTTCAGAACTGGGAACAGAGCCAGCCTTAAAAGTGAGGACAAACTGTTCATGATAGTACAGCATTGGATGCGCAATCAATATATTATCTGCTGAACAACTAGTCTCATGAGAGGTTTTCTTTCCCCCTATTCCATCCCCATAAATGAGACTGTTCAATTAATCCAGCATTTTCTGCTGGTCTAAGTTTTTCATTGGACAGCTTTCATTGGAAGCTTACCACAAGGAGGTTGAGGGGTTGGTGAACTGGTGTAAGGAAAACAGCTCAGTTTAAAATACTGGAAAAACCAAAGAGATCATTGTCTATTTCAGCAAAGGCAGGCACAGCCACACTTCTCTGTGCATTAATGATTCACCTGTGGAGATGGTTACCAGCATCAAATTCCTGGGTGCGCAGTTAACAAGTAGGCTGGCTTGGCCGCTCAACAGCAAGACACTGGTGAAGCGGGCACAGCAGCACCTGCATTTTCTGCATCACATGAGAAAAGCACATCTTCCTTCTCCTATCCTTACCACGATCGAGAGGGGGGGACGATCGAAAGCATCCTGTTATACAGCATCACAGTCTGGTTTGGAAGCAGCACTGCTTCAGACAGGAAGGTGGTGCAGAGAGTGGTGAGGATGGCTGAATAGATCATTGGCAGTTCCCTCCCTCCCATCCAGGACATAGCACAGAAGCATTGCTTGAGCAGGGTCCGTAAGACTATCTGGGACACTACTCATCCTCTTCACAACCTATTTCCTCTTGCCACGTCTTTGCTGTCTTCCACTTCTCTTTTTCTTCTGCTTCCTGAAAGGAAAAGCCATCCTTTCTTCTCTCCATGTTTCCCTTTAAATTCCTTTCTGCTTATTATTTCAATTTCATAACTTCCTTTTTTCCCATTTGATTCGATACTTCTAAGCTACATTTTAAACGCTTCTTTGCAGTGTTATCCAATTGCTCTTTTGGCTTAAATTGCTACCTAACACATTTGCTCTCCCCCACACTTTTCTGTATACATACATCCGTTCTGGGATTCTCTTATTTATATTTCTGTTTTGCTTTACCTAGTCTGTGCTCTTTTACTCTAGGAGGATGGGAGAAGTATTTCCTGTCTTATTTTGAAACCAGCAAAAAATCTATTTTTCTTTGACTGCACCTTCCATTTAAACTTTATTAGAAGATCTAACTCTAACTATTCCAATTAATTTGATAATTGCTATCTGACTGCTTTGCAGAAATTAGATTCCTGGTCATGTATGTGACTCTCCCCCTTCAGACCTTTACTATGAAAGGCAAAGCTCATGGAAGTTGGATAAGTCAAGACAGTTGGCATCATGACAAGAGCAGGAACAATGCAAACAGTTATGGATAGGCTTGATGTCGAGGCTTGATTTTGTTCCAGGTTTGTCTGCCCATTTGCAAATAAGATTAGGAATACCTTTCTTCTTACAAATGGTGAAGAACATCAGACAAATAAATTTCAAAGTTTTTAAATGATGAGAGAACTGATAAAACACCAGGCAGTGAGATGAATAGCTTTCTGAATATGGACACATTTGCTTATGTAGCTATCAACGGAGAAGTCTATTAGCAATTTAAAACAGGCTGTTGAAAAGAGATCAGAATCGTTTTCATGGCAACTTCTTTAATTTTTTTAAAAATACTTACAGGGTATCTTTTTGTCTTAGTTAATACTTCACTGTCTTTCTCTAAGCTTTCCCAGCATATAAATTCCAAAATATGAATTTGCAATGTTAAAAAAATGTAAAACCTTAAAATATAATACAAATAAAATGCATAAGTATATAGACAGTTAAGTTTAAAAGGAAGGAAGGAAGGAAGGAAGGAAGGAAGGAAGGAAGGAAGGAAGGAAGGAAGAAAGAAAGAAAGAAAGAAAGAAAGAAAGAAAGAAAGAAAGAAAGAAAGAAAGAAAGAAAGAAAGAAAGTCACCTTCATACAGTATCTATTCTCTAATAATTTAAAGCAGGCAGGTTCCAGCCAGTGGTATAAGAATCCGCCTACAACCTTTTCTGATTTATATCATTTCCATGATTTTTTCCCCTACATGATTAAGCTATAGCAGTTGAAGTTAAACCCAGCTGGCAAACAGAAACAATAGTGTTGGATCATGCAGATGCAGAACTGATATTGTGGTGGTGGTGATAAGATGTTGCATGGATCTTTCCCTTCTTCATTACTTGCAAATATCATGGAGTGTTGTAAACTTTATACAGTGAAAGAACTGTGTTAACGTCAGCAAGAAAGAGACACTATTGCAGTGTTATTAACAACTGGAAGCACCTGATCTAAAGATCTGTGGTTCCTTTGCATATTCTGAGCACCATGTGGTGTACTGTCCTGTCTGATGTCCTGAATAACATTTAATATTAAGCCTTGTAAGTATCAAACCCTCTCCTGAGCTATGTTAACTGCTAATTTTCATCCAGAATGCAGCTTTCTCTTATCAATTCAAGAACAGTGATTTATTTTGTCACTGAAACAACCTGAGGCCATAAATCTCATCAGGGTTGCAACCTTATCTGTCAGTTTCAAGTATGACAGACAACATTTGCAAATTCCCAGTGGAACTCTTTAAGCCTCCCACTTACTCCAGAGGAACTGTGTGGCACTTTCTGAAAGGAAAGGGAGAGGGAGAGGAGAGGAAATTGTCCCTTTCAACTTGTTATCCATATATTTAATCTCTTCTTTAAAAAATACTCAAATCATACTGCTATATTTTGTGGGCCAATATAAAAATTTTAAATATGTTAACTTATTTGATGTTTTGTTGATCACTTTTCTAATGTTTCAGTATTATAAATTGCTTTTTGTACCACTCTGAGCCTTTAAAAACTTTAAAACAACTTTAAAATTAAAAAGTATATATCTACAGTAAGACAACATTCCAAAGGATGTGTCTTTCAATATTTATCCTGAATAGCAGATCTGCATATGATCATCTCAATGACTAGTTTACATAAGTTGAAACACATATAACAAGATAATGATGACAACACATATGATTAAATTATGCATTATATATCCCAAACAATAATACCAGTTCACATATTGGTAATTTGATAACTGACTGCAGTATCACAGTCCTATATTATTGTATGCATTGCAATCTTGCTATTACTAGTGATAGAAAGTAGAATGTGACTTGATTGCACAAGAATTCATGTATAGGGAGAGACATACACCCACATTGCTTCCTGTACATGATGGTGGTTGCAGCAAATACCTGACGGTTATGAAAAAATGATAGATAATGTATATATTGTCAGTATAACTAAGAAATACAATGACTTGTTAATTGTCTGTGCCTGAACTATTGGAATAATGCTAGTCTGCAGTCATATCCTCCAAGATCTCCCTGTTTCGCATGATGTGCTGTTCTTATCAGAAATCACAGTGTTATACTCTCTATGGGAGTAAAAAGATCATTAGAAAATGATTTGAATACAATTATTATGTTAACAGATTTGCAATGTTATTCTATGGGGATGTAGTTAGCTAGGTAAAAATACATATAGGAAACAAAGAAGAATAGGGCATTCAGTATCTCTAAAACATTTTCTTTTTAGTGCTGAGGTCATCTTCAGTCTTGGAGTTGTTGCAATAAATACATTTAAAATGGATTCTTGGAAAATCTTTTCTTAAATTCTGTAAGAAAGTAAAAACTTCAGTTGCTTATAGTAGATAATTTGAAAATAAGTAAGCTATCATGTCTATGGAGATTCTCAGTCTCCCAGGTCATGGTTGTCCCAAAGGTGCTTTTTCAAAAGGCAACTAAAACGTATAAAGAACAGTTGCTGGAATTGGGTATGTGTAGTTTAATGAAGAGAAGGACTAGGGGTGACATGATAGAAATGTTCCAATATCTCAGGGGTTGCCAGAAAGAAGAGGAGGTCAAGCTATTCTCCAAAGTACCTGAAGGTAGGACAAGAAGCGACAGATGGAAACTAACCAAAGAGAGAAGCAACCTAGAACTAAGGAGAAATTTCCTGACAGTTACAGCAATTAATCAGTGGAACAACCTGCCTGCAGAAGCAGTGAATGCTCCAACACTGGAAGTTTTTAAGAAGAGACTGGACAGCCATTTGTCTGAAATGATGTAGGGTTTCCTGCCTGAGCAGGGGGGTGGACTATATGATCTCCAAGGTCCCTCCCAACTTTATTATTATTATTATTAACTGGACTTTGTTTTTTCCTTGAAGACATTTCACTTCTCATCCAAGAAGCTACTTTAGTTCTGACTAAATGGTAGAGGATGGAAGGATTTATATTCCATTATATTCCAGTAATGTTTTTCCTATACATTGCATGTCACACCACAAAGCCAAGAGTATGGTTATTAAAGGGAAAATATTTGATATAAAGATAGTAATCAAAAACAGTTGTAATGTTAGTAAATATTTTGAAGCAGCAGGAGAGTACAATGAGTATGAGTTAGAACTTAATATTGTTTTATGTGATTTTTAAAAAATCATTATTTGTTTTTCTTTTTTTACAAGTTCATGTTCATTTATTTTAGGAATAATGACACATACTGCAGTGGTGATGCTAATATAAATATTAATACAGAGTGTTGTGGTTTTCAATTATTTCTGAAGCTGATATGAATCTAGCTTTAGATATTCAATTAATTATTTAATCAGTGAAAAAATAATTTTAAATTTATGATAATTTAATTTAATTTAAATTTAATTTTACTGTTTATTTGCTAGCCACTAATTTCACTTTCTTTTTTTCTTATGTAGTAATATTTTGTTCTTTAAATCTCTCTTTCTCTTTCTCTCTCTCTCTCTCTCTCTCTCTCTCTCTCTCTCTCTCTCTCTCTCTCTCTCTCTCTCTCTCTCTCTGTGTGTGTGTATGTGTGTGTGTGCATGCCTCCAAACCTGAAAACAGCTTTAAGCCTCCTGCAGTCATCTCCAGCAGTGCTGACTTGAAATTCTGGTAATAAGGACCATACAAAGTAAAACTATCATTACTCAGTTGTTGCAAATCCTAGGGTTGAAAACCATTTCTCATCCCCAGGCCACAGAAGAGAAATAAAATCCAAAACTAGCATCCCTACAACCATATTTTCCTTTGTGTTGTGTGTGCTTGCTCACATCTGCAGCACTGACTGCAGAGTTAGGAAGTGCCATTCCCCTGACAGGCAGGCAAAGCCCAGGCTCTCAGAAGTAGAATGAAGCGGGAGATCCCTTCAAGGGGAAATGTATTGCGGACAACCTCTATGATTTCATAGAATCTTAAAGTGTTGCAAAAAGAAATACAAGGTATAAGTAGTTTCAGCTACACTACAGCTGGGCCAGAAAGAAATTTCCTCAGTTGTCCACCACTGCAGCATTTGGGGATCAGAGAAACCCATAGCTACCTTCAAATCTGTACAGCCTATTTATGTGGAGATACACAACAAAATTTATGAGGGAAAAGTAAGCATCTTTGTTCATGAGGTTTCTTTCTTATTCTTCAGAATCAAGTCTTATTTACTCATTGATTTCCTGTGTGAGCAGATGAACACAAAAGTAGGAGTGTGGGAAGCACTCAAGGAAAAGCACTTGGGAACTAAATCTGGGAAGCTGGCCATAAGCACAGTGAAATCATTGCTGACCTATATAGGCTGAAATGACTAGCATTTCCCTATTTTATTTTTTTCTCAGTCTTATAAAATGGGTGAGGCTTCTAAATCCGCTACTTTCTGCAATAATACGCAGAGCTGAGTTATGAACTTGGAAGAATATTTTCATGCGTATATGTTAAGACTTGCAATTTTTACTAGCTTTTTTTCTGTAGCGTAGGTGTAACAACTAGATAGATGTTGAGTGCATTTAGTGCAGGGGTGTCAAACTGCAGTTGCATCATATGGAGGCCATGCCTACCCCATCTCCGTCAATGCAAAAAAAGTCACGATACGTCACGACACATCACGTGATGCGGTGAGTTTGACACCTGTGATTTAATATATCTGTTGAGCATAACTGTAATTTTATCTAGTGCTATAGTATTTTGACATAGCAAAGAAAGGAAACTTATTGTCATGCTTTCCACTATCCAAAGCAGCATGTGTATTGTATTGACATGGACTATTGAACATCTATTAAATCATGCCTCTGACAGACTGGCAATTTGTGATGGCATGTTTCTTTTTTCCTGTGCCATTTTGAAAATTGTTTATAAAGTACTCTTTAAAAATATTGTTCACTTCTTTGTATGTTCAGTTTTACTGCTTTAGATGCTGAGCCTTCTTCCTGCACAATAGTACACAAACAGGTAGAGCTATTCAATTTTATTGTTTGGCAACCCCAAAATTAATAGTTACCATGTTCAAAGTAGAATAGTAGAAGTTCCACTGGCATAAAATAATATAAATTCACTATTTTACACAGTTACATCAGCCACTCCAGAAAACTTTCGAAAGAGAAATTATTGAATGCAAATCAAATTTGAAGTTGAATTCATTGCTGTTTAGTAACAGGTAAATGTTTCTCCAATATAGAATGATAACTGTAATGTCTGTGTTGAGGCAGCTCTGAGCAAAGGGTCAGGGCTTGAAGACCTTCATTGATTTTGTCTAGCAGCAACAGCAGAAGCTGATCTCTGCCCATTTGCCCTATTACCTCTGTGGATCCTACTTCCTGGTTCTTTAACTGCAGCAGCCTTCTATGTACTTGTCAGAGATCCAAACTCCTTAAAACGAGATTCAATTATAGTGCAATCTCTTAACAAATTGCAGCTGCAACAAATTTTAATTCTATGATTTCTTCCAATTCTATTGCAACCATTAGGTTTCGTGAATATGCAGATTATTTTTTGGAGTGATTCATTCTTCCCTTCTAATCTTGACTTTCTAAGTCATCAGTGCCTTAACAAATCTCAAAATATAAAGTGAATCATTGGGGGCTGAGAAGCCCCTTCCTACTCTTGTCATATATAACGTCTTAGAGATACACTCTTAGATTTTTTCCAACATTTTTTCTCATAGTGATCCAGTTAAATAACTTTAATTGGCATTGGATGAACAGTCTATGATGAATTTATTAAGCAAAGCCTAGAAGTATTTTCTAGGCTGCTTAGGGTAGTAGTTGAATTATTAAATACCTTACTTGACAGCATAGTATATAGAATGAATTTCATTATGGGAGGTCAATGAAGTTCATCTTCATCTGACAGACTTGACCTCTGAGTTAGCCTATGCAAGAAGTGTATTGTGTGTAACATGATTTATTTCACTGCAGAGAGAAAGCTTGAAAACATATCCCTGGGAGGCAATCTCTGCATTAAAAAGGTCATGATAATAAGTATCTGCTTAATTTGGAGATTCAACAGTATAGTTGTTATATATTGTCATCTAGATTAAGATTAATGTGATGCTTTGTGGGATTACTGCTCTGCATTTTGGTAAGAAGTATTATCCAAAAGAAAATAGTGTTGCTTTGTGCAGTGTTTGTCTCAAAACATTTTATTGCCCATTCCAGCACGTGAATGTACCTTTAAAACAAAGCACCCACATTCATTTATTGTTCTTGAAGTTCAAGTCAACATCAATAAATCAGGGCAGGTGACAAGAATATCTGCTGACTGAAGGAATAGTTACTGAAGCCTAGGCCAGTTCTGCCATCTCTAGCATGCACAGAAATGGGCAACGTATCAAACACCTCTCCCAACATCATATCAGGTTTTTCCTACTAGCCTAGCTGACGTATTCCAAGTCTTATGAGAGCAAGTAGTGCTGCAGGAATATTTACAAAGAGGTGGGGCTAATAAAGGAGGATGAAAGTTCATCATTATCACTATTTATTTTATTTTTTTATTTTAATTCCATTTATATCCCGCCCTTCTCTGAAGACTCAGGGCAGCTTACAAGCTTAGCAGTAGCCTTCATTCTATGTATATGCCTACTTATTAGGGCTTTCACACACACACCCCCAAGCGGCATTATTACAAAGTCAGCTTAATTGCCCCCAACAATCTGGGTCCTCATTTTACCTACCTCGGAAGGATGGAAGGCTGAGTCAACCTATCATCAGTAACACTAACATTATAATATTTTAAATTATTGCAGCACAACATTTTTGATCTGGGGTTCTCCAAATGTATTGGATTATATCATTCAATTTGAGTAGTTCTTAACTGATAGAAGATGCAACCTTGAAAATACTGAGCTGGAAAAAGCAGAAGCATTTAAGTCCTTTGGAAACAATTTGTCAAATTACCCACACTTAACTTAAGCCATAGACATTTTAATGGGAATTGGAGAGAACTTATTTTCATTTCAAACAGTTTGTATCAACCAGGGGAATGCCTTGCCTTCAGAAGTTGTGAGTTCCACTTCACTGGAGGTTTTGAAGAAGGGACTGGACAGTCACTGTCTGAAATGATATAGACTCCCCTGTTTGTGCAGGGAATTGGACTAGATGTCCTCCAAGGTCCCTTCCATCTCTGTTATTCTATGTTTGTATCTAATATTAAATTTTGTAAGCTTTCCCTCTACCTTTTGGCCAAATATAGAACAGAAATTTCTCTGGAGTATTTTCCCCTAGGGCAAAAGAAATGTTTTCTTTATTGTGCATTACTTGCAAATAATCTGTTTAGGCCATAAATAATGAATTTGACTTCCTTCCCTATTAAAATGAATTGAGAGTTTAGTGATTACAAGATATAGCAGAAGTTTGTCTTTCTTGGTTGTCAGAGAGAAGATAAATGTATGGGGGGGGTGGAATTGTGGTCCAGTCCTGTCAATCCCAGGAGCCTTTGTAGAAAGATCAAATTGCACAATTGTATTTTGGCTTCTAGCCCCTTTTTCTTGCATAAACACTCACATCAGAATTCTATTTCATACTGCACCCTCTGCACATTGTACATGCTGAACTGAAGAGAAAATAGGAACAAAAGAATAGTGAAAAAATAGCCAACAGGGGAACTAATGTAAGATGCAGAGTTATCTGAGGGAAGCAGATGCTGGTTTAGTAGATAAAATATGGATTTTGTTGATCAGCATTGTAAACCAATGCTGGAGGCAAAGATTGTTTAGCACATAATTATGGGAGCAGGATGGCATTAGAAATTGCAAAGAATGACTGCATTTAGGAATCGTGGATTTTTTCCCCCAGAAATACTTGTGATTGTCTGATAATTTGATCCTCTCAAGCACTGCAATATTTGGATATGAATAGGGAGACTGGGATATTGTTCTTATATTGCCATTGTTTTGGATTGGGGGAAGGAGCAGAGGCTATGGAACCTCAGTTACTGAATGGCATGCAGTGGCCTAACAATATAGCTGAACATAGCACTAAGCTATGTTGCTAATCAATGATCTGGAGAATAATTTTATTTTTCCATAAATGTGAGCTTATGAGAAAAAAAAAACACGTGTGTGTTTGCCTGAAAATTATGGGGAAAATGAATGTAATTCTTGAATAAATAACTAGAGCCTGCCTGATTTCATTTGAGAGATAGACTCAACTGCCTTCAATCAAGGGATAGATTTAGTAGGTTTGTCCTCATATATATGAAAGAAGGAGTCATGGTCCTTATTAGGTTCATGACTATTTGCTTTTCCTAAGTACCAAGAAAGAGACCACAAAACATGCTTCAAGCTCTGCTTTTTGCCTTTTTGCTCTACCACATCTGAATTTTTCTATTTTTAAATTTTTTTTGAGTAATGGAAGGTTTTCTACCGCCTGACAGTCCTGTTGGAAGTTTTGATCTATTCTCTGTGCAAAAAGCAAGCTGTCAAATATCTCTAGGTTTTATTGCTGACATGATCATAAATAGCGTCCTTTACCTATTATCAGGTCACGAGTATGCTTTCTCTGTCATGTCATTTCACAGCCAGAGTTGACAGCTCAGCATCCATGAAGGCATGCCAGAATTAAAATATCCAGCATCTCTGAAGAAAGACGTCAGTAACTTTAGAGGTTCTTTCTGAGATTTCATGATTGTGGAAAGGGAATGTCTGCAGCCTCATGTTGGACTTTACCATCTCCAACCACCAACAGCTATGATGAGAAGTGTATTAAACAGTTTTGGAGGATAACCTTTGCTCATAGAGTCATTTATTGCAATCTCTTATGTAACTACAACTAAAATTCTGGTTTAGTTTTTTGCCCATCTATTCTTCCGAAATAATTCTTACAGTTATGCATTTCCCTATAATCATATTATTTCCTTACTTCATATTTAGTTAATTCATTTTATACAACTTGTTAATGCTTTATTGAACTCTCCCCAGCTTCCCAAATTGACAATCCATCATCTGTACTACATGGGTAACATAAGTGATTAATGTACCACAAATCTGCATCCACTATAGTAAGAACCGATGGTGGAAAATCAGAAAATATGCATTTCACAGGACACTTTTTTGTAATAAAAATAAGTACATTGAAGAAACAAAAACTATGATAGGGGGGTCTCAATTTCCCTGAGACTATATGTAGTAGGCCAGGAAAGACAGCCATTATTCATATTGACTAGATACCTCACATCCATGTTTTTCCTATCTTTCTATTAATCAAATTTAGCTCATGCTGCAATCATAGAAGACTCTTGAAATAATACAATATCACTTACAATAATAACTATAATAGAAATAACAATCTTACAAATACATCAAAATATCCCACAGCAATACATGGTATCATATCCCCAAATGCATCCAGAAAAACCCTGTTTTCAATTTTTCCTGGACAGTGGGAGAAGGCAAACCCTAGAAACAAAATGAAATAATGTGACAATTTCTTTTTGCTATATAGTGGGCAGACCACTGCATTGCTTTATAAAGATGCTTTGAAGACATGCTTCACTTCACACAATGTCAAAGCAAAACACCCCTACTTTCTTGAAAAGCATGGTGGCATGTACCCTATCACTATCAGTAAATATCAGTCATGAACCCATGCTCTGTTTGTTAGATCCAATTCACAGAGGAGTCTATGCTGCACTGACAGAGGAATCCCTCACAAAGGCAGAGTGGGCTCAATTTCCCAAACCTCCCCCTTTAAACTTTTGGGAAAAGAGATGGATGTAACCTGAAGCCTTCCCTCCCAGATAATCTTCCTGTAGCAAGGTTTTGCTAGTTATATTCTCGCTTATAAACAACTGAAGAAGCATGATATCAGAGCATTGTCTAAAAGCAGGTTTTGCATCTTGTGGCAGAACGGAACTATTTCTGGATGCATCCTTTATTAGAGCTCAAAACTTCCAAAAATACAATGTGATGCAATCTTCTGCAGTGAGATTTCTTTTTTTTTTCTTTTAAAGAGGTGCATTTGTCAAACATCACACCAGTGAAAAGAAAACTATCATTTTTTCTTATTTTTTTTTCTATTAATGATCATATTGTTGTATGTTTGTCAGCCTTTCTAGAAGTTTCTAATTGCTTTTTTTCTATGATTCTGGAACAGAAAAGGATTCTTATCAAGAAGAACAGATTCATTCATATCTAATGGTCTGAGGTTTCTCTTATTTCTAGACAGTTTTTTTTTCACTATTGAACTCAGAGCTATGCAAATAAACATGTTTTGTCCTCTATTACTTGTACTAAAAAAATGGAAAGGGATGCAACTCCTGCTTTTGCATAAGGGCTCTTTGATACTAATCAAAGTTACTCTCATAACCATTTTAAGGCGTGTCCCATGCATATTGATTCCCATTTTCTTCCTGTCAAATCTGGAGTCTGTTGTGAGTGTTTAATATGTTACACAAAACATACCATTTGACATCCAATCATGAGGGGTCCTTGGTGCTCTCTGAGCTCGTTTGTTTTCTTGCCGGCATTTCCTTACCCAAACTAGGTAACATCGTCAGCACTGATGATGTTAGACCTACTGTAGTTTGGATAAGGAAACTTCTGCAAGAAAACAAGCAAGCTCAGAGAGCACCAAGGACATCTCAAGTCAACCATGAGCTTCAAATATTCTCCTTTATTAGGACATCCAATCACTATTGCACGTTTAATATGATTGGCTGTAACTAAATGTGAGTCTTGGAGGCCTCAGTTTCAAAGTCAGAGGAGTGGGACAAACAACAAGCAGCCAACTCCAGCAGTACCAGATGGACTGCCGCCTGAGCAAGCAGAGGAGATGGAGTAGGCCAAGAAACAGTAGATACAGCAGCCACTGCTCTCTGAAGATGAGGGTGCGAAATTACCACCCATTCCCAATGCAAGAGCTTAACAGGCTGCAAAAATAGTAGAGCAAAGGGGCTCTGTTAGACTATTCACGCCGAAGGAGCTTACCCTTGTACACCAGGGCTGATGCTCCAATGATGACAACTGCTCTGTGGCCCCTGCTACATGGGCCTTGACTCATGGACCTTGCAACCACAACTTTGAATCTGGACTGGCTGATGAATTTGCTAAAAGCTCTGATTCTCAGACTCTGCCTGACTACTTGGAACTCTTGTAACCTAAACTTGTTGAACTTTAGCAGGAGCTTGTCTCTATACTGCAAATGCATGTGTTCGCAAGCTTCATTTCATAAAGAGAATAAAACCACCCCTTCCTATAGTTGTGTGTGCTTGGTCTGGGACAGGACAACATGCAATAGGGATTGTGTGACAAACTTACTGCATGGATGAGCCTATAAAATCATATTTTGCTTTTTTTACTGTACATTAGGTGCATGAATATATACATTAAAGTGCTAATTTAAAAATATATGAAATCACAGGCAGGAGGGCAAAGCTACTAGAAAATAAATTTGAAACACTCTGGTTATTGACTTTATACTTCTAATATCATATCCCACTATTATTTCACAAATAAAAAGAAACATAATTGTCAGATTCTTATACCATCTCAATCCCCACTGTTACATACTCTGAATAATTGATTCTATCTGTTGTCTTAATTTATTGTGTAATTTCCTGTCAACAGTGATTGAAAAATTGAGATATCTGTTATTTTGATTAAAGGGGAAAATTAATTGTTGTATATGATTTATTAACACATACATAGGTATATACAAACATACCTCAGCAATGTCGGGCTGTGAAATAAGAAGCTATCCTTCATTCAAACTTTGGTTTAAACAGCCCTAAGAACAGACAACAGATAGCCCATTTATAGTATTTGGATAGCACAGAGGTTCCCTTTTGGGCACCAGGGATTGGTTCCGTGGAGAAAGTTTTTTCTGCGGACCAGAGGGGGCGTGGTTTCATGTACTGTCTGCATCCTGCAGATGGGGCTTTGCTTGTTTACATGGACCAGTTTCTGGCATGCTGCAGCCCGGTGCCAATCCATGGATACTGAAAGGAATTGAAATGAAAAAAATAAAAATAAAATAAAATAAAATAATAAAATAAAATAAAATAATGGCCACATATGGTCAGTGATTTATCAGACACAGATACTGGAAAATAATTAAACTATTACTTAATTATTTCAATTGAACATGAATGGAACATTTGCCTTATTGAGTATTCTTTAGGATATTTGCATCATATGCTGGGTTATCTTCCTTCCTGTCAAATGTTTTTGATTAACCAATTAACCAATACAAATGTTAGTCTTATATGATCCCCATATGTGTATATAGAGACACACAGATTCACAAACATATCATTCACAAACATATCATTTTAAGAAAAAGACTTCACTATTCAGTTCAGATTATGATTTATTGGGATGCTATTCAAATAAAAATACAAACATTTAATTAATGGTAAATCAAAACAGAATTCCTTCAAAATGAAACCATTTTTAAAAAATCTGCTACATTCTAAATCATTAGTCATCAAAAGTTCAATATCTAAGAACAATTTAAAAAATGCATCCAAAACCCATTTAAAAGGTTCTAGTAATGAAGCCAATGGGAGGGAATTCTGTAGATGCAGAGTCACTGTTGAAAAATCCTATCTTTCATTTCCACACAGCTACTAGTGTAACAGAGTTACAACATATTCTGTCTGAGCAGAAATAATATGTTCTAATCAGGTTTTTTTTTCAAACTTGGCAATTCCCAGAATTCCCCAGCTAGCATGTTGAAGTTCACACATCTTAAACGTGCCAGTTGAAAACACTGATCTAAATGAAGTAAAATTAATGAATAGCCCTTAATTCTTAATATGTTTATATAGTGGACCCCAAAGTGTCTACTTCTATGGGTTGAAAAGATGTATGGAAGAGGAACAAGCATTATCTAACATGAATAAGACTGAGATGGAAGTGGATTTACAAACGGCAAGCTAGAAGAATGATGTGGAAAAAGATATTACACTGGACATACAAAAGAAACCAGTTGCTCTCTTGATAATTAAAAGGGACAAACAAATAACAAACCAAGAGAGTGTCCTGGAGAATTTTCCTATAATGGATTTATAAAGAAGCTTGCTACAGCTTTGAAGAATATTGTGAAAAGGGGCAGAGAAAAAATGAAAAGGAATCAAGTTCTACAACAATATTGAAGGCATTATAAGCCAAAACTGTTAGAAGTAAAAGGAAGACATATAAAGTTAGTTTATTTGATCTATGATAAAATAGATATGTTATTACTAACTGTCTTTTGCTGACATCAGACCTGAAATGACAAGGTTTTATGGATGTATTTATACTGTAGATAACTGCCTCTCCCTAAGAATATCTGCCAGTCAGATAGGGTAGACATGCTCCAGGTCCCCTCCCTGAAATCCTGCCATCTAGTGGGGGACTTTGGAAATGTGCCTTTTCCATTACTACTCCTACCATTGCTGCCCCCTGGCGATTCAACAATCCCCCATCCTTCTAGGCTTTTGGAAGGCCATTAACACCTATTGTTTACTGAGGCACTGGGATAGGATTGTATATAGGTAGATGGTATGGAAGGAAGGCAACTGAGCCTGCTGTGGGACATCCCAAAGAGACAATTGAGGCACAAAATTTGTTTTACTGTTTTTACTATTTTATTGTTTTATTTATTGGTTTTATTGTTGTTGTGAGCCACCCAGAGTTGCTTACAATGTGCATCAATATAAATCTTTTAAATAAAGAAATAGAAGATGGGATAGGGGAAGAAGAAATCATTAATAGTATTTTCAAGAGATGGTGATAAGTTACTAAAACTGTTTATACTTGTAGTGAAGGATAAAGTTACTTTTTACTCTTGATTTTTCTTTATTCTTTTTCTTCTATGCATCTTTCCTTTTTTTCCTTTCATTCTTTTTTCAAAGTTTGCATTAGCTTTTATTATTGAAAATTGCAATCTTTAACAAAATTACTATATATTACAATGTGTTGAAAAGTGTCAAAGGAAGAGCCAGGAATGTGCTAAGGTTGAAAACAGGGTTGAAGAACAAGAATACATAAAGCCCAAAACCAGATAAAAAAATCACTTCTAGCAACAAAAGGCAGTCCCTATTCAGTTTAATTCCTCTCTCTGCCAAGTTTACACCATCGAAGCTTTTCCTTGTGCAGCTGTTGTCAATAATGAGGCACCAGGCTTGTTTACCTCTTGTTTATTCGGTGCTGATTTTGATGGGGTGCAGGATTCTCAGGCAAGGGAGCTTTCCCTGCTTCTTGGAACTCTTTGTTAACTATGAAAGGATCGGTACTGACTGAAGAGGGACCTGAAAGGGTGTCGGTGTTGGATTCAGTAGTTGCTGAATTACTGGGCAAAGCACCCAGTGGGACATGATTCACCCATGTCTTGGAGCTTGGCTCTGAGTCCATCCATGCCAAATTTTTCAACTTCAGCAAAGCCTTTTGAAGGACAGTACATTCACTAATTTCACTTCTGATACTTTCATTTGAAAAGCCATCTGGAGAGTCTTCATTTTTGAAGAACAAAAAATGAATTATAAGTTTAAGAGCTTAAAAAATTTGAAATAAATGGCAAAAAACCAAATAAGATTTAGAACCAAGGAAATTATAAAAGACCTAAGGGTCTAGACAAATTTAGAATACTGAAACTTTTATTATGAGATTTTGGAACTGACTGTACAAAATAAACATCTTTGTGCAGGGACAAAATTATTTTGTCTACTCTATGTCATAACAGAATTTAGAGACTTGATGATTTTAATTGGACACTAGAGGAAACTAAAAATTAAGGCAAAAAGAAAGAAAAAATGCCTGCTTTTGGTTTTTATTAGGATTGGGATTTATAATAATATGCTATAATATTAAAGTAGATCTTTCAAGAATGCAGCCAGAAATTAGTAGCTACCATATCAAACATATTGTATGGATAGATTATATCTAAAGGATGTTAATGAAGGAATGACATATGTAAAAACAAATCTTGCTTGATGCAAGTTAGTAGAATTATAAATATTGGATTAAAAATAATGTGGATACTAAACAGAAACCATTTAACAGATTGGTCAAAAGAATTACTTGGATAAGGACTCTTTCCTGGATTTACAAAAGAAGTTGGCTGAAGTTATAAAAATTAAAGGGGTAATACAAAGGTTAAATCAAGATAATTGATCTGAATAATATTTTTTTACTCTAAGTAGAAAAGAGGCTTGTTAAAGCCTCAAAGAAGTCTTTGCAATGGGCCAGAGAAGAACTTAAGAGATCAAATCCTATGGCAATATTTGAATGAATTAAAGATTACAATTTTCACAAGTAAAAGGAAGTAATATAAAGTTGATTTATTTGATCAACATTGAAATAAAACATGCTTTTATGAAATTCTGGTAACCTTTTGTAGACTTTTTGCTGACACTAGAATTGAAACATTGATGTTTTCTGGATTTCCTTATAGATTCTGTAAGGAATGGGTTACGAGAAGAACAGTTATTTGTTTATAACCTTATAGGGGTGAAGAGCTACCAAAATTATTTATTACTGTTCCAAAGATTGGAAGTCACTTCTTTATATATTTCTTTTCTTTATATCACTCTTTTTTCTTTGCACTTTTTACACTTTCTTTACTTTCTATTTTTGAATTTACCTTGTATTTTTATTAACATCTTTTCTTTATTTATTTAGAAAATGTATATGACTGCCCACTCACTTTCAGTGTCTCTGGGCGGCTTGCAAAAAATAAAAACCCATAAAAACAATAACCTCCTCATACACACACACACACACACACACAGTGACAGCAATCAGTCAAACAAGCCAACTGATGGGCTCCATCCCACTCTGGGTTCTCCAGGCCCATTGGCAAAAACAGGTCTTCAGGGCTTTGCAAAAGAGAGTCAAGGTGGGGGCCAGTCTAATCTCTGCAGGGCTGATGTTCCAAAGGGAGGGACTCACCATGAGAAGGCCATCCTCCTGGTTCCCCCAAATGTACCACAATATTCCCTGCCTCCTCATTCTGATGGGTCAGGTGGATGTAACTTGGGAGAGACAGTCCTTCAGCTATACTGTTTATTAAAATCTTCAATAAAAGTTATATGTATATGAATGAAATAATTTTGCTATTCTATCATACTGCTTTGTTTCTAGATAATATTTTGTTGCAGTGACAGGGAACTTCCAGGCCTCTCCATTTCATTCACAGAGATTCAAACAAATCCCCTTCCCTAAAGCTGACACATCCAACAAGAAAATATTTGATGTGATGCATGTCAGTATGAGAAGTGAATGGCAATTAAAGAGTTCCAAGGCACCCCTCCCATGTAACACAATTTGTGCTCATAATTATAAGAAAGGTACCTTTTCTAATATCTTCAGCTTCAACTCAACCAGAACCAGCATTGATGCAGGTGGGAAAGAAGGGTCAGAGATGTTACACTGGTTTAGTCTATTGATTAATGAAATCATACCAGCCAGACCATATTTCAATTAATATTGTCAAAACCATTGTGACTCTAAATTAATTTTTAATGCATCTATAACAGCTAGAGGATCATTTAAATATAGTGTCCAATATTATAATATCATAAAAGAAGCAGCCAAGACTTGGCTAGGAATATGTAGTTGCCATGGCAACCTCATTAAGGCTTTGCCCTTTAGCAAACTCACTTAGAGGATGGTTCCAATAAAATTGGAGAAGCTCCAGACAAATTCAGATGATCGCTTCAGCTCTTGGAAACCAGCACTCATCAACAACTGAAAAGCAGCTGTGTAAAGCCAAGCTAAACTGACTTCAGTATGTGGCACTGTTTTGCAAATGACCAGTTTAGCCTGTTAAAAGTTGTTGCTCAAAATAAAATATTCTGAGTAACAATTTTACTTTAAAGAATTTTTAAAAGAAGTTTTTGGAAAAAAAAAACAAATCACCCAAAATATGCCTTTCTCATTCCATAAAACGACCACCAAAGATCTATGAGGCCAACCAGCCTTTCTTACGTATTTACTTTTGCCTAAGGCATAATATGGAGGTCAGCTGGAAGTCTGTAAGTTGAACAGTGTTTATTCTATATGAGATATTCCTACGTAGAGAAGTAGCAGCTTTATACAGAATTGTGTATTCTTCAGCATATAATAACATACCAAAATGAAATAACTTAATAGGTTCAATGGAACACATGCTAAATGGTGAGATGGATGGATGGATGGATGGATGGATGGATGGATGGAGAGGGGAGGGGAGGGGAGGGGATGAGATGGGATGGGATGGGATGGGAAGGGAAGGGAAGGGAAGGGAAGGGAAGGGAAGGGAAGGGAAGGGAAGGGATAGGATGGATGATTTACTCTGGAATTCCTTCTAAGAGGTGCTTTGCAGCACACTAGAGTACATATGAAACACTTATCTTTCAATCAATAAAGCAGGCACATCTTTTTTCATACTTTTACAATGATTTTGTAAGTTAATTGTCAATATGTCCACATACATGTATAATCATAGCCATGTCATTTCCCTTGGAAGATATTGAATTGTAAAAAAACTACTAATGTGCAACTGTTTCTCTTTTGGGTGTGTTCTTTGAGGGGGAGAGGATGTTTGAGGGAGTCTTCTCAAAAACATTGTTTCATTTATGAATGGAAAGAAAACATTTAACTCTCCAGGAAATATTCACCAATCAAAGAGAACTCAATTTGTTTAGGAATTACATCTAAACAAATCCAGGTGACTTCAACCTTTAGATCAACTTATTAATTGATTTTGAGATTTACATGATATACTCCCTTTGTTCCTCCAACAACTTAGTCAAACAGTATCAGAGTAATAGTTCAAATCAACTCTGAATTCAGAATGGAGCAGTAGAATTTCCATTGACTAGAACCCCTGTATTAAAATATAAACAATAATGAAAAATGAGAAGGTGCAGGGATTCGTAAAGTAATGGAATTTAATAAAATGTTTCTAAGTGACCTAGAATATCAACAACCTAAGATATGCAGATGATACCACTCTAATGAAAGAAAGTGAAAAGGAACTAAAGAGCCTCTTGTTGCAAGTGAAGAAGGAGAGTGCAAAAGTTGGGTTGAAACTAAACATTAAGAAAACGAAGATCATGGCATTCGGCCCTCTCAATTCCTGGCAAATAGATGGGGAAGAAATGGAGGTAGTGACAGATTTTATTTTCCTGGGCTCCAAGATCACCGCAGATGGGGACTGCAGCCTAGAAATTAAAAGATGCTTGCTCCTGGGAAGGAAAGCCATGGCAAATCTAGACAGCACACTAAAAAGCAGAGACATCACCCTGCCAACAAAAGTGCATATAGTCAAGGCTATGGTCTTCCCAGTTGCAATGTATGGCAGTGAAAGTTGGACCATAAGAAAGGCTGAGCGCCAAAGAATTGAGGCCTTTGAACTATGGTGCTGGAGAAGACTCCTGTGAGTCCCTTGGACTGCAAGGCGATCAGACCAGTCAGTCCTAGAGGAGATCAACCCTGACTGCTCTTTAGAAGGCCACATCGTGAAGTTGAAACTCAAATACTTTGACCACCTAATGAGAAGGAAGGACTCACTGGAAAAGAGCCTAATGCTGGGAAAGGTTGAGGGCAAGAGAAGAAGGGGACGACAGAGAATGAGGTCGCTGAATGGAGTCACTGAAGCAGTAGGCATGAGCCTAAATGGACTCCAGAAGATGGTAGAGGACAGGAAGGCCTGGAGGAATGTTGTCCATGGGGTCACGATGGGTCGGACATGACTTTGCAACTAACAACAACAAGTGACCTACATCTCTCTCTGTGTCTCTCTCTCTCTCTCTCTCTCTCTCTCTCTCTCTCTCTGTCTCTCTCTCTGTCTCTCTCTCTCTGTCTCTCTGTCTCTGTCTCTGTCTCTGTCTCTCTGTCTCTGTCTCTGTCTCTGTCTCTGTCTCTCTCTCTCTCTCTCTCTCTCTCACACACACACACACACACCATTGTCAGTGTCTTAATTTAGGATCACAGCAGAAACCCATGTGTTTAAACATCGTGGTGTTGCCATGGTACTAACCCAGTGGTGGAAGCTGTAGCAAAGCATACAGATTAGGAAGGCTAACAAAGCTAAGGGAGATTTGGTTGCCATGTTACAACAGTGAGTGAAATGGTACACTGTTTCTATAGCCTGGTCTTCCTTGTGAGGTGCTATTACTTTTTGCTGTGTTTAGCAAGTCTGTAAAACTACTTTTTAAAAAAAATATAGTCATATTCTCATTATTAAAAAATTGGGACAAAGGGTATTTATTTGTATTTAAAAGTTCACAATTTAGCAAGGAGTCTCTTCTCCACCTTCATTTCTTTGCCTACCTCTTAAAAAGGGTAAATTTGATTACTTCCCCCATTTAACATGTTCTGTTGCTACCAACATTTAGCCAAGCTTTTTAAATCCAGTGTAATCTTACTCAAAAGTAAACCTCAAAGTGCGGTAGGCTTATTCTGAAATAAATAATAACAGGATTGAACTGATGTTGCCACAATGCAGTATTCACATGATTGTGTTTGCATGTGCATATGTGCAAATGTGTATATGGGTTTTAAAAAACAGAAATTAAATGTTTCTTTATAAGTGACACAAATGGACCACATTTAGAAATTGAGGCTGATTTAAAAAAATAACCCCCAATATTATTCAAATGTCAGAATCAAAATATTTTTTGAGCTATGGTACTGGAAAAAGGCTAAACAAAATATATGGGATATACTAGACTTTCCAAACCATAATAAATAACTGTTTTACACATATCTACAGAAAGACTGGACTGTTCATATAATTACTACAGGTCTGTATACTCCAGGAAAATAAACTATGTGATGCAGGGTTGGCTTCTTCTACTATCCACACATTAGAGAATGGTCCTTTTGATTGTGAGAGGAAAGGAAACAAAGAGGAAGGAAGTGTTCTCTCTTTTCTGGGTTGCCAGGCAACAAGCATCATGTAAAGAAAGCTTCCTTCTCCTTCTTTCCCTCCCTCCCTCCCTGGCACTCCTTTGCTTTTAGAATGCCTAACATATATATATCCTATCTATTTTTATGTCAAGAACATTCCTGTTGACCAATTCTAAATTAACTGAATGGATGTCTTTGCAAATACCTTATCTGAACATGATTTCTCTTCTGAAATCATTTACTTGAAATTGGCTGCAACTCTGAATTGAAAGGTTTTACTCAACTTATTTACATTCCTTTGGGCTCCGTTTAAATCCTTTATATGAAAAATCCCTCTAGGCTCATACTGGGATATATCCAAAGAGCAACATTATATTTTTCATGTGGAATATAAATTAAGCATAGATGGGGGAAACTGTTTTACACATCTGAAGGCTTTTTAATTCAGATTGCATGATGGAATGAAATTATGGATAACTACTGTTTATGTATCTTGGCATCTTATTAACAATTGAGAATAATGGATTCATAATATGGATATGATTGCAAGTTTGAGTATTTGCATCTTCTAGGAATATAAATTATTTGTTTGCCTCATCTAAGCTTGTCTTCTCGCAGTTGTTTTTGCCCTGTCCCCCTTTACCTCTTCGATTCAGTGAAATATTTTTTCTCTAGTTTATAATATATAAAAAACATGTTGGCAAGGTTCACACATCACACTAAGCAAGTGTAATGTTTTCTACTACTAAATTATGATCAATACATTCAGCTACTGTACAGGTCCTAGTGAGCAATAGCACACAGAATTAAGCCATTTGGTTAACTAAAACATTGCAATACTATAGAACTGTGATTTATCAATCCTTTCCTGATAAATGAAGAAAGATATATTTTATTTCAAACATGGTGCCAAAGATATTATTGCCACAAATGTATGCTTCTGTCAGCACTAACCACAAATGACTCATCCAATGTAACTGCAGTTTCATTACATAGATATTTTATGTTAAACAAGAGGGTGGTCATTTAAGAAGATTTATTCAAGATTAACAGCTAGGTAGTAGACACACTTTGATAATCACAACTATGGAACAGTTGATCCCGAGCATGTAAGAATTACTCTACAGTTAAGTCCCCTGCAGGATTTGAAATTCCATAACTGCCTTTTTCACTCAGATTCCCAATTCCATTGCTGAAATTAATTCATGCATTTCAGATTCAAAGAACACACTATTTGAACTAGTTATATCTGCCTTCCAGTAGTGCACACACTTAAATTCCAAGAGGCAGAACTGAATGAGTTTCTTACTTCTGAAGTGATTGCAAAATGCAAGAAACTGATGAAATCAGAAAACATCACCGGAAACATCATCATGCCAAACAGATATGTTCAAAATTCAGTGTTTTGTGTGTCTTTCTTTTCGCTTAGCAATTATTTGAGGTTATGATGGATTTCTCCGGGGGTGCTTATCATTGGTTTCTGAAGTTCTGACAGCTGGGCATTCCTCTCTGTGGTCACATGACTGCATTTAGCACATTCAGCAAGCAGCCTACATTTATGGCCAGTTGCAGTGTCCCCAGGTTTTATGACTGCATTTTATAATGCTGGCATTTTTGTCAAAACTGGTCCATAGTGAGCAATTTGTTTGCTTTATAACTATGGTGCCTTCTTAATAATCGTGACAGTCACTTTACAACCTCAGTGTTCACTTAACTACTGCTGCAAAAAAATGGGTCAGTCACATCACCCGTTTTACAACTGTTATAGCTTATGATTGTAATGGGCAGATTTCTTTAGGGACATAAGTTGAGGACTGTATTAACATCTGCTATTTCTAGGCACTTAATTAACCAATCATGTGGCAGAGAATTGAATGCTTTCTTTTAATCAATCCGAGTTGCATTCAAGTTGGTGTTCCCTCTACAGTTGTCCAGAATCCTCTAGTCCAGGGGTGTCAAACTCGCATATCACGTGACATGTTGCAACGGTATCGTGACATTTTTGCTATTGCCAGCAATGGGGTGGGTGCAGTTTCGCTATGATACATCTGGTCCATGGGCTGGCAGTTTGACACCCCTGCTCTAGTCAATCAAGACCTAGCCTTTTGTTCCTCTTTGAAAGTTGCAATTTGTTGGTAAGCAGGTAATTGGCTGCAGTTGCCTGGTCCTGCCCCTTTTGATGGATCTTTCATTATCAGGTTTTGCCAGATGTCAATCAGTCATCAATTTCACCTCTTTGTAACACAATGTTAAGCTTCTTGGCAATGAGTAAGGGTAACCAGTCTGATGCTTCAACCAAAAAACATGCAGTTCTTCTTCATGTGATGCTGACAAATTCTTGCAAGGGCAATGGCAAAGAAAATTCTCTTCCTGGATTTTGCCAGTCAAAATTCTTTAACTGACAGACTCCATAAAATACCATCTGACCAGGTGGGATGGACAATGTGATGTGGATGAGATGGTTCCTCAAGTAACCTGGTCCCATGTCATGTAGGGCTTTAGAGGTCATAACCAAATTAAGATGTAGTCACATTTTGCAAATATAAAAGACGTCCCTATTTCTATTTTTTCTTCTGCTTTTGCTTTTGAAGTGGTGGAGATAAAAGCTAGGACAGATATTACTTAATTTGATCCAAAATATTCTGACAGCCATAGGAGTTAGGAGAGCTAAAATAAATAATGCATACAATTTGTAACAAACTGCATTACTTCCTACTTCACAGCAACCTGATCAAGACAATTATGCAAAGAAAGGAGGTAAATTAATTCTCCCCATCATTTTCCTTGTCAGGAAAAAAATCCCTCCTGAATTTATACAATGTGATAAGAGTTTGTTGTTATTGTAGTTGTTGTTTGTTTTCCAAAGCAGACTATGAAAAAAGGATCAATCTGTCATCTCCTTTGAAATAATTTTCTCTTTTTTTGCAATAATTGTTTTATTTTATTCCCAAAGTTAAATACAAACTCCTAAAGAAATAAAAGAGGGAAACAAGAACAAAGCAAAACTAAACAAGTCAAGGAAAAAAAGTGCATAAACAACATATGCACTTGTCCCCCCACGCCCATTTGAATTCTGATAAATTTATTTCACCAATTATATTTCCGGCCCTTGCAAAACAGGTCCAAAGGTTATAAACTTCTACAACTCTGTTTATTAAGCAATATGGAGAGGGAGGGAGCAAAGTGCACACTAGACGCTGATGGGATGTTCTCTACTCCATTAGCTACCTCCAATGTGCCATACCCCCATCATGACCCTAATTAGTTTAGAAATGTTTTCAAGTCCATTCAGAAGGCCAAAAGGATGGGAACGGATCTGACTTGGGAGGGGACAAGATGTTCCAGAGAGTGGGAGCCACAGAAGGAAAGGCTCTTCTTCTGGATTCTGCCAGCTGAAATTCTTTGGCTGGTGGGATCCACAGCATTCCTCTTCTGCCAGCATTAATGGAGTGGGTGGAACAGTGGTATAACATGGGCCACCCTAGGGGCCTCAAGAATTGCCCACGCAACTGTGCTCTGCAACAGCTGAAACTTCCAGATACTCTTCAAGGGTAGCCCCATTTAGAGCACATTGCATGCTCCAAGTATAACATGACCAGGGCTTCAGTGACTGAGCGTAGGAACTCCCAATCCAGGAAAGGTTGCAACTGGCACACAATATGAAGTTGTGCAAAGGCTCTCCTAGCCACGACTGCCACCTGCTCATTGAGCAGGAGTCATGAGAACCCCCCAGTTTGTGTGTTGCAGCAAAAGACATATTTTATCACTTGGTTTGGCTGTGAGATTCATCTAACATCATGTTTTTGTCTGAATGATTCTAGCCACCCTGTAACTTAATCAATTGAAGACAATTAAAACCTATATCTGTATCACAGACTAAAATGTGAAACAAGTCTAAAAACCTGAAGAACCAAATGAGACTGAGGATTATGAGAGATGAAATCCAACAATTCTGGAGCCAGAAGACAATAGGCTGAGAAAGCATGTTAAAAGCTGATCACATCATGAGCTATAACAACCTCTTAAAGGCTAAAGACATCCTAACTGCTATAACAGAGGAGGAGAATAAAATATTAATATAAAGTTATAAAATCATGTTAAAACCCCTGGGAGCCCATACATAGGTACCAGCCTGGGGCAGAAAATAGGTCTGGACTCTAATTCAATGCAAAGCACAAACCCAGTGTAGAATGAGATAATACAAGCTGTTTCTTAATCTCACTTGACAATGAACAGAATGTATAATTTGTCCACTGTCTAATTTAAAATTCTCCATTGAACTCAACCTCCAATACGTAATTTAGGATCTCAGTAGCTCAGCTGCACTGTGTACCAAAAAGAGGGGAAAGTTAAACTGCTGGCATTTGCCAAATAAATAAATCCCATGTGCTTGCAATGTGATTGTGGGAATGAAAGGGGGAATACTGAATTCAGCAATCAGCAGATCCATCCACAAATCAGAATAACCCTTGCAATGGGTTGCCTTTATTGCAACTCTTTGAATGGATGGCAGGAGGTGGGGAAGAGGAGAGAGAGCAACAGATATTCTAATCATTACAATTGCCTCTCATTATTCCCCTGATGTTTTTGGTATGTGTGTCTGCAATTTTCTATATCTTGTAAACAACCAGCTGTTTTGCAGTGATCCAGACAGAAGTGGCCAAGACATGAATGACGGTGTGTAGGGCCTCCCAATCCAGGAATGCACACACTGGAGTACAAGATCTATTTGTGCAAAGCCCCTCCAAGCCAAAGCTGTCATTTGCTCTTCATGCAGCAGCCCTAAATCTAGGAATATCCCAGTGTTGTGCACTGGTTCTGTTGTGGGTAGAGCAATACCTTCCAGAATCAATGATGGACCCAGTGGCTACAAAATCCATAGCCAATGAGTCTTGTTAGGATCACATCTGAGCCTCTTCTTCCCAATCTAGACCCTCACAGGCTTCAGACAGCAAGGCAGCATTGTTTGGTTAGACAAGGTTTGAACTAGTGTATGGTAATCTGCCATTAAAACATTATCACTTCTCCTTCCCAAGTCGTAAAGGGTCATGCCTTTCCTGGAATTGTATGGTTGTTACTTTGCAGCTGCCACATGTTCCAGGGAAAATATATCCTTGTCTTAAAAAGTATCAAACAGATGCTACATTTGCTGTCCCTCTGAGCATTCTAGACTATCTTTTTGGGAATCAAATCAAAAACATTGCTCAAGCCTAACAACCATTCAACCTTAGCTAATAGCAATTGAACTTATGCATGTGTGTTTATATTTGCTTTTGAAACAATGATGAATTTTGGAAGCCTTCTAGAGTAGGGGTCTTCAAACATGGCCCTTTTATGACTTGTGGACTTCAACTCCAAGAGTTCCTCAGCCAGGCACAATGGCTGAGGAATTCTTGGAGTTGAAGTCCACAAGTCATAAAAGGGCCAAGTTTGAAGATCCCTGTTCTAGAGGATATTTAACATATACTTAAAACAGACAGCATATTTTGTTCCATTCTCAATGCCATTTCTTGAAGATTGGCTGCTGTATTTTGAGAAATGCTGCAAATATTTCCCACTGAACAGTTTTGCTTCTCATATTTCATCCTCATTGGAATATTGAACCATAAGAAGAGAGGCTGAAAGTTTTCCTCCTAATTTTTATTTAACTCTGTAAATTTTAATACCTCCCTTTTATTTCTCAGTGGCTCTATTTTTATTCCATTGCAGATAGAACCTAAAACTTGAGTTTGCTGATACAGTCAATCCTGCACCTTGGAGTCATTATAATCAGAACTACTATGTAAATAAGTAAAGAAGTGTGGGAAAATAGTAATATTAATTTGGTAGATTGTATGGCTGCTTCATATAGTGTTAAAGAATTCCTTTGTATTTTTTTCATTATCCACAGTTTATTTTTTAAAGACTACAATCAACAAAGTTCCCACATTAGAACAAAAGATTGCTGTGCTGTTTTGCCCATTTCCAATCTACAGACTGTCAACACCTGATTGTCTGAAGGATGCTAAATCCAGCAATGGTAAGACGCTAAAATGACACTTGAAAATTCTTATTAGCAAAAGATTTGTTCCAATGCTGGATATCTTTTTAGGGGGGAAAATGCCAGTATAAAACATTACAGGGTTTTTTTTATGTCCCCATTACTCTTTCATCTTATTCTAAACTTTGTTAAACCAAAATTCACTGATGTTCCTTGATGGCACCCAAAGCAAGATTGGGTAGACCCTCCAGGTTTTTGTACATTACATCTCTCATCAACTTTAGTCATTGGCTGTGCTAGTTTAAGCTGATGGAATATGGAATCGAACAACATCTGGTGAGCCATAGTTCCCTCCTCCTACCCTAGATATACACATCACATGCTAGTGAAAAGGCTGTCCCGTTCTGTCTCGCACTGTCAGCAAGCATAAAATCGAACTCCGGACAACATTAAGAAAACAGAATATGTCAGGAATACATTTGGAGTCTTGACTAGCATTGCACATACTATATAATTAAGGTAATTTTCTAAACAAGAATCAAATAGTCTATGTGACTTTTTAAAATGTAGTTTAGTCAAGCAAAAATATTATTAAACTTTCCGAAAATATGGTTTAAAAAGTATTCCTATATTCCTTCTGGTTAGTTAATTAGTCAGAAACAAGAGTAGTTAATCACATTAAAAATGTTTACTTCATTGTCACCCCAGATTTGAAAATCAATTCATCAATAATTATGTCATCCATATTTTATGCTGCTTGCCTCTAATAAAGTTTATGGTTATCTTCTTTGCTGCCCTTCATTTGTAAGATATAGCAGAATATTACTTTTTCTGATACCAAGAACTAAATGCATTGTTGTCTTTCTTAAAGAGCTCAAGGTGGCAACCATTGTTTTCTATTTCTCCTTTTTATCTCACAACAAGCTTGTAAAATATGTAACTTAAACTGGATGTAGTGCCTAGCTCAGGAGTAGGGAACCTTGGCTCTTTTATGACTTGTGGACTTCAATACCCAGAATTCCTGAACCAGCTATGCTGACTCAGGAATTATGGGAGTTGAAGTCCACAACTCATAAAAGAGCCACGGTTCCCTACCCCTGGCCTAGCTCCTAGTTACAAAGTGAGACAAAATTTTTGGTTGAGGCAGGAGCATTTGAGACAATAAAACAGAGAAAAAAGTGTTCTTTGAACTAGAGTTGGGAAACACACTTTGAAGTCACTTTGAAGGCGAATGGGGAGTGCCATCTCTTGTGCCCTCCAGAAACAGTCACCTGCCCATTCTGGCCACAGATAAGATAACCTTTATTATCATTTTTTTTTTACTGTGGGCACAATGGCACACATCAAAAATGAAATTTAGTTGCCCACTCTCAAAGTGAAACACATACAGGATAAGGATAACTTAAAAGTGCAGCATGAGCCCTACACGGAGCAATATCTACATATTTGGCAAGGAATCATTTGCTTTTCTATAAATTATGGTACAAGGCAGAGAAATCACATGACTTAATACACATCTTCTAAAATTGTATATTGAAAAACTGCCATCCTATATCCCGCTACAGATTTGTTTCTCTTTTAACTGTTAGGATGTTGAGGAAAATATGTTTTCCCAGGAAGCCAATGTGTTTCAAGATGGGCCTTGTTTCCTCAGTCTGTCCCAGTTTAGAGCAATTCACAGCACAGCTGTTCCCAGGTTACGATGACTGACCTCCCACTCACTCCTTCTGCTGCCTAATCTCTTGAGAAGGGAACGCAAGCTGCTCTCTTTTGCACTTAGAAGTTGTTAAGCTCAGTGGAAAAGAGATGGTCTAAAGTTTTTAAGCCCATACTCTGTCTTCTTATTGCCTCCCTTAATTTGTTAACTGAGCTGAACTTATATCTTTCCTTCTTTATGACCTATTCCTGCTGACAGTTCTTTTAATGTACTTATGCCAATCAATCTATTTGCCATCTGCTCCATCAATGGAGCAGCTTTGTGGTTGGAAGCTGTCAAGAACCAAGAAGTCTCCAAGGGCTGGCATGGAATTTAGCCAAAATTGGCATCATATTAGAAATGCATACAGGAAGGCAGAAATAGAGAGCCAGCTATTATTTTTAAAGCAAAAATCCCATTTGGGTTACAGTTTACTTATCTTGGGCTCCTCCTCTTCCCTGGAGATTTTGTAGAGCTATCATGTCTGGGCTTAACAAATCTAGTCAACCACTTGGTTTTTCTATAGTTTTCTGCTTCCATCTAGTTGTTACCTGGAGTTTTGTATTCTGGATCTGGTTCTTTTTGCTCCTGTAAAGTCATATCCCACGTTGGACTAGTTTATATAAAAGCTGGAGATATTAATTGGCACTAAGATAGAAGCAAACATAAAGTGATATGCAGTGCTTTTTTTGTAAAAGAAAAAGGTGCCGGAACTCACACACGTCATACAACCCGCCTTGCCTACCCTACAAGGTTCCATCCAAAAAAGGTGCCGGAACTCCGTTCTGAGCGTTTTATGAGAAAAAAAGCCCTGGTGATATGTACCCAATCAAAGCAAATCAAAATAATACAATTAAAGGTCATCAACTTATTGTTGCCTATATAATAAGCAACCGATTGAAGATTATTTATTTCTTTTAAAGGTATTCCAGCAAGTCACTTAGAACTGACTGTGAGGTTAATCTATAGGTGGCAGCATGCTAAAATTATACAAACTGTCATCTTCATTAATTGTGTTGGCAATGTTCTAAGTCAGGGGTGTCAAACTCACCATGTCACGTGACGTGTCGTGACATATCGCGACTTTTTCCCCATTGCCAGAGCTGGGGTGGGTGCGGTTTCAGCATGATGGGTGCGGTTTCAGCATGATGGCAGTTTGACAACCCTGTTCTAAGTAAATTGGTCACCATACTCAATTAGTATCTTTGGGGTCGGGAGTTTTTCATAAAACTGAATAAATCATAAAACAAACATTCACAATGATTCCTACTGTTGGTTTATTGTCCATATTTCCTGAATTGCATTAATTGATGTGACATAAAAATTGACTCCGTTTCTGTTATTAACTGCCAGGTTTGTTATTATAAAACTATGGAATTGTTATTATAAAACTATATTTTCCTCTGTACTGGTGTAATTTAAGGTTGAAGAATTGCTCTGGCCAAAACAGTAATATAACAAAGAATTTTGAAAACTTTACAGTGAAGCTAATGATTTATTAGCTTTTTTCTTCTTTCTACAAGAAACAACAAAAATATACAAAAAGTTTCTGGGATTCAAGTTATGCCATGTGATTTAGATGAGGGACTAGGAGGGATTTTATACTATTCACAGATGACGCAAAACTCAGGGAGATTGTTAACACCTCAGACGACTGGCTGAGGGCTTCAAAGGATCTTAATAGACTTGAATATTGAAATGTATCCAACAAAATATTGTTCACTGGTGAGCAATATAAAGTTCTACAACTAATCAGAAAATCCTGGGTACAAGATAGGTAGCAGCTGGCTCAAAGTAAATATTGTGAGAAGGATCCAGTTATTTAATAGACCACATATTATGTATGAGCCAAAAGTAAGTTACACCTGCCAAAAAGTCAATATGGTTTTGACTGCATCAAAGCAGAGATATAATGTCAAGATCATAGGAAGCAATAATACTGCTAAATGTTATATTAGTCACACCACACTTGGAATACTGTTGTTGTTGTTAGCTGTGAAGTCATGTCTGACCGATCGTGACCCCATGGACAACGTTCCTCCAGGCCTTCCTGTCCTCTACCATCTTCTGGAGTCCATTTAAGCTCACGCCTACTGCTTCAGTGACTCCATCCAGCCACCTCATTCTCTGTCGTCCCCTTTTTCTATTGCCCTCAATCTTTCCCAGCATGAGGCTCTTCTCCAGTGAGTCCTTCCTTCTCATTAGGTGGCCAAAGTATTTGAGTTTTAGCTTCAGGATCTGGCCTTTTAAAGAGCAGTCAGGGTTGATCTCCTCTAGGACTGACCGGTTTGATCGCCTTGCAGTCCAAGGGACTCGCAGGAGTCTTCTCCAGCACCATAGTTCAAAGGCCTCAATTCTTTGGCGCTCAGCCTTTCTTATGGTCCAACTTTCACTGCCATACATTGCAACTGGGAAGACCATAGCCTTGACTATACGCACTTTTGTTGACAGGGTGATGGCTGACACAATATAAAAGGGTTTCTGAGGAACTGGAAGAAGTGCAGAGAAGAGTAACAAAGATAGGGATGCTTCATCATTGGAAGTTTTCAAGTCAAGATTAAAACAGTAATTTTTCCAGGATGGTTATGAGGATTCTGCACTGGACGAGGAATTGGACTAGAAATCCTCTAAGGTTCTTCCCAATTCTATGATTCTTCTGATTTTTGTGAATGTGTGTGTGAATCTGTTACTAGGGCATCGTGCCATCCATTGCAAAAATGTCGGACTTTCTTTTAGCATAGCACAGTTCCAATCTTGGTCTTCTTCCAAATGAATATGAGTTTTGAATAAAATTTCCATGCATGTGGCTATAATCTGTTGTTTGGCAATCTCTGACCTGATATAACTGTATTGGATTATTTCTTCCAAAATTCTACAGCCCAGCTTGGCTAGGAGATGCCACCTGAAGGGTATCTTGGGGAATAGCGATAGCAATAGTGCTTAGACTTATATACTTCTTCACAGTACTTTACAGCCCTCTCTAAGCGATTTACGGAGTCAGCATATTGCCCCCCATCAATCCTGGTTCTCATTTTACTAACCTCAGAAGGACAGAAGGCTGAGTCAAGCTTGAGCCCATTGGGATTGAATTGCTGGCTGTCAGCAGAATTAGCCTGCAATATTACATTCTAACCATTGTGCCACCACAGCTCTTGAAGTCAATGAATTGGTGCATTAGTGAAGATGGCAGTTGCCAAACCTCTGTATTCATTCAGATCAAATGCACATATGAGGAAAAAGAAGAGGCAATCATTGCCCACCCCTCAGTTCCCCAATAAGAAGTAAAAAGCCAGATGACCACAGATGGCAGCAAACAGATTTTATTTGTTCAATTTTTATGGCTGCCCATCCCATCAAATGACTTGGGTAGCACACAAATTTTTTAAAAAATAAAAGCAATTACACTAATAAAAAAAATTAAAATATATAACAGATACAGAAAACTCTCACTCTTTGTTATCATCTAGTAGTTTTCTGAACTTTAGAAGACCAGATATGGTACCCCCTCATTAACTATCATGCCATCTTGTATCTCTGATTTTTCCAAGGCCTTTTTCTGAGAAATGAATACTTTTATTTAAAAAAATAAATTCATGAAAATATATTTTGCCCCCGAGTATGTTTTTTTTAAAAAAGAGATATATACTCAGTTATACTTGGTTTATCTTTCACACCACCTGATGTAACAGGTGGGTGTTTATACCTGCCTCCACTGTTCTTTTACATTTCTAAAGAGGGTCCTTGCAAAAGCAAACCAAAAATGCAATGAAATACTTTACCAACATACTGCAGTTTAAACAATAGGATAACTTTTATCAAGTTTCTTATTCTTTAACAGTTGCACCAGGTATGGCTACCATCTCTGAGCTGCCAAAATCCAACCACTAGATGCAGTAAAGCAGAGCTCCCCAAACTTTCCAGCTTGGTGCCCCAGGAGGAAAGGGAGGAGCAGCGAAATGTGCATGTGTGCAGCACCACATGCACATGTGCAAATGGGTATACACACAATGGTGCTAGCGCATACACATGCACAAGCAAATCATGTGCACCTAGGGTGTGCCCATGGCACCCATGTGCATATGCATGAGCAAGTGGGCTGCTGCCACCCGTGTGCATGCACAAGCGGCCCACCACACCCACGCACCTGCGCAAATGGGCCGCTGGCACACCACGCATGTGCAAACAGGCCGCTAGTGCCCATGTGACACTGGTGACATTGCTAGTGTCCCTGCCCATGTGCACAGTGGTGCTATCTTGAGTTGGGGGGCTTGCCAGCTATTCCAGGCTGTGGACCATAGGTTGGGGACCCCTGCAGTAAAGTATCTCTTTGTTGCCATCTAGTGGTTGTTCACATGTTTACAGTTCAGCTCTGATAACTTTAGATTTAGGCAGAATTTTGTGAATCCAATTTAATAAAATCCTACCTAAACACAACCAGATCAGGAGAGATCATAAAACTATTTTAGAGATCCTGTGTTTTGAATTGATGATATGAATCTATATAGCTCAGTGAAGTGATAGAATATAACATGCTTTACTCTCTTTTCAGATTGCAAGAATATAATGGGTAAAATTCTGCTATAAGGCATTAGAAACACATTTGCCACAAGAATTAAGAATTAACTTTATTAATTAGTGTTGTTGACCTGTGACTTGACTAGAAACTTTGCAAATTATTACTGAATAATTTTACCAGTGGGTTTTTTTTTTGGGGGGGGGGTCAGTAGTTTGAAATTGTTCTATCACAATACTGCCCTTGGCCTCAAAGTACTAAGCAATTGGATCATTAATTACAGGCCAGAACCCTGCTGGAGTGGAAGACTTTTTCCCCATTAACATCTAACCCAAACATTTAAAGTAAGGTGCTGTTCATTCGGGTATATGATATCTGCATATGTTCCTTTATGTGCCTATTTGCATATGTGTGTGAGGACCAGACTATTGGATGACATCTCACAATTGTGCTGCAAAATATGCTGCAAAAAATATTAATTTTTTAGTTTCAGATAAAGCAGATATTTAGTTTTCTTTCCTGTGTAGTACTTAACTAAGCAAAAATTCACTTAAACTGTGTCTATGCACATACGTGCACTGATTTGCCTGGCTTTTGCTACTTAGCATCAATTTTTATTATTATTATTATTATTTATTTATTAATTTAATTTCTATACCGCCCTTCTCCCGAAGGACTCAGGGCGGTGTACAGGGCAATAAAATGCAATAAAAATACAATATACAAAAGTTAAAATGAGAATTAAATAGAATAGCCCAATTGCAGTAAAAAGTTAATTAAAATTACAATTAAAATACCCGAAACCCATCAGACCAGGCCGGCTTGTTCAAATAGGTGAGTTTTCAGGTCACGGCGGAAAAAGCGAAGGTCAGGAGCCATCCGGAGCTCAACTGGTAAATGATTCCAAAGGTCTGGCGCGCCCACAGAGAACACCCTCCCCCTGGGGGCCGCCAGCCGACACTCTCTGACCGACGGCACCCTGAGGAGGCCCTCTCTGTGGGAGCGCACTGGACGAAGGGAAGTTAACGCCGGCAGCAGGTGCTCCCGTAGGTAATCTGGACCCATGCCATTTAGGGCTTTATAGGTCATTACCAGCACCTTGAATCTCACCTGGAGGGCAACTGGAAGCCAATGCAGCTCACGGAGTAGAGGTGTTACATGGGAGTATCGGGAGACCCCCAACACAACTCGCGCGGCCGCATTCTGCACCAGCTGAAGCCTCCGAGTTGTCCTCAAGGGCAGCCCCATGTACAGAGCATTGCAGTAGTCTAAATGAGAGGTCACGAGTGCATGAGTGACTGTACGCAAGGCATCCCGGTCCAGATAGGGTCGCAACTGGCGCACCAGGCCAACCTGGGCAAAGGGCCCCCTGGTCACAGCTCCTATATGATCTTCCAGGGAGAGCTGTGAATCCAGGAGGACACCCAAGTTGCGAGCCCTATCTACGGGGGATAATACCTCACCCCCCATGGTTAAAGATGGAATAACCTGAATTTCCCGAGATGCCAGCACGTACAACCACTCAGTCTTGTCGGGATTGAGCCGAAGCCTGTTCCTCCCCATCCAGACCCGAACTGCCTGCAGGCAACGGGACATCACATCGAGGGCATCACTGGCTTTACTCATTTGGCTTTTCCCTGCCATTCAGGCAGACATTATATAATCCTAAGACACCGAGTGATTTCCTGAAATTACAATGCCAACTGGATTTGTCTGTGATGGTGACTTCAGCAAATGAAAACTGCTATGAAAAGTCATTTGAAAGATCTGTGGGTTAGATATGCTACTTAATTAGAAGTTATGCAATGAATGTGACACACAAGGGTTGTTGGTACATAAATGGTTAAATGTATCTTAGAAGATAATTGAAAAACAAAAATGTTTCAGTACTTTCAGATTCCTGAAAAAGGTTGGTAGTATTGGCTCAGCCTTAGTTTAAAAAAAAGGAATTACTTTTATCTTTTAACATTTTCTCTAGAACAGCAAAATATCAAGCAGCTCTATGGAAAGATATTAGAATATCTGAGACATTGGGTAGACATCATTATTATATAATGAGCACTAGCAATTGTCTCTTCCTAGCATCCTCCAATCCAGAACATTTTCACTCCCAGACCACAACCAGTGTGGTTAAGGGCTAGTAAGGAATTCTACAAATAGCAAGCCCATTAAATTTGATACTCGTCAGATCTGAGGTAGGCTAATCCTGGGAATTAGGAGTTTTCTGCTATTCATCTGGTCTTGTTTTCCAAAGCAAAGTAGCCAAACGTCTACATTAAACATACTTAACAAAAGTGTTTAAGGCTAGAAACCAGGAGACTGTGAGGCTGCAGGACTTTGAGCCAGTCACTCTTTCTCAGCTAACCTCACCTCACAGTGTTGTTGTTATGGTGAATATAGAAGAAGGAAGGAATATTATATATATATTATTCACCTTAAATTATTTCTAAAAGTAAGGGCATGACAGCAAGATGGGTAGCACATACATTAAATAAACAAATAAATAATACAATCTAAAACAAAAACATATTGGTGCACTCTCTTTAGGATATACCTTCTGCAGATTTCAGTAGCAACCCTCACCCTCTAGAGCCATTGGGACCGCAACGCCAAGACTTTCCCAATTAGAAGGATGCAGTTCCAAGATAACTGGAAGGTGCCATGTTGAACAAGATTATATTATAATATAGCCTCAATTAAAAGAAAAATATTCTTGTTTTCATCTGACATTAAAATCCTAAATATTTTGTGGGAAAAGAAGCCACCAGTGTTTGTAAATTATTTGTTGAAAAGTGCACAAATGAGATGGCTATGAGGCTATCTCAGCCCATTTTAATATGCATTTCATCTCCAGTAAAAGTGTGGTTTATGAGAGTCTGGTTTCTGACAGAAGAACCTGGAAATCTGGAGAAGTTATTGTATGAGTTGCTGGGCTTTTGTATAAATAAATCAAATTTTGTGAATAGCTTAGGTCTAGATAGATTGATACTTAAATTTTTAACAAAGTGCTTTCTGAAGTAATGCAGCTAATAGAGGTCTTAGTCTTTTTCAAATTAAAGACTTCCAGATGTTTAAGACCAAAGAAGTTTCAGGTCATGACCATCCCAGAAGTTCAGCCTTTGGCATACCTGCCTGTGGAACTCCTTACAAAGGTCATCTTGTATTATGTCTTTATTAAAACTCAAACAAGGAAGCTAAGGTAAGTTTGGTGTGATCTAAAAGAAATCACTTACTTTCAGTTCACAAAGCCCTAGGACCAATGGTGGATTCAAATATGTGAACAACCAGTTCTGTGTGTGGATGCCGCTTCCGGAAGTTCATTCTGGGCCTGGGCAACAAAAAATTAGCTACTGGTTCTGCTGAAGTGGTGCATACCGGCTGAATCCCACCACTGCCTAGGACCAATCTCATCAGCCACCTTAATATCGGAAAATCCAGTACTCAAGTCCCTGTGAGAACAGTATGGAAGGAAACTCCCATTAAAGTTTGGAGAATGTGGACTTTTTCTTCCCAAGTACTTTTATAAAACTGATAAAAAGCTGAAAATGGACAACCCTCTTTCCACTTTTTTCTTATGATTTGGAAAGTCAAGTTCTTTCCTGTCATGTCAATTCACAATTGTTCTAAAAATGGTGGAAAGCTCTCTACTTTCTTCAGCATTCTGTCATCCAGCTGAGAGAAAGAGCTTCAACAGAAGTAAAGAGGGTGGGATTTTTTCTCCCCATATGAGTTGTTGGAGAAGTTATTACTGGGTGTCTGTGTATATGCATGCACGGGTGTCTGGAAACTACTGTTTCACCCAAATAAAGAAAAAAAGACAAAGGATCAATTGTGAAGGAACAGCTAGGCTCAGAAAAAAATGGGTGGGTGAAGAACAGTTACTGAGAATTGGAAGACTGAGAAGCAGAGAAACAGGCAATTGTGAATGGTGAGAACAGGCAAAGCTGTTTTACAACAAAGAAATCAACAAGCACCGAAGTAAAATCTGAGAGAGTGAGAGAGAAGTAAAACTTTTTATCACTTGACTCACCCAGCCTGAAAAAGAATCAAAGAGAAAAGAAAGCAAAATACAGTATGGGGCTGGGAGCCTGGAAGATAAAAGATTCTGTAAAAATTGAAGACTGAAATTGGAAACAAATTAGAGTTGCTGAAGTGATTTCTATGGCATGCAAAAGACGCAATCATGAATATTAGCAGAGATCATGTAGTAGTTTAATTCAATACATAAAGCTACAAGAAACGTATTTCAGGACTCAGTAAATAATGCAGTAGGTTAAATTTGGGGATGTAGGTAATAAAATAAATTATGCCTAAGAGAAATAAGTACCTAGGCTTAGGATTAAAGGTACACTTGCATATTTATTAAAAAATAAAGCCCTGCAAGTGTGTGGCATATTCCTACTCATAGTCTTACCTACATTTGTACCATCTCAAATGAATTTATAACATTGCAGCATAAAAAAGTCTAAATTCATTTTATTTTATTTAGCAATAGTTTAATAGTCCTTTACAGCACTCTCTAAGTGGTTTACACTGTCAGCATATTGCCCCAAGAATCTGGGTTCTCGTTTCACTGACCTTGCAAAGATGGAAGGATGAGTCAACCTTGAGCTGGTCAGGGTCGAACTACTAGCAGTGGGCTGAATCAACTTGCAATACTGGATTCTGGCCACTGTGCCATCATGACTTATTTTATTTTATTTGTCATATTTATATAGTGATCCATCTCACAATCAAGTGAGTTTTGATGTATTCTATCCATTTAAAAGGGACGCGGTGGCTCAGTGGGTTAGGACGCTGAGCTTGTCGATGAGAAGGTCGGCAGTTTGGCGGGTCGAATCCCGAGTGCCGCGTAGCAGAGTGAGCGCCTGTTACTCGTCCCAGCTTCTGCCAACCTAGCAGTTCAAAAGCACGTAAAAAATGCAAGTAGAAAAATAGGGACCACTACGGTGGGAAGGTAACAGTGTTCCGTGCGCCTTTGGCGTCTAGTCATGCCGGCCACATGACCACGGAGACGTCCTCGGACAAACGCTGGTTCTTCGGCTTTGAAACGGAGATGAGCATCGGCCCCTAGAGTCGGAAACGACTAGCACACATGTGCGGGGGAACCTTTACCTTTACCTATCCATTTAAAAAATACTTTGCAGCCAAAACCAAACAAACAAAAGCCAACCCTTTTAGACTGACGGCATTGTCATCATTCATTCATTCCAGTGAAGTAATTTGGAAGCTTTCCAGATCATCAAATATTTGAAAAGCTTTCACATGAAATGTGGACCAAATTAATGTTCCTCTGAAAAAGAGGACCAAATGATGGTTCATGTTACAACAAAAAGATGTTGAGAAAACATTAAGAAAAAAAAAGATTAGTTAAGAGCTATTAAATAGCATAACATATTCAGAAATAGTGGACTTTTCTTTATTAAATGTCTTTAGATAAAAGCTGGGCTAACTACAAGCATGACAAATTATCCTACATGAGACAGAAGTTAGAACAGATGATCTCTATAGTCCCTCCTAATATTACCGCTATGTGAGTAGAAACCTTGCTATCAGAACATTCAAGCCTTTGGCTTTTTTTTTTACTTGATTGAACAAAAGAAGGAAAATACATATAAAATTCATCATAAGTTTTAGCTCTTAGTGTTACTGGGCTTTGTTTCATTTAGGTGAACTACAGTATTTTGGGTTGGGATTTCTTCTATTTAAGAAAGAATATATACAGTTCTTTTATAACATTTTACTGCTAATCAAAGTGGGGAACCTAGTCCGCCCTTAAGTGTTGTTCTTCCTCACAATCTGTTACTTCCAATGAAAGCCTAATTTGCAGTGCTCCATCTGGAAAATTCCTTAGCAGAGCTGTATGCTATCTGTTCCATACATTCCTTATAAGACACCTTTGTAATTACTCTATCTAGGTGATGCCAGGAACCAGAGCACTTACTGAATTGGCAGGACCATCTTTTTTCACCCTATATAGGCCAGTGGAGTTGGGGAGGCAGGTCTAGTATATAATTTCTGTTCCAAGCATTCCATACTAATTAAAGAACAAGAAATGGTAAGTAGAAATCAGTAGAAGTTAGCAATGAAATAGCTGGATCCACCAAAGATCTGCATGTTTAATTTATTCATAAATTACCTGGAACTTGTAGCAAGCAATGAAATGCCAAGTTTACAGAGAACACCAGATTATTGAGAATAATAAAAACCTAAGTGAACTGCAAAAACTACCCAAACTATTGTCCATAGTAAGTGAATGGGCAATAAAACGGTAAATGAAATTCAGGATTCAGAAGTACCACATTGGGACAAAAGTTCCCAATTCTGCACTGAACTAGCCAAGGATTATCCGAAAGAAAGAAAGAAAGAAAGAAAGAAAGAAAGAAAGAAAGAAAGAAAGAAAGAAAGAAAGAAAGAAAGAAAGAAAGAAAGAAAGAAAGAAAGAAGGAAGGAAGGAAGGAAGGAAGGAAGGAAGGAAGGAAGAAAGAAAGAAAGAAAGAAAGAAAGAAAGAAAGAAAGAAAGAAAGAAAGAAAGAAAGAAGAAAGAAAGAAAGAAAGAAAGAAAGAAAGAAAGAAAGAAAGAAAGAAAGAAAGAAAGAAAGAAAGAAAGAAAGAAAGAAAGCAAGAAAGAAAGCTTGAGGTTTTGATAGAATACAAAATGACAGTATTGGACTGAAAATGAAATAGCTACATTAGGTTATCCTAATAGGTTATCCTACATCTAGAAATGATCTATCCAAATGGCCCAAATTTTGGGCATATAATAATAAAAAAACTGATTATACTCCTGTGATAATATAGGACAGACTGATACAGAGACAGAGATAATTTTTTCCTTCTTTTTTTTTTTAATTCCATTTATATCCCGCCCTTCTCCGAAGACTCAGGGCGGCTTACAAACTTAGCAGTAGCCTTCATTCTATGTATAAGCCTGCTTATTAGGGCTTTCACACCTCCCCCAAGCGGCATTATTACAAAGTCAGCTTATTGCCCCCAACAATCTGGGTCCTCATTTTACCTACCTCGGAAGGATGGAAGGCTGAGTCAACCTTGAGCCTGGTGGGATGCGAACCTGCACTAATTGCAGGCAGCTGGTGTTACTTAAGGAGGCATTAGCCCACTGCTCCACCAAGGCACTTTTATCACACAAAAATGTTGAGTCATTCCATAAAGCTCATTGACAGAGTCAGGGAAAGGTAATTAATTCAGACATAATCAATTCACTGGAATTTCTCACTATAAGGTGTGCTGAAAGTAAGGATAGCTTTGACAGAGGAAGGACATACTAGTAGGAAAAAAAAGACTACATTTATGTTTTCTGATGGTGTTCTTGGAAGTATCTGGCCACTGTGGAAGACACAATGCAGAATTCAATAGTACTTTGGTCTAATTCAGTTGTTATATTCTTAAGCCAGGACTCAACTTCCTGATAAATAGAAATGCTAAATCCATCGGATAAATATTTTGCAAGCTGGAAGATAGGAAGATAGTTTGAAATGTTCAAATTGAGTGCTTAATTATATAGAATAAAAGGGAAAAACTGGTGGATTTCCATAACTACCAGACTGACAGAAAAAGGACCTAGATACTGTAGGTAGGAAGTTTTAAATTAGCTTGTAAAATCAGATTGTTTTCTACTTTTAGGATAGTATGAATTATTAGGTGATTACCTTCACTGAAGACTTTGTTAACATTCTTCTTATATCTGGCAATCTACAGATTTCCTAGTTGAAATCTTAGGTACCTAACAATATAAGGCTTCTAATGCTAAACAAATTTTCCTGCTTTTATATATTGAACATGATTGTTATGTTTGATTAAGTGATAATTTTATTTCACTAATTCGCTATTTCATTACACTAATGCTAAGTATTAGTAAAACTACTAGATTTTTTACCACTGGAAATCAAACTACTTTGTAGATGAATTCTAGCTTTGTATGTATCCCACTCCATAAAAATGATGTCATTAGTAGTAGACATTTTGCTGTTTTAATGTTTTATATAACTTGGTAATCTGTGAAGAAAATTTAAAATGCTGTTCAGGCATTCATCTAATATTTTATTTTTCCAAATTTTTAAAGATGCTAAAATATGGTAAAAATTTTCTTCCACCAATTTATTTTATTGTATTTGCATATGGCATCTACAGAGGTCATGCAATCACTGATATACAAATATAAATTTAAATGCAGTATCTGTATTAAGGATCCCTAGAGGGCACCTTAAATATAAGTTTAAATACAGTATCAACAAATATACAGGTGAAACTCGAAAAATTAAAATATTGTGCAAAAGTTCATTTATTTCAGTAATGCAACTTAAAAGGGGAAACTAATATATGAGATAGACTCATTACATGCAAAGGAAGATAGTCCAAGCTGTGATTTGCCATAATTGTGATGATTATGGCGTACAGCTCATGAAAACCCCAAATCCACAATCTCAGAAAATTAGAATATTACATGCAATCAATAAAACAAGGAGTGTACATAGAACAATATCGGACCTCTGAAAAGTATAAGCATGCATATGTACTCAGTACTTGGTTTGGGCCCCTTTTGCAGCAATTACTGCCTCAATGCGGCGTGGCATGGAAGCTATCAGCCTGTGGCACTGCTGAGGTGTTATGGAAGACCAGGATGCTTCAATAGCGGCCTTCAGCTCTTCTGCATTGTTCGATCTCATGTCTCTCATCTTTCTCTTGGCAATGCCCCATAGATTCTCTATGGGGTTCAGGTCAGGCGAGTTTGCTGGCCAATCAAGCACAGTAATCCCACGGTCATTGAAGCAGGTTTTGGTGCTTTTGGCAGTGTGGGCAGGTGCCAAGTCCTGCTGGAAAATGAAGTCAGCATCCCTGTAAAGCTCATCTGCGGAAGGAAGCATGAAATGCTCCAAAATCTCCTGGTAGATGGCTGCGTTGACCCTGGACATAATGAAGCACAGTGGACCAACACCAGCAGATGACATGGCTCCCCAAATCAACACAGACTGTGGAAACTTCACACTGGACTTCAAGCATCTTGCAGTGTGTGCCTCTCCATTCTTCCTCCAGACTCTGGGTCCTTGGTTTCCAAATGAGATGCAAAAGTTGCTCTCATCAGAAAAGAGGACTTTGGACCGCTGAGCAACAGACCAGGTCTGTTTTTCTTTAGCCCAGATAAGACGCTTCTGATGTTGTTTGTTGTTCAGGAGCGGCTTGACAAGAGGAATACGACATTTGAAGCCCATGTCCAGGATCCATCTGTGTGTGGTGGCTCTTGATGCACTGACTCCAGCCTCAGTCCACTCCTTGTGAAAGTCCCCAACACTTTTCAATGGCCTTTTCTTGACAATCCTCTCCAGGCTGTGGTCATCCCTGCTGCTTGTGCACCTTTTTCTTCCACACTTTTCCCTTCCACATAACTTTCTGTTAATATGCTTTGACACAGCACTTTGGGAACATTTAACTTCTTTTGCAATTACCTTTTGAGGCTTTCCCTCCTTATGGAGGGTGTCAATGATGGTTTTCTGCACAACTGTCAGGTCAGCAGTCTTCCCCATGATTGTGATTCCTACTGAACCAGACTGAGAGACCATTTAAAGGCTCAGGAACCCTTTGCAGGTGTTATGGCTTAATTAGCTGATTAGAGTGGGACACTTTGAGCCTAGAATATTGCACCTTTTCACAATATTCTAATTAACTGAGATTGTGGATTTGGGGTTTTCATGAGCTGTAAACCATAATCATCACAATTATGACAAATCACGGCTTGAACTATCTTACTTTTCATGTAATGAGTCCATCTCATATATTACTTTCCCCTTTTAAGTTGCATTACTGAAATAAATGAACTTTTGCACGATATTCTAATTTTTCAAGTTTCACCTGTATATATTTGTCTGAAATGGTATAAGGTTTCCTGCCTCCAAGGTCCCTTTCAACTCTGTCATTCTATTCTATTCTATTCTATTCTATTCTATTCTATTCTATTCTATTCTATTCTATTCTATTCTATTCTATTCTATTCTATTCTATTCTATTCTATTCTATTCTATTCTATTCTATTCTATTCTATTCTATTATTCTATTCTAATCTAATCTATATCTATATATCATCTCTATCTCTGTCTGTCTCTGTCTCTGTCTGTCTCTCTGTCTCTCTCTCTCTCTCTGTCTCTCTCTCTCTCTCTCTCTGTCTCTCTCTCTCTCTCTCTCTCTCTGTCTCTCTCTCTCTCTCTCTCTCTCTCTCTCTCTCTCTCTCTCTCTCTCTGTCTCTCTTTCTCTCTCTCTATAAAATCCCCATATTATGGTTCCAGTCTCAATGGGATAGATGTTGAGGTAGGAATAAATTCAACACTATTATTGTACATTTAAACTTCCAAAATGGGACAGTGGGTTAGGGAGATCAGGAAATCAGCTAAGCTTCTAATATATTTCTCAGAGAAAATTATACTGATGTAAACTTGCCAATCTTGGATGATGTGCAACCAATGGGTCACAACTGTGCATTTTAAAATGATATCTGATATCTATGTAGACAATTTATTGCTCATGTGATACAGCATAGTATTAAGTCCCAAATCCTTCAGAATCATCATTGAATATTTTTCTCCCATGTGGGAAAACTACAGTGTGAGAATCAGCCTGCCATAGTTGTTGCAATAATTGTATGATACCTGTCAGTCCAGCAGCCATAATTATGTTGGCACATCAAGGCAGCTCTTAGACGTAAAATGAAATTCATGGTGGAGGGAATTGGCAGATGAGTGTGAACCAAGTTGATTTGCAGCTGTGTGTTCTTAGCTCTGTCCCACCAACCATCTCTTCTGATATCATTTATAACCTCCTTTTTTCTGCTGTCTTTGTTATACATCAAATTATAATAATAAACCTTTATTGTCAAAGTATAACATGTGTACATTGAGATTAGCTGAGCCTCCCCCTGTGCTCTCTCCCCCCAACACACAGTGACAACAAACCCTCCATCCCACCACACTATGTGAACCACACTAAATTCACCCTTCCTAAAATAATAATGCTGCCAATAAATTGCTCAAAGACATTAAAACCACTGATGTTTTATTTGAATGCTGTCCTTCAGTCAATAATGTTGCTATTTGTAGGGGCAGCCAGCCAGCCAGCACTTTTGTAGTCAGGAAACTCTCAGACCCTTTTCACTATAGCCAGGAACAAAAAAGTTGGGGGAAGGGAAAATAGCCTGAGACTCAGATGCAGCCATTTATCTCTTGAAGCTGGGCTATTAGGCAGACGACAGAAGGAAAGAAGCAGCCAGTACAGGAACTGAAAACCTAGGCTCCTTCCAGTGGGTGATTTATCTCCCAACTTCATCTGTCAAACTTGCTGATGGAAGGACTCTTCCTTTATGTGAACCTCATCAATTCTCATTCTTGTTGCATCCACCCACCCCCATTTAGAAAAAAAGGCTTCCAGATTCTTTTCATTTAACCACTATCTCCCTTGCTCTTTTTTCAAACTCTCATTATCTTCCTACTTCTTTATCTCTACTCATTTCCCCTTGGTTCCCCCGGTCTCTCATCACGGTTGCTCTATTTTTATTCCTTCTGTGAGTCTTATACATTTATAAATAATAGCTGCTATCTTGCCTGTGCCTTGCTGAATAGAAGAACAAGAGTCGTTTTTCGTTTTTGTTTTTCTATAGACCATCATTATATCGTAGCTGTTACTTTGGACTACCTAAACCAGACATGTGCAGAAAGCCAAAGTGGATCTGCCATGGAACTCTGGTGATTTTTAGTAGATCAGCAACAAAATAATCTGTTCTGCCCCTTCCCATAAAATGAAAATATTTAAGGATCTGTGATATTCTGAAATATGTGTATATGTGTTTCTTTGTGTCTCAATGAAAGGATGGATTAATTCTATTCAGTTTTGCTGCAAGTATGAATTCCTGAGATGAAGAGTTTTTATTTTTTTTATTTTGAATAGTGTATGTTTTGTCCCAGATGATTTGTAATGAATTTTAGAAGTAGACACAAATACATAATAAATCCCACCTGGTGTCTACCCTTTCTTAATGAAGACAGGTAGTTTCACATCACAGGGAATGTTTATGCTAAGTGTCAGTTTAAAAAAAACTAGATCCAAAGAAAAATCCTTCATTCAAATGAAAGGTCTAATCTCTGGAGTTCCTGGGGATATGTGTAATCTCTTACAAGTGCTTCTAAACCTTTTTCTAAATCTTAAAACGATGCCAAGGATTCTGTGACTAGATCTCCCAGTGTCTTTAGAGAGAAACAGCAGTAATATTTTGGATGGTGTCACGGCACAGAGGAAGAGTGAGTGTATGTCCCAAATTGTTATTATCCTGACTTGTGAGGGCAGATAAAATATGATACTATCATTTTATCCTTCAGTTCTAGAAAGGAAATGACTCAGAGAAAGCAATCTCTTCTTCAGTTTCATGGTACGAAAACGTGCTTTTAAGGAAAAGCAAGATACCAAAGGATCTAATTTCAGCTCTCCAGCATTAAATTTAATATAATTCTAGGAGCTCTATGGAACATGCCAAATTACCTGTTTTGTTCATCATGATATTTGTTTTTCTAGGGTCTCTAGAGTGACCCAAAACCCTTATGGTCAAAATGGCCCAAATAATGGCTATAAAAATTAAGCAGATATGAAAGAGGTCTTTAAGTTTCCTTTGACCAATTAACTCCCAGAATAGCTGGAACAGCTATTTTTAAGATAAGGCTCAAGAAAGACAGATCACATGGATTGTTGGTAAAGCATCTCAGCTAAGGCTAGCCATGAGGCATCAATCATGTGGCCAGCCATGAAGTAATTGATTTCTGGCACAAAATAGCAATATTCAGCAGAGGTACTTATATAAGAAGGAAATACTGGTTTCCTTTTCAAAATGTTCTGGCCTTGACTTACAACCACAATTGAACCCAACATTCCTGTTGCTAAATGAGACAGATGTTAAGGAATTTTGCCCCATTTTACAACCTTTCTTCCTACAGTTGTTAAGTGGGTCACTGAAGTTGTTACATTGTTCAGTTAGTAACGTGGTTGTTAAGTGAATCTGGCTTCCCCATTGACTTTGCTTGTCAGGAAATTGAAAAAGGTGATCATATGATCCCGGGACACTGCAACCATCATAAACATGAGTCAGTTGCCAAGCATCTGAATTTTGATCATGTGACCATGGGGATGCTGCAATGGTTGTTAAGTGTGAAAAATGGTCATAAATCACTTTTTCAGGGTCCTTGTAATTTCAAGCAGTCACTAATGAACTGTTGTAAGTTCACTGCCTGTAAATTGTATAAAGCATTACTTCTAGGGAGAAGCCATTCAGGATCTTTAGATTTTCAATCTTCAGCCGATATGGGTAATAATACTGGCTTCTGCAGAAGCAAAATTTCTTGGAATCTCAAACTTCTTACCATTCTCATAATTCTGTCTATTGTAATAAACAGATAGAGCCTTTATGACAACAAAATCTGAGCCTTTGTGCTTTGTGGAACACTTGACCTGGCAGTACCACTTCTACTTCTGAGAGAGGATCCTAGCTTTTTCATCTGTCAACACACCTCATCCTATCTCTGAGCCCTAGTTCCAAGCCATTTTCTAACTTAGCCACATATGTACTTATACAGAAAATTATTAGAATCAAATCAAATTTATTCTGTAAAGTATAATAAACAATATAAGAGTTTGCTCAGGGGCAAAATCACAAAAAGGTTTCTTTTATAATCCACAGGGACAAAAAAACATTAGGACTGCAGCCACAGTGAGGGGTTAAAACAGAAGTTGGCAGAAAGATCATGACGTTGCTTCCACCATCTTGCCTATTTTGGCCCCTTCCCTTTGGGTACAGAATGATTTTGATTTTGAAATGTGGTTGTTTTTCTGTCTCTTTCTCCTTTACCAGTATTGGTTTTGTGCCTTTCACAACAGCTTGATTAGTTCAGCTTAGCAGCCAGACTTACAGAAAAGGAGCCAATGAAATTTTTCTTGTTATGACAGGAAAACTTTATCTGCAACTCAGACATATGTGATTTAGCGATGGATCAGGAGTTTGCAATCATATTCCACAAAAAATATGCTAAAATTGTTATTTACAGTATTTATTTATATCTTGAATTTAAAATCATTTAAAAATATAAGTAAATTAAAAAGAATATATTTCATCTAATTTTTATATAAAAGTATTTAGTTCAGATCTCCAAAGATACAGGTGAATCAGAACATGCCTGTTGATTTGGGATTTTGCAATCTCACTTTCAATATAAAAACATTTTTAAAAGCATAATGAAAACACAGCGTGTACAATACCATGTAAGGTGGAAATGTTTTCAAAAAACCCATACCCTAAAAAGTGAAATGTGTCTCAAACTAAAAAAAAAAATACTGTGTTTTACTTAATTGACTTGATGTGGAAACAGGGCCACATTTTCAGAAAAATAAAAATTACTGATATTGACAGGTATCTTCATTGTAGAAGGGAGAGTTTCCATTGCCCTTAAAAGGGGTATTACTGTATTGTTCCCTCAACAGGCTGGCCATTAAGAACTAGAGTATAATTGTCCAGTCACCAATCTCAATTCTTGAGAAGGCAGTGGGATACAAAGAACTGTGAAAGATGTGCACTATCTGGACCCTTTTCAGTCAGTGTTCAGGAACATTGTTAGTTGCTTCATTAGTGACCTTTGACAGGCAGACTATGATCCTATTTGATAACCTTGAATACCACTGACAATGGTATACCTGGTGTAATGTATTGGGCCTTGTTTTGCTGAGTGTACCACATGGGTTTCAAATGCTGGAAGGTTGCTTAAGCAAGGAGCTGGCTAACAGCTCCCAGCTCCTCAGACAACTCCAGCGCTGCCATTGGCTGCCTCTAGGGCGGCAATAGGTTGCTTTAAACCTATTGGCCACCACCTAGGGGCCAGGGTATAAATAGCTGCATTCGCAGCCCTGTTTCCCAGTTCAGTTCCTGCAAGCAAATAAAGAATGTTCCTGACTGAACTCACTCACCTCGCCTCATCTCTCAAGCAACGACCCCAGTACACAACACTGGCAACAAAGGTGGGATCCTGCTCCTCCCGAAGAGCTGAGAGTCACTAGGGGTGAGGCCTGAACACGCCTGGCAGGAAAGCGATTTCCCCCCCTACAGTCGGCCTAGCACAGCCACGCTAGCGACCATGAGCCCTGTGGATCAGTCCCTGGGCGTACAGAGGAGCAGGACAAGAAGATGACAAGCCCAAGCCATGAAGACTTCACCAAAATGGCCAAGGTCGGAAAGCTGGAAGAATTTGATGTAACTCACCCAGAAAGATGGTCTTTGTACATCTCCAGGGTCAAGAACTATCTCCATGCCAATCAAATCGCCAAAGATGGCCTGAAGGCCGCAACAATCCTGTGCATTTGCGGCCCAGGACAATCGACATCGTGGAGAACTTGTTCGCTCCGACACAGCTGGAGTCCGTAACATTCATGGACTTGAAGAAATGGCTCGATGACCATTTCCAGCCCAAGCTTTCAGTATTAGCTTGGCAGCACGCGTTCGGGCGAAACAGCTTCTGAATTCATTGCGGCCTTGAGGCAGGCTGCACACCTGTGCCAGTTCCCCGATGTAGAAGAGAGGCTTCGAGACCGGCTCGTCTGTGGCCTCCAAAACTGAGAGCTGCAACAGAAGCTCTTTGCCAAAGAGACTTTATGGTTCCCAGATGTGTTGAAGGAGATCATGGCAGATGAAGCCACCGCTGGGGCCGTGAAAGTCATGTGGCCCACCAAAAACACACAGCATGAGGAGGCCATCCACCACGAGGATGCCGCACACACTGAAAACTCCAACAGCAGCCAAGAAGTGGACAAGCTTCAACGGCATGATGACCAGCAGAGCCACAGCGACAATCAACATGGGACACCTTACAAGGAAGGTCCCTTCCTTAGGTGCCCGGGTTGTGGAGGCTGCCACCAATGCTCGGATTGCAGGTTCTGGACACCCACGTGTCAGGCCTGTGGGAAGACAGGCCACATCATGTCAGTCTGTAGAGGTTTCCAGAGGGACCACCAACCGAACCGCCAATCGGACATTCGATCAGGAGAGGTACTGGGGCCCCAGGACAATAGCATAGGGTTTTGCTCCAGCCGCCAGAGGGTTTGCTGCACAGGAGCCCACCATCCCATTAAGTCGAAATTCTGACTTCAGGTTGAGCTGCAAGGGGTCCCTTGCAAGATGGAACTGGACACTGGGTCAGCCGTGTCCATCATTTCACTCGATACATTCCAGTTCATTTGCAAATGTAGCAAGAGGTAGGCCAAGCTTAGGCCATCTGATATTATGCTGACCGATTTTCAAAATGCTAGAGTCGCCGTCAAGGATGAGGCCACATTGGCTGTCAAATTCAAGGGGTTTTCTGGACCTCTGGACGTTATTGTAGTAGAGGGTCAGCGAACGAGTCTGATAGGATTTCATTGGTTTGATGCACTAGGTATCGAAGTCACCGGAATCAACTGGACACAAGCTGCAAACTTAGCGTCAGTATGCAAGGAGTTCGCAGATGTTTTTGACACAAGCCTGGGATCATACAAGGGCCCTCCGATAGCCTTTAAACTTGATCCTGCTGTAATGCCTATCAGGATCAAACCTCGTAGAGTGCCATTTGCTCTTAAACACAAGATAGATGCTGAATTGGACAAGTTAGTTGAACAGGGGCTACTACAGCCCGTAGATGGGGGTGATGGGAAACCCCAATTGTCACACCACTAAAAACCAATGGAGAGGTCAGGATCTGTGCTGATTACAAGTGCACGATTAATTGTGCACTTAAACAGCATGTGTACCCGGTGCCAGTCATGAGCCACATCCTGACATCACTGCAAGGGGGTACAGTTTTTGCAAAGTTAGATTTGGCACAGGCTTACCAACAGCTACCTGTGGACAAGGCCACAGCCACAGCACAGACTATTGTAATGCAAAGAGGGACTTTTAAAGTAAAACACCTCCAATTCGGGGTTAGTGTAGCCCTTGGCATTTTTCAAAGCATTATGGAGTGCATGCTCAAGGGCATTCTGGGGGTCTGCCCCTACTTCGATGAAGTGCTCATCACCAGTGAGTCCACTGAGGTGCTTGCAAGGAGGCTCAAAGCCATCCTTCAATGGCTCCGCGAAGCAGGCCTTAAACTTAAAAAAAAACAAGTGTAGTATAGGGGTCCCCTCAACTGAGTTCTTGGGTTTCCATATCGATGCCGATGGCATCCACCCTGAAAAGTCCAAGCTGAAGGCCATTCAGCTACACCTAGCCCCAAGACAAAAGGAGAGCTTCAGGCATTCCTGGGCCTCCTAAATTTTTACCATGCTTTCCTTCCTAACAAGGCCGCAGTGGCAGAGCCGTTACACTGGCTCTTGGATAAAAACACTCTTTGGAAATGGACCAAGGTCCATGAAAACAGTTTTAAGGCAGTGAAGGCCCTACTGTCCTCCACTTCAGTGCTCACCCACTTTAAAGAGTCTTTGCTGGTGTGCCTTGCATGTGACACATCCCCTTATGGGGTGGGGGCTGTTTTAAGCCATTTAGAGAGTGATGGGACTCAAGTCCCAATTGCTTATTACTCTAGCACGTTGTCCTCTGCTGAGCGTAATTACGCACAAATTGACAAAGAGGCCTTGGCCATTGTAGCTGGAATAAAAAAATTCCACGATTACTTGAATGGCAAGGAATTCTTCACAAACCATAAGCCACTATTGGGGTTATTCACTACTGACAGACAGACACCCCACATCTTGTCCCCTAGAATGTTAAGATGGTCCATCTTCTTGTCAGTCTACAGCTTCAGGCTGGTTCACAAACCTGGTAAAGACATGGGCCATGCAGATGACCTCAGCCAGTTGCCATTGCCACAGATCAAGCCAGATCCGGCTCCAGCAGATCGCCTTTTGTCCATTCAGGATTTGCCTGAGTTTCCCCTCCACGCAGGGGATGTGGCTGCAAAAACTACTGCAGACAAGGTTTTAAGCAGGGTGCTATTCTGGATTCATACAGGGTGGCTGGAAAACAGTCCTGGACCCGAGTTCCAGAGCTACTTCACATGTAGACATGAGCTTTCAGTTCACAACGGTTGTATTCTATGGGGGAGCAGGGTCATTGTCCCCACTTCATTGAGAGACAGGGTACTGCAATCACTACATGAGAGACATCCAGGCATTGTCCGGATGAAGGCATTGGCAAGAAGCTACCTATGGTGGACAGGGTTAGATAAGGCTATCGAGGCTCAAATACACAGGTGTTACACATGTCAACAGTCCAGGCCTGAAATGCCACATGCTCCTGTCCACAGATGGGAGGAGACACACACTCCTTGGTCAAAGATTTACATCAACTTCGCTGGGCCCTTTCAGGGACAGCTATTTTTTATAGTGGTCGACAGCCACTCTAAATGGCTGGAAGTTATTCCAATTGCAAATATGACTACTGCTAGGATCATCCAGGTGCTTAGAAAACTTTTTGCAACACACGGGCTGCCAGACATCATAGTATCCAATAACGGGGCCCAGTTCACAGTGGCAGAATTTCAAGCCTTCTAGAGGACTAACCTCATTAGGCATGCTACATCGGATCCATTTCACCCTTCAAGTAATGGGCACTACAAAGGAGTCACTGAAGTGCATAGTGACTAGGGATTGGTACCACAGGCTGGCTGATTTTTTGCTTTGCCAGCATACAACGCCTTGCACAGCAACAGGCAAAAGCCCACCAGAGCTTCATTGGGGAAGGCGACTAATCACAAAACTGGACAGGCTGCACCCAGACTGGGTGGCTGCAGATGCCTCTCACCCGAGGCCTCCGAGGGGGTTGCAAGTGGGTAATGGGGTGTGCGCCCGAAACTATGGGCATGGGAACTTGTGGGTGCCAGGCAAAATTGCTAAAATCTTGGGCCCTCTCTCATATGAAGTGACTCTAGATGGTGGGCAAGTCGTTCGCCACCATATTGATCAGCTGCGGAAGCGGTTCCCAGAATGGCCACAAAGCAAGGACCTCATCACAGGTCCACTTCTAGAGCCAGAAACCGGCATCCAAGTGGAACAATTCACATGCTCTGAGGACCCTAGCAGTCAGAGCAACGGGGAGGTGGTCGTAGATGGGCAAAGCCTGGGAGTGCAACATGGGTTCCCTGATGGGGAAAGTCAACCCAAACAATACAGCCACTGTGCTAACTCTGCTCAAACAATGGACTCTGGGGTGGGCCGACCTGGAATGGCCAGTCAGGGGGACTTGAGTCAGCCAGATTCGCAGGGACTCAAGAGCCCTGGTCTACCCAGCCCGGTGGGCAAGCTGGTAGACCGGGAGTTGCCTGGATCCCCCAGGCGATCTACGAGGGTTTGTAAGCCTCCAGCTTATTTACAGGATTTTGTCCTAAAAATTGTGCTGTAATTGTGCTATAATGTTGTGTGATTACTGTAATTGCTGCCTGATCAGGAAAGTCTCTGTATTAGTGAATACAATTGAACAATACTGTATTTCTGCATACTGCTATCTTGTACTTTTGTAACTCTGTAATTACTGTATTTTATTTTCTACTTTTGTTATAATGTGTGTACATTCTAGGGGGGAGGGGTGTAATGTATTGGGCCTTGTTTTGCTGAGTGTACCACATGGGTTTTGAATGCTGAAAAGTTGCTTAAGCATGGAGCTGGCTAACGGCTCCCAGCTCCTCAGACAACCCATCTCCAGCGCTGCCATTGGCTGCCTCTAGGGTGGCAATAGGTTGCTTTAAACCTATTGGCCGCCACCTAGGGGCCAGGATATAAATAGATGCATTCACAGCCCTGTTTCCCAGTTCAGTTCCTGCAAGCAAATAAAGAATGTTCCTGACTGAAGTCACTCGCCTCGCCTCATCTCTCAAGCAACGAACCCCGTACACAACACCTGTAAAGTCTAAGATTCAGAGTGGTTCCATTCCATTCCTTCCTAGCTGCATATTTCCAGTCCATGACTTCAGAACTTGGAGAGATCAAGTCTTCACACAGTCTTATGTGGGATGCCACAGGGCTCGATCCTGTTACCTATTTTATTTAACATCTGCACGAATCCTTTAGGGGAGGACTCTGAATGGTACCCTATTGTACATGTCTACCCTACACCACATGGGAGATGCAGCAGAAATTTTGACATAGTGTTTTGAGTTTTGACAGTTTTAATGGAGAAAAATCAGACTGATTTTAACTCAGCCAAGATGGCGTGGTTTTTGATACAGAAATTGACCAAATTTTACCTCTAATGTGATTTTATCTACCAGAAATTGCTAGTCTGCAATTTACAAGTTTCCTGTATTTACAGCCCTGTTAGAAGCCATAGAAGGAGATGAGCCAGGAGAGGTTTTGCCTGACTTCAGCTAGTGTGCCAATTGCAATCTTTCCTGGTACATGAGGTGTTGACAATGGTAACTCATGCCCTCATCATCTCACATTTGGATTATTGCCAGGAAGCTGCCACTGGTACAGTAAACAGCTGCCCATATGTCAATAGGAAAATTTGGGGGTCTGGAAGCTCACATCCTAGTCTCCTAAGTTAAGATTGCATTGGAAATATGGCTGTCATTGATATGTCCCATTGCATTTTCCTAGCAATGTTTAGTAAACCAAAATCTGATTCAAAAATGGTTGTATTCTTTCCTTTATTATTCTATCTTCTCCAAATGGCAACCATTGCACTGGAGCAGGGATGGAGAAGCATTAAACAAAGTCACATTGTCAAACATTACCAGAGTATTAGTACATGAAGGAATTATTATCTAATCTGGTTATTGTTATAGAATGGTGTGAAGATTTTTGCATTTGTTTTTATTCTTTGCTGTTGGGAGACATGGAAAAGAGTGAACTGCCCTTTGGTTATGAGGACAGAAAATGAAATTAGGCATGTCTAACTTAATCTTATTTTCTTGGCTGTGAAATGGAGATAACAACAATTCATCTCATCATTAATTTGCATATTAAGAGGGCTATATCTTCATAGGTACCATAAATCATAAAACTGCAACATGATCATAGCTCAATGGTACAGAACATGCTTTGTATGCAAAAGGTGGTGCATTCAGTCTTTGGCTTCCACACATAGGATTTCATACTGTCTGAAATTCTGGCGAGTTGCTATAAGAACTGAGCTAATGGATAAGTAATCTTATTTAGTTTAAGGTTTCTTGTAATGTTCCTTTACTGGGAAGATCCATTAACAGAAGATGGGAATGGTAGCTAGAGAAAGGGCCTCATAGTAATAATATTCCGTTTGAGTAATATCCTTCCCAGATGAGTTAGCAAAGTTCCAAGATTAGTAAATTTAAGTTTGCAAGTTAATGTTTTCAGTGATGATCCACAATGTGGGTACTACTGATTTTGTATTGGCTTTATCTTTACTTGCTTCTGTGATTTACTAGCCAATTTAATGGTTATGGATTTTAAAAGCCATAAAAAAAACATACCTAAAAATGAACTAAGGGAGCATCAGCCCAAGATATTTTGCTGAGTTCATTACACAGAAAGCAGTGGTACTGCTCTGAAGGATTAGTTGGTTTATCTGCTTTTGGGCATTTAGAGGTGGAGGTGGAGATGGAGTCTGCTGGGCCACAGCTGCATTTAATTTAAAATTGTATCAAAACACATTAACGCAAGAAAGCTTTGTAAGGCATCTTTTGCTCTGGTGCTATTTCACTGGCAGAGGCTAAACTCTTACTGTAATTGGCCCAGATAAAAAAGCTACTTTCATGTGGAAGAGCAAAAACTTTTTCCTTTCCACACTCATTCCACACATTATTACTAGCCTTCACTTTTGCACAGAGGTGATTAGAACATGAGCTTCAAGCTCCTCCAGAAAAAGAGGTGATCGGGAAAATAATAGAATGTGCGGAAATGAACAGATTAACAATGATAATTAAAGATAAGACAGAGTCAGAGTATTATGAAATCTGGGGAAAATTTTATGAGTGGGTGAAAAAGAGAATATGCCTAAAAGATGGCTAATACTAATTTAGATGGAAGAAAAAGGAGGAGATAAGGAGGGAGACCCAGGTGACACTGTATTGCATAACCGGAGGTAGTATAAAAATTTATAGAAGTATATACCGAGAAAGCCAGATTTATAGAAATATTGATGTAATAGAAAATTAATGTTATCATACCTAATATAGATATTGAAAATCTAAGGAAAGGAGCTGCTCGGACATTACCCCTGAATTGTATCGGAAGAGGAAGGGAAGGGAAGAAAGGAGAGGAGAGAGGAAAGAGAGTAGAAGAGGGGGAAGGAAGTAGGAAGGTTGGAGGGAAAGAGGAGGAGAAGTGGGGAGAAACGGGAGGGGAGTGGTGAGGGAAAGAGGAGAGGAGAGGAAGAAGAGGGAAGTAGGAAAGAAAGGAGAAAGGGAAAAAGAAAGTAGAGAAGAGGAAAGAGAGAGAAGGAGGGTGGATACAGTGAAAGGGGAAATGGGCGAGCAGAACCCAAACCTACGAGTATGTATTTATGTATTGTGGTGTATGTGTTGACTTGTTTGTGGAAGAAATGGGGAAAAAGTTTGCACTGCTAAAAAAAAAGAATCACCATCTGTTTTCAGATTATTGAGGTGCCCTTTGCTCATTTACCACATTCAGCCAAACAAATGTATCTGTCTGACAATACAAATACTGTATGTATGCTTCAGCAAAAATTATGACTTTTTTCCATAAACAAACTAATCTTATTATTCAAGCTCCCTGGATATTAGCTTGTTGTAAGGATGGCAGACAATTTAATTTGTTCCTTAATTTCAAGTGAACTAGCAAAATTGACACTTTGCAGATTAATAAAATGCAGATAGCTTAGCCATTCATTTTTGCAATGCTGCTTTTTGCTGTAAAATCCAAACAAAAATGCATAGGATAAAATTGTTTGCAAAAAAAATTAGCACATCTTAGAAAATTGTCTTCAAACATAAGCATAAATGCAAAAATTTTCACATTTCTGATACAATAATTAGACTGGCTACATTTATAATTCAACATAGATACAATGGCACATATTAAAATTAAATTGATTTATTATCTCTCTTTTTAGGTCTATTTCATAAAGTAGAGATAGATCCTTTGGCTAAGTAACTTTTTGTCATTAAAGCAATTCAGTGAATTCATTGGATGTGCACATGTATGTGTCTGGATGGGTTCAATAAGAGAATATAATCCTTTATATAGGCAGATATGTAGAAAATAGAGCAGGGGTCTTCAAACATGGCCCTTTTATGACTGGTGGACTTCAACTCCCAGAATTCCTCAGCCAGGAATGCTGGCTGAGGAATTCTGGGAGTTGAAGTCCACCAGTCATAAAAGGGCCAAGTTTGAAGACCCCTGAAATAGAGAATCGTGAGGTAGAAAGGGGCACTGGAACCAATCCACATTCATGAATCCAAATTAAATTACCCCTGATAAATGACTGTTCAGCCTATGAATGGAAGCTTAGTACTGATTTTATAAATGCTTCTACTAACTGCTTTTACCATTAGCAGAGATTTTCTAACATTCAAACGCTGTCTTCCTTCTTATAGTCTATGATTGTTCCACATCAAATACTGCAGTCTTGGCCTTCTGTGTGATTCCCCTTAAGGTACTTGAAAAGTGTTGCCATATCCTCTCTCAGTTATCTGTTCCCCAAGTAAAATACCCTGTTCCCTCAGTCTTAAAACTGTAAAAGTTTAAAACTCTGAAGTTTCTTCTTGTCCTTTCCTGTACCTAATACAGTTTTTTTTTCCTGGTCCCAGAATCAGGCATGGTTTTCAAAGTGGGGTCAGTAGAAAAAGACAACAAATTTGGCCCTTAGAGTGGGAACATTGCAAAGTTTGGGCATTACCACCAAGCACATTCTCAAGTGAAGAGCTGCAGAAAGTTATACAAGCAACATGACTTCTTTCAATGATTGACTTTACTGACCAATTCATTCGACAACTGTGGAGGCAAATGTCCCCATTCAGCCATTTCTGCCAGATGTCAAGCACCAATATCAGATCATGACTGGGTAGCCATGGTGAATCAAAGGTTAAAAACCAGAAAATGTGTGGAGAATGAAGAACAAAACAGTAGCTGGGAACAGCAGACTCAAGGAAAGAAGAGAAACAAGAGGGCTGCTGTGGTCTGCAAGCTGCGTGCTGGGGAATAGTGAGTCAAAATCCACTTTAGTGAGCCAAAATCCGCTTTCCTCTTGTCCCTCTACCGTAAGCATTAGAGGCCTGCATCTCAGCAATTGTTAGCAGAAACAATTCCAGCCTGAACCTGGGGTATCCCAGCTGACAATAGCTCATTACCAACAAAAAACAGCAGGCTGTTACAGCTCCAGCAGAATCACATGCTTCAGCCATTGAATTTCCAGTCACATCACAAATGCTTTTTCTCCCTCACAGACTCCAGCATGCAGCACCATAGGCCAAGTCTTTTGGACTGAAGATAATCATAATAAAAAACTCTTAAAACCTGGAATCTGAGCCTATGCTTCTCTGAACAGAGGCGGCAACAGATTGCAGGCAACCAACAGCAAATGTGTGTACTACATGGGAGTTAATGAGAAGGTGTCCTTTCTGAACACCGGTTGCTAAGAGAGAGCTTTGTCCAATTCCTATTGTAATCTGTCCATTGATTTTAATGGCAGCTGGAGCCAATACTCAGACCTAAATAGCTATGTTTTTTCTCTAGCCTTTCATCTTGGAAGAGCCTTGAAAGATTTTACAGATCACCTCCTTGCATCTTATTATAAAGGCAGATATTTCTTGGGGCCATTGGCTATGTCAGTTTTAATGTTTATTTGTGAAATGTAAAAAAACAAAATGAAAACAAAGCAGAACTGTAAATGTTCCTTACACATGGGGGGAAATTTAACTAGAATGATACAATTATTTCCTGCCCCTACAAATTGTGTGATTCTTTTAAGGACTATATGATCAACTGGGATCATCACAGGATATATGTTATTAAGAGAGCATGGCTTAGTTCAACTGACAAAAAAAGCTAGCAAACAGAAAATTATGGCTTTCTACAAACCAATTGCAGTCAACAGCATAATTTAAGAAAACTTCCTATTTGTTAATTTGACACTATCTGGTGCAAATATTATGGAGCCTCATTAGGTGATTTGGGGCCAGTCACTTTCTTTTAGACCAGCCTATCTCAAAGGGTGGTTATTATAAGGGCAAATTAGAGGAGATGCTACATAATCTGCCTTCAGATCCAAAAGAAGGTGGAAGATAAGTCATATGTATGTATACTGTATTCAGGTATACTATAGTCAGATATATTATATACTATAGTCAGATATAACATACTCCAAGTAGCAATGATGAGATCCCCATAAATACAAAACTAGGGTTAGGCTAGCCCTCCTTTTGAAATGCTGCTTTTCTGTGTAAATGGAAGACAAGGGTCCTTCCCCCATTATTGACATAAAACGGTCAACAAGAAAGATGGCCTTATTAACTGATTTTACACGTAGTCAAGGGACAACTGAATTTCTCTAGCTAAAAGATGGGAATCTGCTTGCTATAAGCATTTTATTCTAGCACCTATCTATCTCCATGATTGTGTAAGCTATTTTTCTTTTATGGAATTAAGAAAGCATATATCCAGGAGGATGAAAGTCACACAGAAAGCAGAGCCAAAGGGCAAATGTTGAAAGAGAGATAAAATGCTCTAGTGTTCTCAGGTTGAAACCAAAAAGTCTCAACCTGAATGTGATAACTGAGCTCCAGCTAGGGCCAATCAAGGACTCTATCCTACTATAATTATAATTTAATGTTTCATTCTTATGGTTGACATGCTGACTTGCTTTCAAGACTGGTTATGAAGAATTACTTTAATTGATCGTTCTCTATTTCTATTTGATTGCTGAACTACCATAACCTTGCTTCTTGCTTTCAATAGAAACATTTGTATCTGAAAGTAGGCCATCTTATCATCTTACTTTGGAGGGATTCATATTTTTTAAAATGGGTAGTTTGTCCTGTATTCCCAGAAAGTATTCAAACGTGACCTTCTGAACTAATGTAGTCCAGAATAATTGTGCATCAATCTGGGTGCATATGTTGCTTCATTAGGGGAGGGGATGACTGTACATTTCCTGCTTCTAAATATTCACATATTGAAGAAATACCAGTTACAAGTTACAACAGCTCACAGTTGTAACAGCTCTTCAGTTTTTGTATATGTTTTGTTTTAAAAGGATTTTGAATCTTTTGGTATTTATTTGATTGATTTGATTTATGTGCTATCCATCTTGTCCGGAGGAAACTCTGGACAGCTCACAAATATTAAAACCAGAAACATTAAAAAATAAAACAAAAATAACAATAAGCATAGCTTTACTAAAAAAATTATCATTAAAAGATGGGGGGGAGAGATAAAGGAGCACAAAGACCATGAGGGAAGTTGGGGTCTTCTCTCAATCTGCTAACCATCTCCAGAGTGATACCCTGCGGTTGGGGGCCCAGGCCCGCTGGCAGAGCCAGATATTCAGGTCCTTACAGAAGATCAGGAGAGTCTGTACAGATCTCACCTGCAGGGTGGCTATAATGTTCCAAAGGATAGGAGCCATGGCAGAGAAAGCTCTTCTCCTGAATCTCACCCACTGAAATATATATATATATATTTGATATGAGTTTTCTTGGGTATGGATCTCCCATTATCATGATCTGGATTGGGAAATTTGTAATCTGAGTTATAGGAGGCTCCACTTTACCAGTTCAGGATATGCTTTTCATGAAAATATGATTTGCAATGTCTTCAGGACAACATTGGTTGATCACATTTAAAAAGACTTATAATCAATGATAGGAAGGCAAGAGCTAGAGGTTTATTTTTTTATATTTTGCGATCTTCTCTTCAGGTACAGGATGTAAGAGGATGGACCAGTCACATCAAAACTATGAACTGTGGCTCTAAATGCTTTGAAGTTCTGAAATAAGATAAACAAGAATATTTATTCACCTTCATAGCATGCTAGAAAAGCTATAAGAAGGAGGGGGGGAAACCAGTTGATATTCCTACTCCCTTGTATAAATGTTAAGAGTGCTCAGTTTCTCTGTAATTCTTCCAAATGAACACTCCTCCTCTCTTCAGTTTATTTTCTTCCCCTCCATGGTGCAATACGTCCCAGTGGTTGAGACATTAAAACAGACTCATAAATGCCTCCTCTGCTTCTTCCTGCTTAGATGGGGCTCCTTGATTTCTCTCCCTGAAGCCAGTCTGTGGTGCCGTGCAATAAAAAGTAAATGACTTTGCATGCTATCTCTGGCTTCATTGGCTTCTAATTAAGAAATAATGAGGTAGACTCTATTCTAGACTGCGGAACTAATAAATGACGACCAACATGTCTCCTGTCCCAGTTTTATGTTAGCAATGGAAATAATCCTGCCCGACTCAGGGCTCTCATTTGTGTAGGACATATTTTTGTAACTTGAAAGATTACCAGTATCCCAGTGAAAGTTGAAGAAGAAGCAAAAACAAAAAGGAATCTCAGTTTTCTATACAGGCATGTGCCTTTCACCTTCCTCCAACCATGATGCATATAACACTGTTTAGTATTTTATTGTCCTTATGATCCTAGAAATGATTTGTGGAGGGTTAAAGGATTTATGTTAATTATACATAATAATAACCTGAGGGGAAATGTGGTCAAAGAAATGGCCAGGGTTTTTGTTTGTACAATTTACCTCATGTTTATTTTTGCAGTACTTACTCTGTTCAAAAAGCTCATTTTCATACCTATTAGCTTGGAAAAGTGGTAAGAGTTTGCATAATTCATAGAATTTTAGAGGCATTCTGGATTCCATTGTTTTCCATTAGTGGCTATCTTACCTTTTTCTCACTTCTTCTTCATATTTTGGGGGACTGGAGTCAGCTTCCATTAAAATCTACTATGAAGGGAAAAACAGAATAGCTACACAGTATGTTTGGAAGGGTTATGCTAGAAACCCTGTGTCTGGAAGATGTCTGTTGGGTCATTAAAAGGTCTCTTGATTAATGAAACTCCAGCGAGTAAGCTCATTAATATATCAAGCAACATGCATAGAATATTTCCCTGGATTGGTTAAAGAAGTTATTTAGATCACATTGCAATATGGATTGCAATGTAGTATCAATGTCAACTGAGATTTTTTCTGTTATTTTAGTACTGAACTTTTGTAGCTTATCTCTCCCCCCCCCCCCACTTCACTCATCTCTCCCTCCACCAACTCTATCTATGCATAACATTCCCTGGTATTTTTCAGGCCACTGAAGCTATTTGCTTATAAAATCTTTGTTTTTTTATTTTGGTAATTTATATTATAGGAACCATATTTTTAAAGGCTTTTCCTTTTAAAAATCCTAGGATAAAAGGCAGTTTGGGAAAAGACCAATTACAACAGAAAAACTGTAAACAGAAAATATTCCATTTCTCTACTGTTTCCCCAAGTTACCCCTTCAGATAAGCAACCATATGGGCCTGAGGGCTGAAGTTCTGTTTGCATGGAATAAGTAATTACGTTTGAGACATCTTAGAAGTGGACAAATTCATGAAGAGAAGAACCATCCATTGCAGTTAGTCAAATAACTAAATGGAACTATAAAGCCCAAAGGTATTAAACCTTGAAAAATTGCATGCAAAGGTTGGCAAATTTCCTAGAAACAAATGACCTGATACTATTGCAAAGAGAATGCTAGATAATATGGAGATTTAGCCCAGTATGTTATTTATTTATAAAATTTATTGGCCACCCATCTTACCATAGGGTAACTCTGGGCAACTTAAAGTTACATATAAGTTAAAACATTAAAAATTAAGAACAAAAATTAAAACTAAAGACAGATGGGAAGGGCGGGTGTAGAGGACGGGGGAGATAGGATCTGTTATTACTCAATCAACCACCTACATTGTGCTGTTCCCCCACTGGGGCTCCAAGCTGACTGCCAAAGCCACGTCTTTAGCCCTTATGAAAAGATAGGGGGGTTGGGCCAACCTCACATTGTGGGGGCAAGTTGTTCCAGAGAGCAGGAGCAACCGCAGAAAAGGCCCTCCTCCTGGACCCCCACCAGAATAATTGGGCTGACGGGACCGTAGCATGCTTCCTCCGAGTGGTATAGGCCAATCCCAGTGGGGTGAGATGATCCCTCAAGTAACCTGTGCCACACCATGAAGGGCTTTAAAGATGATCACCAACAATGCCTTTGGGAGCAGTGGTGTTGCAGGGGTCATTCTTGGGGCTTATAAAACTACCCATTTTGCTGCGCTCTGTACCAGCTGTAGGTTCTGAATGCCCTTCAAGGATGGTTAGCAGTATCCCAGGGCTTTTCATCTTAAACTGGTGTGAGGAATAAAATTCACCTCTAAAGGTGTTGGAAAACAAAACAGGATTTATTTGAAGCATTTGCAAAGGCTGCTGGACCTCAATTCGTGCAAGCAAGAGACCGCACCTCTAATTAGTTTAGCATAAACTTTTATACCTGTCCCATAAAATGTCACCACCTCCTTCCTTTCCAAACCCATTTGGTAGGTCTGGTCTGGCCACATGCTTTCCAACAGCCTAGCAACAAGTTTCCAGACTTTACAACTGCTGTTTGTTTTTCATCTTTCCTTTCCATTTTTCCTTGAATATGACACCCTCCCAACTTAGAATGCTGCTTATCCACAGAATGACACCTAGCTAGCTATGCTGGATAATTTCAACATTTACAAATGATACAGTTCTCACACTGGTAACCTAAACTCTTCCTAGAGAGAGCTAAATAAAAAGGAATGTGGACTGATTTGAGTAGAATTTTCATTTGTGCTGACTGTCCTGAATTGACCAGGATAATCCCAATTTGTGAGAAGAATTCTGCCTGAAAATCCCACCCTGGAAAATCCTGATTTTTCCAATAGAGGCACGGCAATACAGAAAAGTTTGGTATGCAGCTGTAAGTAAAATCCAGATAGTGCTCTCTAACTAGCTGAGTATACTACATTACACATTATAGCAGCAGCAAAAGCAGTCCTAACTGAGCAGGAAAAAGCAAGAATGTGCCTAGCAACAAAATTCAATCTAAAATGTGTTAGGTGTACTGGGAGTACTGTCTATGTATCTTGCTAGGCATGGATTTGTGCAGGAACCAAAAGGGGGGTCTCTGCTATTGGTATCGAACAGCCACTATTCACAATCTGTTCAACCTCTCTTACTTGCTTACAGGCATGGGTACCTAGTAAGAATTTAACAGAGAATAAAGTGCAAGTAGTTTTACTATGCCCATGAGTTAAAAACTAGAGCCACTGTAAGCAATGTAAATCCTTCCACTCTCCAACATCTAGTCAGAGCTGAAGAAGCTTCTTGGATGAGAAGCGAAACATCTTCAAAAGTCCAGTTGCCACTTGAAAAAAAGCACCTTTGGGACAACCATACCTGGATTGCTGAGAGTCTCCATAGACAACTAGAACTACTGCCGAGGCAGAATTTTTGCTTCTTTAGTCATGACTATACAAAAGAGATGAATGCTTTTAAATAGTGAATTAGTTATCATTACAATTTACTGAGCTTCCTTTTTTGGTATTCTTTTGGAAAGTCTGTTCAGAAGTAGATTCTTCACCTGGTCACCCATTTCTAAACCATTCAATCCAACTTTTCTCCTTCATTTCCTCTTCCTCTCTGTACACTAGCAAGAATCACCATGATGAGATAGAAACTCTTAGTGCTTCCAAGACCAGTCATTTGCCTACAGAAAAAATGGGGGTGAACAATGGATTATATTGTCTTAACCCATCATGCTTGTCCAGCAATTCCTAGATTTTGAATTGTGCAGATCAGCATGACTGAATAAGCAACAAAAGAATAACTTAATTAGGGAGCATGCTGTTGACTCACTCTCTTTAACTGTTGGGGTTTTGAATTAAAAAAGGATAAAACAATAAATAAATCTATTAATTATACTGACAGTCTAAACCTCCATATGATAAAACACAAAAAAGATGTATTTGTTATTTATTTATTTATTCATGTATTTATTTGACATATCTAATCACCCATCTCATCATAGTGACTCTTGCTAGTGTACAGAAAATTAAAACCAGTAAGAGAATAGTCTAGACTATACACTACCCCAAAAGCCCACCCACTCTATAATATATCACAGGCCTGAAGTAGAAAGAGAAAGCATACCACCTATTATCATTAAGACCACAATTAACAATCCACAATTGAAAAATGGCTCGCTCAACCACATAAGACTTTATAAGACTTTATGTGGCCTTATAAAAATCATGTGAGGCTTCATAAGTGATAAACAGCACTCTGAATTACATCCAGAGGGCCAGTGGAAGCCACTGCAGCTTGTGCAACAGCTTTATTATATGGTCATTTTATGGAATATCCAAAACTGCTTGCACCACTGCATGCTGGCCCTGCTGCAGCATCTGAATCTTCTTCCAGAACAACCATGTAGAGCATTTTACAGTAATCCAGCTGGGACATGATTAAGTCTAAGGGTAATAGTGCTGAAATGGCATCAATCATATTTTCCAATGACCTTTAGTGTATTCATATGAGGATAGTGCATCTATCCTAGTCCTCCTTGACCTTTTGCGACATTCAGTATCATCAATCATGGTATCCTTCTGGACTGGTTCACAGAATTAGCAATGGGAAGCACAATGTTTTGGTGGTTCTCTTCCTTTCTCTGAGGCCCATTCCAGTCAGTGTTGGTAGGTGGAAAGAGATCAAGTCCAAGGTCCCCACTATGCCTTAGAGAAGAAAAAGCGCAACTCAACCTGGCAACCCTGAGTGGCAATAGATTCTGAGATACCCCCCTCCCAATGTTTTGATTTTTCATTTTTATCTCTGAATAGGGTTGTACTCCTCCAGAGAGAGTTGGTGCAGAGTTTAGGGATTCCCTTGGACCTGCGACTCCTGTTCAATGTGGATGCATGGAGCAATATTACATACTAAAACCATGATGTCACAAATATAATTCAAAAAAATGATGGCCAGATGTTGTGATGTTAAAGGAATAGGAACTCCTTCATTCATATATATCTACTAAATTAAGTATTTTAAATATAAATTCCATCCTGATATTATTATTAATAATAATAATAATAATAATAATAATAATAATAATAATAATAAGAAGAAGAAGAAGAAGAAGAAGAAGAAGAAGAAGAAGAAGAAGAAGAAGAAGAAGAAGAAGAAGAAGAAGAAGAAGAAGAAGAAGAAGAAGAAAGTTGGAAGGGACATTGGAGGTCATCCAGTCCAACCCCCTGCTCAGACAGGAAACCCTATACCATTTCAGGCAAATGGCTGTCCAGTCTCCTCTTAAAAACTTCCAGTGTTGGAGCATTCACCACTTCTGGAGGCAGGTTGTTCCACTGGTTAATTGTTCTAACTGTCAGGAAGTTTCTCCTTAGTTCTAGGTTGCTTCTCTCCTTGACTAGTTTCCATCTGTTGCTTCTTGTCCTGCTTTCAGGTGCTTTGGAGAATAGCTTGACTCCCTCTTCTTTGCAGCAGCCCCTGAGATATTGGAACACTGCTATCATGTCACCCCTCACTCTTCTCTTCATTAAACTACACATACCCAATTCCAGCAACCGTTCCCTATATGTTTTAGCCTCCAGTCCCCCAATCATCTTTGTTGCTCTTCTCTGTACTCTTTCTAGAGTCTCGACATCTTTTTTACATCGTGGTGACCAAAACTGGATGCAGTATTCCAAGTGTGGCCTTACCAAGGCATTGTAGAGTGGTATTAGTACTTCATGTAATCTTGATTCTATCCCTCTGTTAATGCAGCCTAGCACTGTGTTGGCTTTTTTGTCAGCTGCAGCACACTGCTGGCTCATATTGAAGTGATTGTCTACTAGGACTCCGAGATCCCTCTCACAGTTACTACTATTGAGCAAGGTACCACCTATACTATAGCTGAGCATTTGATTTTTCCTGCCTAAACCTTACTTTTTTCACCATTGAATTTCATTTTGTTAGATAGCACCCAGTATTCAAGTCTGTCCAGATCCTCCTGTATTTTAAGCCTATCTTCTAGAGTATTGGCTATTCTTGCCAGCTTGGTGTTGTCTGCAAATTTGATGAGTTCCCCATCTATCCCCTCATCCAAATCGTTGATGAAGATGTTCAAGAGCACTGGGCCCAGAACAGAGCCCTGGGGCACCCCACTACACACTTCCTTCCATGTTGATGCAGTTCCATTGAGGACCACACACTGAGTACGGCCTGTCAGCCAGCTACAAATCCATCTGTTGGTGATGCTATCTAACCTACATTTTATCAAGTAGTAGGTTGTGATCTACTTTATCAAATGCCTTACTGAAGTCCAAGTAAATTATATCTACAGCATTCCTCTGGTCCACTAATTTTGTCACTTGGTCAAAGAATGTAATAAGATTTGTCTGGCATGATCTGTTTTTGACAAACCCATGTTGACTTTTAGTGATGACTTTGCATCTTTGGTGGAGCAGTGGGCTAATGCCTCCTTAAGTAACACCAGCTGCCTGCAATTAGTGCAGGTTCGTGTCCCACCAGGCTCAAGGTTGACTCAGCCTTCCATCCTTCCGAGGTAGGTAAAATGAGGACCCAGATTGTTGGGGGCAATTAAGCTGACTTTGTAATAATGCTGCTGGGGGGGGGGGGGGCGAAAGCCCTAATAAGCAGGCATATACATAGAATGAAGGCTATTGCTAAACACATTGATTTGTGCTTTAGATTGTAAGCTGCCCTGAGTCTTCGGAGAAGGGCGGGATATAAATGGGATTAAAAAAAAATATTTAATCTGCTTTTTTCTTCCAAAAGCCATGTCAAAGTAGTTAATACATCTTAAAACTAATTCAATAGTACAAAAATTAAGGAAACAAACTATAAAAAGAATTATCTAGTGATAAAAATATTACAATTCTAAGTCAATTCAATACACACAGAAAATAACAATTGGAATAAATCTCAATAAGCATCAATATCAATAAATATTAAACTAAATTTCTGAAATGCAGCTATCCAACAAACACACAGCTAACAATATACAAACTAGACCAGACTTTCATAAAACAATTTACAATGTATAATAAATAAAGAATGCAGAATTTCAAATGCCATTATATTCCCCCCAAATGGCCTTAACCAATCTAATGTCTTCCAAGGATTATTACATTTTCCATATAACTTAATTATTATTGTCCAAAACCTTTGGAGAACACCAGGTTAGGGTATTGTCCTGTTGAATCACAGCCAAAGAAATAGGGGAGAAATTCTGATTGTTCTTCTAACAAGTCCAGAATCAACTCCTTTGAAATGATACCTTTGGCAGTGATTCACCAAGGACTGCAACTTTTGCGAGTATCTGAAACCTATTGCCCAGATTATGTCTGCCTGATCATTCATTCATTCATTCATTCATTCATTCATTCATTCATTCATTTGATTTAAGGGCATCTTATAAGAAAGTTAAAGCATAAAAATAGAAAAACTAAAGAATTGACAGTGAATAGCCATGCCAGGCTCTTTATAGTTTTATTAAATTACTGCTGGGTTAGAGCTAAGATATTGACAGTAAAAATAGGCATATTTCTAACATTAGTGTACTGTACTATGGCCACATTTTATTTATTTATTTATTATTGGGACTTATATGCCGCCCTATCTCCCGAAGGACTCAGGGCGGCTAACAACAATAAAATACAATAATACAAAAGTTAAAAAGAAATTAAATTAATAGCCCCAGTAGAATAAATTAAAATTAAGTTAAAAATTAAAAACATAATTAAAATCCCTGTCAGTCCAGGTCAGCCTGATGGAAAAGGAGTGTTTTGAGGCCGCGGTGAAAGCCTTCACATCAAGGAACAAATACAACTATATTAAAAAGTTCTTTGAAAATTCAAACCATGTGCAGACTTCCAGATTCATTGAAACCTTACATCAGGGGTGTCAAACTCAATTTCATTGAGGGCCGCATCAGCATTGCAGTTGCCCTCAGGGGGCCGGGTGGGTATGGCCAGGGTGGGCGTGGCCTACTGGGTGGGTGTGGCTAGAGTGCGTATGGCCTACTGGGTGGGCATGGCCAGCTCTACATTGTTTGCATCAAGTGTGCCTATGGGGGCCTGGGCAGGAGTGGGACAGATCTGAGGGTCTCTGGCAGGAGGAGGGTCTCTGGGCCAGGGCCAAGGCAGTGGGGGCCGTTCCCTCACTGTTTCCAGGATGGCTTCACGGGCCGCATGAAACCACTTCGCGGGCCGGATCCGGCCCCCGGGCCTTGTGTTTGACATGTCTGCCTTACATGAATACCCCAATATGCAAACAAGAGCCACTTTCAGATGTTTCATTCTCCAGCCTTGGGTTTATTGTTTGTTTGTTTTTCAGAATATAAGCTTTTAGTAGTCTCGAGAAGTGTGTCTGCCAAGATTTTGACATACATAGTTGCCATATTGCCACATACAGCATTACCATAAATGCAATACCCAAGCTGACGGAAAAGTTAACAGATTAAAGAAAATGAAACTGTATCTGTCTTTTTTTAAAACAGACAAACTGTTTGGACGAGAGGAAGGTGAATTCTCCTACCAATTTGTTCTAATCCTGTAGTGTAAGAACTACAGGTAGTCCTTGACTTACAACAGTTCATTTAGTGACCGTTCAAAGTTACAACGGTACTGAAAAAAGTGACTTATGACAGGTTTTCACACTTACAACCATTGCAGCATGGTCACATGATCAAAACTCAAATGCTTGGCAACTGGTTCATATTTATGACGGTTGCAGTGTCATGGGGTCATGTGATCAGTTTTTGTCACTTTCTGACAAGCAAAGTCAACGGGGAAGCAAGATTCACTTAACAACCATATTACTAATTGAACATACTGTGTGCAACGATTCACTTCCCTGTGGCAAGAAAAGTCTTAAAATGGAGCAAAATTCACTTAACAAATGTTTCACTCAACAACATAAATTTTGGGCTCAGTTGTGGTCATAACTCAAGAACTACCACTACTCTGGGCCCTGTTTTTTCAAGATTCAATAAAATATATCACCAGAATTTCCCTTTCCTAAGGAGATCTGATGCATGTCCCTAAAATTACAGCAACAAAATTTAACATGGAAAAAAGTTTCCCTTCAGCTCTATAAATATGCAAATGATTCATGTCTATGAGTAGACCTAGTTCTAGCACATTGCACACAGGATCCCTGGGCAAATGTTGGGAATTTAGCAGATCCATTGATTCTCTCACAGTGCTGTGCCTACTTTACTTCATTGCACAGTGAAGTAATTAATTGCATGAGCTTTGTATTTCTGGCTGTGCTGCTTTCAAGCCTTCTGCCACCATTGTTAACCAATTACTAAGCATAACATGCAGAGGTACTGAAATACTTTTTTCAGAGAGCCCTCAAATTAGAGCTGACCTGTTGCAGGATATGGAACATTGTGGCCTGGACATTCTTGGAGAACCCAGGGAAACATTTGCTGTATTTGTTCGACAGCAGACCAGGTCTTCTGTCAGAATGCATCTCCTCCTTCCCTTTTACCTCCCATGTGTTTCTTCTATGTGTTCTAGAGGGATGGAGGTAGAAAATAAAAATAAGTGTTGTAGCACCTTTTTGGCTGAGGGGAAGAAGCATTTCTGAAGCAATTTGCAAACTGCAGGAGATGCAAGAGGAGGAGTGGAAGAGGGACTCCTCTGGCATTTTATTGGAGGAACTATCAGCAGCATTTTGGATTCTGAGGATTCTGAAGGCCTTGATAACAGAACATAGCTAGGAGCCGTGGTGGCGCAGTGGTTAGAATGCAGTATTGCAGGCTAACTCTGCCCACAGCCTGGAGTTCAATTCTGACTGGCTCAAGGTTGACTCAGGCTTCCATCCTTCCCGAGTCAGTAAAATGAGGACCCAGATTGTTAGGGGCAATATGCTGACATTGTAAACTGCTCAGAGAGTGCTGTAAAGCACTATGAAGTGGTATATAAAGCTAAGTGCTTCTACTATAACTAGCCTTCAGCCATGTGTGGGGGTGGCATGTGGGAGTTGGGCATAGCTTTGCTTATTTATTTATTTTATTTATTTATTTTATTAAAATTATATGCCGCCCTTCTCCCTAAGGACTCAGGGCGGCACACAACAATAAAAATTAAAAACATAAAATAGAAAATTTAAAAAAGAATTAAACAATAAATACAATAACTATATGACAATTTAAAACCAGTAAAAAGCTAATTAAAACCGTAGTCAGTCCAGGCCTGCTTGTTGGCACAACCACGTCTTCAGGTCATGGCGGAAGGACCGAAGGTCAGGGGTCGTCCGCAGCTCCGGGGGCAATTCATTCCAGAGGGTCGGTGCGCCCACAGGGGTTGCCAGCCAGCATTGCCTGGCCGACAGCACCCTGAGGAGGCTGACTCTGTGGGAGCGAACCGGGCGATGGCAGGTTGACAATGGCAGCAAGTGGTCTCGCAAGTACCCTGGGCCTAAGCAATGTAGGGCTTTAAAGGTTATAACCAGCACCTTGAATCGCACCCAGAGGGCAACCGGAAGCCAATGCAGCTCGCACAGGAGTGGTGTAACATGGGAGTACCGAGATACTCCCATAAGCACCCGCACAGCCGCATTCTGCACCAGTTGAATCCTCCGGGTGTTCTTCAAGGGCAGGCCCATGTAAAGAGCATTGCAGTAATCCAAACGAGAAGTGATGAGGGCGTGGGCATAGGGCATCTCGGTCCAAAAAGGGGTGCAACTGGCGCACTAAGCGAACCTGTGCAAAGGCCCCCTGGTCATGGCCGTTAGATGATCATCCAAGTTGAGCCGTGAATCCAGGAGGACACCCAAGTTGCGAGTCCTTTCTGAGGGGGCAATACCTCCTGCTGAACTGGATATCTACTTTGCTACTTTTCTGCTTCTCAACTATCACATCCTCCTGCCTTGTACTGCTTTTCTTCTTTTTCTTTCTCAGTCACATATTGGCCATCATCTCACTGAAATGTTGCACCAGAAGGGTGTTTTCATATGTGAGCCAATCTAAAGCTCCTTCAACATTTTTTTTATTATCTGGCATGACAAGAAGCAGAGGCACAATGAGGTTGTCTCTTGTGCAAAAGTGATGTTCCTGCAAGGTTAATATAATTAAGATGAGATCTTTGAAACCAAGGGCTATAATCAGCCAGCTGTACATGCCAACCTCTATGCTTGCTTGAAACCATGTACAATATCATCTTACATGTAAAAGCAGATCCATAAAAATCTCACAATAATCTGATATGGCAACTAGATGTGAGCTGGAAAAAATCTATGCCACTATTTAGCAATAGAGGAATATAAAAAAAATTTGGCTGCCATCTACTAATTGTCTGGAGTTTTGCAGTTCAGATTTGCTAAACATATGGTTCATTATACTTATATGTTGTAAGGCTTTTAGACAGAATTTCTTTCTCTCAAAAGTCAAGCATATATATATATATATATTTTTCACACTGACAAGGTAGAAGTTACCTGGTTTTCAGATGAGAAAAGCCTTGCTGGTTTCTGTGTTTTTTCCTGCTGGAGCTGCTAATCAATGCTTAATCAATAAATTTAAGGCAAAATGGAGAAAATGTAAAGCACTAATGTCTTTTCCTAAGAGTCCTTTATGGAAGAAAATGTACACCCAAAAGGGTATAATAATTCCATATACAGAAGCTTTGGGACAAAAAAAATTAGAAAAGGAGGAACTGAAGAAATAATGGACAGTCTAACTTTTTAAATTTTGTGGTATAAGTGATTTGCTCCTCTTCAGCCAAGTCATGCCATTCACTTTTAAGATGTTTCATTGATTCTCCCCAGTAGTCTGCCTACTGCTGGCAAAGTAATAGAGAAGACAGATGAAGATTTGTGCCCAGTGTAAGTGAAATAAGCAGTAGACTTCTCAGGAGGAGAAGTGGGAGAGAGTAAAATTCAGGTAGTGGTAAAATAGCCAAGTATTGTGTAGTACAGAGACTGTTCTATGATTGAAGAGGAGTGATCCAGGTCTAACATAATGATAAATTGCCTCAAGAAACTGGGAAAGTAGAAGCATTCAGCTTGCCCATATCACCAGAACAGCCAAGTGAACATAGATTTGCAATTTATTACAGCCTTCTCCACTACGATGAAATGAACTGCACTTCTAGTTAAATTATAGGATGTACAAAGCATTTGGTAAAGTTTCCTCACAACAAATGGGAGTACAAATGAAGCACCTCTCTTTGAATGAAAATGCATATATTTAATAGATCCAGCAACATTGCAAGAACAGGCCGAATTGGGCTTTCCATCAATATATCTGATTTCTTTCAGATGAAGCCATTTATACTTCCTTATTTCTAACTTTCCACAAATATGTTCCTCCAGTTCCACCTGCCCACAATTTCTGTATAGCTAAAATATTTTGTTCTCTCAGTCAATTATATAGGATTATACTATAAGAATATCTAGGGCATTGCAGAGAAGGTAGATTAATTTTTACAGCATCTTGAGGTGGATGCATTTGGGTTTCTATACAACTGTCTAAGTCTCATTATAGCTGGATGATTAAATAAAAAGATGCAATAATCTCAAAGAAACTCCATTAAATCCTATTTATGAGGCATTAGGAAACTTCCACTTTATTTAGCTTGAGACAGAATTATTCAATTAACTTTTGTAAAGGAAAACAATTGTCTTTTTAAGGTCTTTACTTATTTAAGGACCTCTATTTATCCAAGTTCTAAAAGCATATGTTTAAAAACTAGTACCATTCAAAATGACCAACTCCCCCCCAAGTAAATTAACTTTAAATTAAATTAGAAGATATGTTGTGTTTTATCCACATTTTCCACAAACTCCTTGAACTGAATCCATCTCCATGCTATCCAAATTAGCATATTTGTTTAGCTACATGTTGATTTAAAATTAGTGCCTTGAAGCATGTTCAGCTACATGCCCTCTTAGATAATGAAACCAATCCCATACATGTTGTCTATTTCAGCAAAAGTGCTTCTTTTAAAGCACTTCATTACAACAATCTGCCCACTTTTTTCCTAGATTCCCCTTCCCATAATGCTAATTTTTCTTGAAGCACCATAGGTAAATCAAACAATCAGAGTAAGTCTTGATGAGAAGGGACCTTTTAAAAATGTCTGTGATCTATTAGCAGTCCTTTTTAATGCAATATCAACCCCCTGCTGTGAGCACATCTGAAAGGAAGTGATAATGAGGAAAGAAATATGGTGACACAGTGAGAATAATGCAGGGGACAGAGAGATGGAGAAATCAAAACACTTGACAGGATAACCACAAATACAGATCTGCTTTTTAAATTTCCCAAATCAGCTTAAAGCTTTTAAACAAAATGCATCTGTTTTACACTGTAGCGTAATTAGACCATAAAGCACTAACCACTATAAATCACTTCAATCTTCATGATACCCTGTGAAGATGGTCACAATTATTTCAAAATAAATTGCATATATTGAGCATGATCAAGCACTCTTTTTAAAATATTTTTCCCCCTTTCCCTATCTTTGCAATCCCAACTACATCTCCAAGACTCCTTGCCTCTTCCTTCCTGTGAGCCTAGCTTAAAATTAGATTGGTAAATTAGGTTGCTCAATTATTTGCTGATTGCCTCATGTCTCCTCAGGTGGAGTTTTTTAGGAGGAAAGGAGGACCAGGGCATAGTAACAACGTCAAGTCTTCCTTTCAGACTCCTAGATTTTCTAGCTACTGTTGCTGATCTGTGACTTGTCATCTGCTATGCAATTTGGGAAAATTAAATTAATAGGGGCATGGTTTTCCAAGATAACATAGTTAGTTGTTTTTTTTTAAAAAAAGTACTCATTTTGTAAAGGATTCTAAGTAAAGATTAGATGCCAGGGCCTTGCTGTGGTCTGTGCACCAGAATTGATCCTATGCATTTATGCCTTGGCTTTTAGCCAGCCTTTGCTTTTTATTATTTCTCCCAGAGTAATTGTATTAAGGAAGGGGTTGCTATATTGATTTTCACATCCTTTGTGATGGACCTTCAATTTTCTTTCCCACTCTGGATGAAGTTTTTTTTCCCTCTGCCATAAAATCTATCAAGATACTGCAAAACAATATATTTTCTTCTTTCAAAGGAAAAAACATAAAAAGATTTCTTCATTCCCTTGAGATATAAAAGTGATCCAACACCGATTAAATCACAACAGAAATTATTATTTTTATTGAAATTATTTCAGTGCATGTGCCTGAATAATTTTTACATAGTATACTAGGTATCGAAAAGGACTTTCCAGGCTTGACCATGATGTGTTGGTTTTGTATGTATAAAGATCTTTTTAATATATTTATTTGCTTGTAAGAGAAGCCTCCTTTGGTTGATTATAATTATGTGTCATCAAGTTGGTGTTAACACTTAGTGACTGCCTAGGTCAGGGGTGTCAAACTGCTGGCTGACGGGCCGGATGCATCATAGCGAAACCATGCCCACCCCATTGCTGGCAATTGCAAAAAAGTCAAGATACATCGTGACATGTCACGTGACATTGTGATTTTGACACCCTAGCCTAAGATTTTCTCCAAGATGATCTATCCTCAACCTAGCCCTTCAAGTCTTCCAGCAGAGCACTCATCATCGCTATAATTGGCACCATGCACTATCAACTTCCCTTCGTCCAATGCGCTCCCACAGAGAGGGCCTCCTTAGGGTGCCGTCAGTCAAAGAGTGTCGACTGGTGACCCCCAGGGGGAGGGCGTTCTTTGTGGGTGCGCCAGACCTTTGGAACCGTTTACCGGTTGAGCTCCGGATGGCTCCCGACCTTAGCTCCTGCCGCCGTGACCTAAAAACATACTTATTTGAACAAGCCGGCCTGGTCTGATGGGTGTGGGGTATTTTAATATTAATTGCATTAATTTTTATTGAAATTGGGCTACATTATTTAATTCTTTCTTAACTTTTTTACACTGTATTTTTATTGTATTTATTGCCCTGTACATCGCCCTGAGTCCTTCGGGAGAAGGGCGGTATAGAAATTAAATTATTATTATTATTATTATTATTATTATTATTATTATTATTATTATTATTATTATTATTATTATTATTATTATTATTATTATTATTATTATTATTATTATTATTATCCCCTTTTACTCTTTTCTTCCACCTTTCCCAGCATTATAAATTTCTCCACAGAGCTAGGTTTTTGCATCATATGTTAAAGATATGATACTTTGAGCATGTGGTTCAAGTGAAAACTCTGGATTGCTTTTTTTTTAATGCTTATCCACAGTATTCTCAGTTTTCTCCAACACTAAAGTTCAAAAGCAACAATATTCAGCTTCTTTGAAAATAAATATTTGCTTCCATAGACTATCACAGGGAAAATGATTGCTTACACAATTCTGATCTTTGTAGGTATAGATGCATCATCTTATCTGAGCATCATTTCCAAGGGCTTCTTTGCTATTCTACAAGTGTTAGTCTGTGGTATATTTGTTGACTGGTGGTTCTTTTATTGTTGATAACGGATCCTAAATAGCAGACATTATTTACCGCTTTAATATCTTTACTGTAGCCCATATTTCCACTATGCTCCTTGATTTTCATTACTAGAGCTTGCAGATTATTTGCATTTTATTTAGTAGTATGGTCAGCATAGTGCAGTTTTTGATGTTTCTTCCTCATATTTTAAAATCATACTCATCTTTTTCCAATCCACCTTCCCTCAATATATATTTACCATATAGGTTGAAAAAATAAAGGAAGAAGAAAGTATACCACCTTGCCTCACTCCTTTGCCAATCTGAATCCATTCTTTTTTGACATGTCCAACCAAACTGTGACTTTCTGATCTGTGTATAAGTTTTCATAAGGACAATGCAAAATTCTGAGATTCCATTTTTAAACCACATTCCACAACTTAACATGGCCAAAACAATCAAATCTATTTATTTATTTATTTATTTATTTATTTATTTATTTATTTATTTATTATTGGGACTTATATGCCGCCCTATCTCCCGAAGGACTCAGGGCGGCTAACAACAATAACATACAATAATACAGAAGTTAAAATAAAAATTAAAATTAAAGGCCCATGTAGAATAAATTAAAATTAAAATTAAAATAAATTAAAATTAGAGTTAAAAATAAAAACATAATTAAAATCCCTGTCAGTCCAGATCAGCCAGGTGGAAAAGGAGTGTTTTGAGGCCACGGCGAAAGGACTGGAGATCTGGGGCCATCTGAATCTCAGAGGGGAGCTGGTTCCATAGGGCTGGCGCTCCCACAGAGAAGGCCCTCCCCCTGGGGGTCGCCAGCCGACATTGTCTAGCCAACGGTACCCTGAGGAGGCCTTCTCTGTGTGAGCGTACTGGGCGATGGGAATTCGTTCCCGGCAGCAGATGGTCCTGCAAATGCCTTTATATAATTAACAAATCATGTATTGACTCTTTTTTTGTTGTTGCATTCTTTAGTTTTGCATCAGTTTGATCTGGTAGTTAAGGCACCAGGCCAGAATCTGGAAAACTATGAGTTCAAGTCCTGCCTTAGCCATGAAAGTCAGCTGAGTGACTTTAGGTCAGCCATTCTCTCTCAGCCAACCCACCTCACAGAACTGTTGTTGTGAAGAAAATAGAGGAAGGATGGTGTAGTGGATATGTTTGCCACTTTGAGTTACTTGTAAAAATAACAAAGGCATATAAATAAAATAAAATAAAATAAAATAATAAATAATAATGTCTCTTATTCTTCAGCTTTTTCTTTTGTAATCTCAGGGCACTGTCATTTTGCTAATATATTTTGGGTTTATTAGTTTTTCATCTGTTGTTTCTTGCTGTTTTTCTAAATGTATTCCTTCAATTCCTTAGCTTTCCAGAGTAGTGTTTCCAATTTTGCTTGATGTTCTTTTAAATTAATTACTTTATTGGCAGCTTTTAGCATATCAATTTGAGAGTAGCGCCTTCTGAGTTAAGAGATCTTTTGGAAGACTTACCTTATTTTTCTTAGTCAGATTCCATATTCAATGTTTATAAATCTCATTGTAACACTGCTTCTTGTCCCTTCTAATAGCTCTCTGAAATTCTTTGATATTCTCCTTCCTAAGTTCTTTATATTTCTTGATTTCGACTTTTAAATTCTTGACAATTTCCACTATTTGTTCTGACACAAAGTTTGTTTTTTTCTGTTTCTAGATCTCTAGCAGTTATTTTTCACAATCATCCTTAACGACTTCTTTGACTTCATTCCACAGTTTTTCTGGTTCTCTATCAATAAAGTTCAGGATTAAAGAGCAATGATTTTGTCATCTATTCCACAACCAGCCCCGGGCAACATTTTTGCTGTTATAACTGAGCTCTTCCACTTCCTTGCACTTATAATATAGTCAGTTTAATTTCTTGGTAGTCTGTTGAACGATGGTCATGTATAAAGATATTATTTTGATGGTGGGAAGACTCTGTTAGCAAATGAAGATATCATTGGATTGCCTATGATATTAATGTGTGGCTGATTCACTTCACCTTTCACTGTATTGAGCTTTTCTGTATTTATACTTCTTAAATCCCCTGATCCCTGTAATTCTAACTTTGCAGTTTTGGATTTTCATTTCCTGCATGGCAACCTCAGCAGCTAGACAGTCTGAAGCTTTAGCCTACCAGCATCATTAATCTATTTAGTACTCCAAAAGCTCCTTAGCTCCTTTTCTAAGTAGTATATTGAGTGCCATCTGACCCAAAGGTCCCATCATCTGGCATTATATCATTGATCATTTTGTATTTTCTATCCATGTGATTTTCTTGCAAAAGTAGTTTAGCGCTGCTTTCTCTTCACAATATGAAAGGTTCTTTTTGTTATTAGTGTTCCTTGTTAACTAAAATGATCCTCCACTTCCAGCAAATTCCTCTTTTGCTGCTGTTGCTAGATACCTGCTTGTTCCAGTTGGGCAGATGGGATGATCTTACAGATCTTACAGACTCGGTTGGTCTTGCTGGTATTATATACTCTTGGTATCCTTCTAGCATTCTTTGCTTATCTCTCCCAGGAACCCTCTATGTTAGTCCTTTTTGGGATTGGCAATCAGGGTTAGCCAAAAACATTTTGCTGATTGAAGTAAAAGACAAATTAGAGGTCCACACCTTCCATTTCTATGTAAAGAACCTACTAACTTTTAACTACTCATGATGCAACAACTTCCTCCATTAGTTTTGAGAATTCTAAACTAGATTAACAGAAAGTGATAGGCCACTTTCATTGCTGTCCTCAGGCAGTACAAAGTGGAAGTGACTGGGTGAGGAAATTGCTGTTTCTTTTTTATAAATATAAATATTTTATTAATTTTCTAATTTTACAATCATGAGTACTTAAGAAACAGCATGTTGTCTGGGTCTGTTGATACTTCAGTGGTACATATTAACTTTCTCAGTCTAGTTCCAATACTACACCATCCATTGCTTCCTTGGTCCTCTCTTCTTTTGGTGGTATGCATTTTTCTACAATTCTTGTTATTGTTAATGCATATACAATTAAATATAGACAATTCATCACATTTTTCTGGTATTATACATAATATCGATAGTGTCAGTTTACAATATCTTTTCTAGCCAGAACATATCTCAATTATATTTGGACTTAAAATCCATTTGTTCAATGAATATCCTGTTTTTCCTGCTTTTTTAAAATTTTAATTTCCCATCAATGTTCAAAATAACTATTCCTTATAATTTTTTCATAATAAATTATATTTGGATAACCAAAAGCTTCCCTTATTCAAGCCCAAAGTATAATATTCTAGTTACAAATCCTATCCTTCTAATTGTAATAATACTTTTATTTCTAATAGTTATCTATTTTCTTAACCATATTCAAACATCTGTTTAATAGTATAATATCCCATCTAACAGGTCAAAACCTCTATTTTCTTCAGTCTTACACTAGCTTTCTTCCTTTGCCAAATAACTTTCCAAGTTAGTGCATTTGAATCATCAAGTAATTCTTCCTCTGTTTTTGTATATATTGTTTGGAATGAGGAAGATAATTTGATTGAAGTATTTTTGGAAGAATGCTCAACCCATTTATATTCATTAAACAGCCTCCGTACTTCTCCTTCAGTTTTTCTTTTCATTTCTTGTTTGTCAATATTCAGCATTTTTCCTAACAGCTTTATCATCCATTCAATTAGCTCTTCTTCCTTATCCTCAAATGTGTTCTGGGATCTTGACAAGTAACATATCTTTTCCATTTCTGCTGTTATCACTGCATCTTCTAATTTTTCATTTCTCTGTATCTGTCTATTAATTCCTTCCTTTAGGTCCTCCATCTTTGGATCCATTTCTTCTAATTTTCCTTCTGTTTTCTGGGTTACTAGTTCCTTCTTTGTAGTCATTGTCTGGATTTGTAAGTTTAGGTTAGACAATTGTTCTATCTCATTTGTGTTATTTTTAGTCTTAAGATGAAATAAAACAATTGTCTCTTGGATTGATTTCAAGACAGAAAGAATTTCTTTCTGAGATTCATTAACATTTTCTTGCTGATATATCAAGCTGGGGGCTTCGGAGACAAGTGTTAAAGATGGTTTTTTACCATTTGTGGCTAAGTATGGAACACCCATTTTGTTTTATACTCCAATAGGGTACCCAACACAGATAAGCAGCCCCCCTATTCCCAGCTGCAGTCTGTAAAAGTGAAAGTTTCCAGGAACAACAAAGAGTCTTATCTAAGTCTGGGCTTCAAGCCAAGTTTCCTTTAAGCATAATAAATTGTAATGCCATGATTCACCACTAGATGTCATTGACACCATTCTTCCAAATCCAAGCCTATTTTACAGACTTTCAATTATCTTTTCTAAAAAAAAGTCTAATAGGTACTTTTAGTCCCTTTCAAAGCTATATATCTGTGTTAATTCCAAATTAAACTTGTAGTTTTCTCTATTTTCTCCCAAAGCAATTAATTTGCCGCTTTTCTTTTCCTGAGGGAGCAGGGCAAAAACTTCCCTTCCCTCTCTCATTGGGGAAGATTCTTTGCTTTGGGCATTCTTTTTTTCCAGGAAAGTAATATTAAGGTCATAAAAAGAGGATAAAGTCTCACCCAGTTCCATCCATGTTGCTCAAAAATTGCTAGTTAGTGCTTATCTTCTGTTGTCTGCAGCTTCTGGCCACACAAATGTAGCCAATCTTTCCCCCACCAGTTTAGAGGGCTTCCTCAGTTCCAACGAAAGATCTGGATCTGGATCTGCCACTCCTCTGCAGTCAAAAAGGGGTCCCCTTCTTCTCTGTTGCCTCTCAGGGGTGACTTTTGACCCTTTTTAGGGTCCCTAGGGGGGTGAAATTGAACATGGAAGACAAAGCCCGATCTTCCTGCATCTGTCACGCCGCAACACCTAACCGGAAGCCAGGGCACTGCTGTTTCTCACTTGACATTCATACTCAACATCTCAGCCTGACTAATGGTAGAACTGACCCAGTGGCCCATCTGTCACCTGCATCTTCTCCTATTGCCTGTCTATATCGTATCTAATTGTTGCTAGGTTCAACTCTCTGCCTCAAACACAGTTGGCAATAAGAAAAGGTGTTAAAAAATAATGGACAATACAGATCCCTGCATGAGTCTTAGAGCTTATTCACAAGTGAAACTAAAAACACCTTGGAGTGTTTGGAACATGTCTCTTGTGAATGCTACTAATACCAGTGAGCAAATAGGAAGAAAGTAATTTTGCAACCATTTCATCTTCTCTCCCTTCTGAGAAACTATATCTACAAGAGATCCAAAGTAATTACAGAAGTGTACCTGAAGACAACAGTAGAATTTCAACTAGCAACTCCATATTTTTCAGTGCAGGACATACTTTTTGAGTCAGGAGAGCCTTCCCCCTTCCTTTCCTGTTTCTCCTTAAGCTGCTGGTAAAATATAGGTGGTCGTCTATTTATGATTGTAATTTGGACCAGAATTTCTGTTGCTAAACAAGGTGGTTGTTAAGTGAATCATGGAAGATTTTATGAATTTTTTTGCCATGATTGTTAAATAAATCACTGCAGTTGTTAAGTGAATCATGTGGCTGTTAAGCAGATCTGTCAATGGTGAAAAACCAAAGGTTCTACATTTAGGCAAGAAAAACCAAATGCACAGGTATGAATGAATGAACCTTTATTGTCAAAGTACAACCATGTATACACTGAGATTAGCTGAGCCTGCCTTTGTGCTCCCACCCCACAACTCACAGTGACAACAAACCCTCCATCTTATTACACCATGTGAACTAATTGCACCACACACTGGCCTCGCAAGTCAATTCTGCATAAAGTTTATAAAAATTATTTCCCGTTCAAAAGCCTAAGAGCCCACAGATAAAAGCTGTTCTTTAGCCTGTTGGTACGGCTGGCTATACTCCTATATCTCCTACCCGATGGTAAGAGAGTAAAGAGATACTGTCCAGGGTGTGAGTCATCCCTGAGAATTTTCCTCACTCATCCAAGACAGCAAGCCTTGGCGATGTCATCCAGTGGTGTCAGGGGACAGCCCACAATGTTTTGTGCTGTACTCACCACCCTCTGTAATACTTTCCTTTCCGCGGCTGTCAGACCAACATACCAAACCACAATACAGTACGAGAGGACGCTCTCTATAGTAGACCAGTCAAAGAGGGTCATTAGCCGTTGTTCTACCCTGTTCTTCCACAAGACCCTGAGAAAGTGAAATTTCTGTTGGGCCTTTCTAGCCACCTGGGTTGTATTAACTTTCCAGGTCAGATCTTTGCAGAGATAGACTCCCAGAAATTTAAAGGAGGAAACTCTCTCCACACAGTCCTCCCCAATGTAAAGTGGGGCAGGTTCCTCCTTTTTCCTCTGGAAGTCTAACACCATCTCTTTTGTCTTACCGATGTTCAGGTGCAAGTTGTTGTTGCAACACCATATGGATAGTTTTTGTACCTCCCCCTGTATGCTGTCTCATCCCCACCTGTAATAAGACCCACCACAGTCGTATCATCTGCGAACTTAATGATCGCAGTGGATGGGTCAAATGATACACAGTCATATGTGTATAAAGAGTACAGGTAGGGGCTAAGCACACATCCCTGTGGCGAGCCGGTGCAAAGCTTCAGGGGGGTGGACAAAGCAGACCTGACCCTCACTGTTAGTATAGGTATAGTATAGGTGGTATCTGGCTCAATAGTAGTAATTGTGAGAGGGGCTTTGGAGTCCTAGTGGACAATCAAATATGAGCCAGCAGTGTGCTGTAGCTGCCAAAAAAGCCAACACAGTCCTAGGCTACATTAACAGAGGGATAGAATTAAGATGAACTGTTAATATCACTTTATAATACCTTGGTAAGATCACACCTGGAATACTGCATTCAGGTTTGGTCACCATGATGTAAAAAAGATGTTGAGACTCTAGAAAGAAGAGCAACAAAGATGATTAGGGGACTGGAGGCTAAAACATATAAAGAACAGTTGCTGGAATTGGGTATGTCTAGTTCAATGAAGAGAAGGACGAGGGGTGACATGATAGCAGTGTTCCAATATCTCAGGGGCTGCCACAAGGAAGAGGGCGTCAAGCTATTCTCCAAAGCACCTGAAAGCAGGACAAGAAGCAACAGATGGAAACTAATTAAGGAGAGAAGCAACCTATAAGTAAGGAGAAGTTTCCTGACAGTTAGAACAATTAATCAGTGGAACTACTTGCCTCCAGAAGTTGTGGGTGCTGCAACAATGGAAGTTTTTAAGAAGAGATTGGACAGCCATTCATAGGAAATGGTATAGGGTTTCCTGCCTGAGCAGGGGTTGGATTAGAAGACCTCCAAGGTCCCTTTCCACCCTGTTTCTCTATTATTCTGTGGCTTCCTCCATTCATTGCTTATCAGAAGCCAGTGGGAAAGGACACATATGATAATCACATGGCCCTAGGTAATTTATAATTGTCATAAATACATACTTGTTGCCAAACACCTGAATTTTGATCACATAACAGTGGGGATGCTGCAACAATCATTAAGTGTGAGGACTGGTCATAAGTCACTTTTTCAATGTCATTGTAACTTTGAATGGTTGCTAAATAGATGGTTGTAAGTTGAGGATTATCTGTATGATACCTAACTCATGACTAATAATAGAGCCCTTTTTAGCAATTAGTATTTAGAAAAAGGTATCTGTCTATGTGTTTCTGAAAGAGACAGGATATTTTTAAATTTATGACAAGAGTGGCATAAACAGTATGGCTTTTCTGCGAAAATAGTCTTGTTGATCGAGCAGATAAATTCCCGTAAAAAGATGAGCAATTATGGTTTTATTGGTCCAATGGTGTCCTTATTTCTATTACCACCATTTTACTGTCCTAATTTAGTCAGAGCAATTCAATCAGGTTTCACAAAAATATGTACCAAAAACTCCATGTGTATCCTGAGTTTAAGAGTCTGAGTAACTCTACCTTAAATCAAAATGTACTTTATAACTTCATGCTACCTCCAGAATGTGGTCTAAGTTTTTATTTTCATGTGTTGTTACATGTATATTTCCATTATTCTTATAAAATTCTCTTTTCCCAATCTCTTTCAGTTAAAGCTGTAAGGAAAAAAAACCCAACATTACAAGCAAAAGAAGAAAGAAATCGTTTATGGAAGAGAAATAGCCAAACTTCTGATTAGAGAGGGGACTACTACAGCTCCTTCCATTATGAACTCTTCAGCTGACAAAGCTTCTTATCTTTAGCATAGCATTACTTTCAACAACCGCAGAGATTCTTGAAGAAGTCAGTGTGTGACAAGGCAGTGGCTATTTCCACTTGCCTTCATGTTGAATTCCAGATGTGTCCTGTGAAAGCATTTACTTTGAATGGAAGTTGCACTTGCCCATTGAAAATGAGACACTTCCAATTGAACTTGCTTCTCATCTGTATGGCAACCACCACGGCTATTCTTGTTGTGCCGTGGAAAGTCAAATGCCCGTTGCAGTGTGTCTGCCAGATCAGACCATGGTATACTCCCAGGTCTGTGTACAGGGAAGCAGCCACAGTTGACTGCAATGATTTGTTTATCTCCACAGTGCCTGAAAGATTGCCAGAGGGGACACAGATTCTTCTCTTGCAAAGCAACAATATTGTCAAGGTCGAGCAGAGTGAACTGGGCTATCTGAAAAACCTGACAGAGCTAGATTTATCACAGAACAGCTTCTCAGACATTTGGGACTTTGGTCTGAAAAATATGCCTCAATTGCTGAGTCTTCACTTGGAAGAAAACCAGCTGGCTGAACTTCCCGATAACAGCTTCTCAAACCTGGCTAATCTTCAGGAACTTTATCTTAATCACAATCAAATACGCAGGATTTCTCCCCAAGCCTTCTTAGGTCTTGGAAATCTCTTTCGACTCCATCTCAACTCCAACTTCTTAAGGACAATTGACAGTCGCTGGTTCCAAGTACTACCCAGTCTGGAGATCCTAATGATTGGTGGCAACAAAGTAGATGCCATTCTGGATATGAACTTCAGGGCTTTGTCAAATTTGAGAAGTTTGGTTCTGGCTGGAATGAACCTGAGAGAGATTTCAGATTATGCTCTTGTAGGCTTAAAAAATCTGGAGAGTCTGTCTTTCTATGATAACAAACTGATCAGTGTTCCCAAGCGAGCATTGCAGCAAGTTCCTGGACTTAAGTTCCTGGATCTGAATAAAAATCCACTTGAGAGGATTAAGCAGAGTGACTTCACAAACATGCTACACCTCAAGGAACTGGGACTCAACAATATGGAAGAACTGGTTTCTATTGACAAATTTGCCTTGATCAACTTGCCTGAACTAACAAAATTAGATGTGACCAACAACCCTAAACTATCCTATATCCATCCCAGTGCTTTCCACCATCTCCCCCAGATGGAAACTCTCATGCTCAACAACAATGCTCTAAGTGCTTTGCATAAGCAAACACTAGAGTCCCTCCCCAGTCTGCAAGAGATAAGCATCCACAGCAATCCTCTCCACTGTGATTGTGTCATCCGCTGGGTCAATAGTACTGAGAACCATATACGCTTTATTGAGCCTCAATCTACATTATGTGCTGAACCTCCAGACCTAAAAAGAAAACATATACGTGATGTCCCCTTCAGAGAAATGACGGATAGATGTTTACCCCTCATCTCTGACAAAAGCTTCCCTTCTTATTTAGAGGTGGTATATGGTGAAGACATCTCTCTTCATTGCAGGGCTTTAGCAGAACCAGAACCAGAGATCTACTGGGTCACACCTTCAGGCCTTAAGCTATTGCCATTCTCAGAAGATGGAAAGTATAAAGTGGACTCTGAGGGGACATTGGAGATTCGCAAGGTCACAGTACAAGAGGCAGGCCTCTATACGTGCATGGCTCAAAATCTCATAGGTGCCGACACTAGAAGCATCAGCCTAATAGTCAACAGTTCTTTTCCCTTTAGTGAAGACACGCTAGAGCTGATCATTGAGGAAATCCAGACTTACAATATCCTGGTTTCATGGAAACCTCATATCAATACCATTTCATCTAATCTCACTTGGTCCAGTTTCAACCCCGACTTGGACTTAACAAATGTAGCCCGTATTCCAACAGGTACCCACATGTATAACATCACAAGATTACACCATGATACAGAATACTGGGCCTGTCTTCATATAGCATTTGCAAAATGGCAGACCAAGGTTGCCTGTGTCAATGCCAGGACTAAAGAGGCTCAATACCAGTACTTAGAAAGCAGGCAGGGTGCCCTGATGGTATTGTTCCTCTGCATATTGATGCTCTCTATAAGCCTCATAGGCAACTATGGTTTAAGTTCTTTCAAATTTCAATCTAGAAACCAGGGAATCTGCGTGCCATGGAAAAGAGCCTCATCTTCGGTTCGTGTAGTATATCCAACTTTTATCAAACAGTGGGATCAAGAGAGAAAGAGTGAGGCACTCCTAGCCATGGAGGTACAAGCAACATCACTGGACTCGTGAAGGTTGCGGGTTTTTTCCTCTGCAAGAAGAGTGGATAAATATATCTGGTGAATTTCTTTAAAAATTACCAAATACAGATAAAAGGGGAAAAATACTGAAGTATGAAAACCATGAATATGGAAGATGGATAGGAAAAGTTGTCCCTTTTCCACCTAAACCATGAGTTTGCTTGGCCAAACATATTATCTTTTAATCCAAGATAAAGAATCCATTTTTACTGAAAGAAAACTTGCTGAAAAGACAGGCAGACCGTCTGAGCTGGAAAGCATCAATCTTGAAATTCCAAAACATCTCTGCCTCTTCCAGGCAGCTATGACACTCCTCTGACAGCCTGTTACCAATATACTTTGTGCTCAGCACATGTCTGCTCCCCTTGGAAGTACAAAAAGGCCTTTGGAGAGACCTTTCTCTCTGTGTGTGTGGATATGTATCACCACAGAGAATCTTGACCAAATCCAACAAGTCTCTTGTGACCTGAAGAATTTGCCTCCTGCAGTACTTTCCCAAGGAAGCAAATGTGATACAAAGAGAAGGCAACTTTCTCAGGCTGGAGAATCAGGAGAAATAATTACAATCGAAGGGTGGGGGGAGTGAAACTTTGAATCCATTAACCATGTCAGTTAGCCAGTATAGACTGGATTTCAATTCAAGAACTTAATTTCAATATTATTTTGTAAACTTTTGTGAATAAGATTGAAAACAAAAGGAACAGGGGGGGTGAAGATTTTTTTTTGTAATATATGTATAAATATAAAGGGGAGGAGGGATGGAGGGGACCCTTTATATACCAATCTAGCATATGGAAAAGGCTTTATGCTAGGTCAGCATTGCTTCAGCTACGGGGTGGGTGGAATGGTAAGGAGGGGAGGGAATAATACTTGATGTAAGATTGATTTCAAAGAATGAAAATCTCTTTGTTTTAAAGCAGCTGATTTCCATGCGGCTTAACTGAAAACATCCCAGGAGACAATATAGGCTGAGTGGTTGAGAAAAAGAGGGAGAATGAATATTCCCTTTTCTAACTCTGTCATCATTTCTTTGTCTCTGATAAGCCAATTAAAATTGCAAATAAAAAATTTCTGTAGTTGTGTGCTTTCCCCAAAGCTCTTCCTAGATACAGGGATTCGTGACAGCAGAGGAGGCGGGTTGTAAGGGACGTCTGCTGATTTGTGATCTGGGATAGGGTGGCCTAATCCTCAATTTGCAAAAAATCTCTTTTGAGTATCTCCACCCTGCAAAGTGTGGTGGGCAATTCCTTTAGTCCTTCAAAAATTATTATTGAATTGTTACTTTCCATCTGATAGATGAAGGCATTCTTAAATACAGATAGAATAATCCTATTCATTGCGTTGAAGTTATTTGATTTCAATTAATTTTAATCAAATTTAGTTTTGGTTCTCGCTCCAGATGTCTTTGGGAGAATGGGCTCCAATCTATCATTTGACACTCGAGTAGAATCCTGTTCTGAAAAGTCGTCCACTCCTAACTTACCCAGAAGGAAGCTCTGTATCTCTTCCAGTAAGGAAGAGGGGCAGAGGACATCAGCAGGAGGAGCAGAGCTGCTATTATTATTATTATTATTATTATTATTATTATTATTATTATTATTATTATTATTATTATTATTATTATTATTATTGATTGCACAGTCAGCAGATGTTTAACCTGGGTTTGACATTTTTATGTACCTATCAAGTCCTTCCCAAAGACCTGGAATAGGCAGATATTGCTGTGTAATGATGTTAGAGGTATTTATTTATTAAACAAATTTATATAACCACACAACTCATACTTAGGTAACTCCAGGTGGCTTACCATATTTTTAAAAAATTGTCCTTCTTGCTGAATTTAATTTTCAATGACACATCATTATTTGCTTTCAGACTTTGTCTATTTGCCATGAGAAGTATTTGAGAAAAGAAGTTTTCTTCCAGCTTTCTGGCCCTGGCTGCTTAGCCAACAAAGAGTCCTGAGTTCTATGTCCCATTTGTCATCAGATGTCCAGGAACTCCGACATCATCAGTAGCAGCAGCAGCAGCAGCACAAAAATATGAAATCAGAGCTGCCAGGTTTTAGCTGGTGTTGGCCTTCATATGCATCAAGTTCTTCCCAAGAACCTAGGATGTCATAGTGTATTGATATGTGTGTGGATACAAGCAATGTGGCTTTTTGTAAAAGACAGAAGGAAATGCTGTCAATGTGCATACTTTCTAAATGCCGTCCAAGGTTTTTTGGTATGGCACCATAGATAATATATATTGTTTTTATTATAATAAAAATTACATATTATGAATTTACATATTATAATATGTAATATATAATTACACATATATACACATATATATGTAATATATGTAATTTTACACATAAAGGTAAAGGTAAAGGTTCCCCCGCACATGCGTGCTAGTTGTTTCTGACTCTAGGGGCCGGTGCTCATCTCCGTTTCAAAGCCGAAGAGCCAGCGCTTGTCCGAGGATGTCTCCGTGGTCATGTGGCCGGCATGACTAGACACCAAAGGCGCACGGAACGCTGTTATCTTCCCACCGTAGTGGTCCCTATTTTTCTACTTGCATTTTTACGTGCTTTCGAACTGCTAGGTTGGCAGAAGCTGGGACAAGTAACAGGCGCTCACTCTGTTACGCGGCACTCGGGATTCGACCTGCCAAACTGCCGATCTTCTGATCGACGAGCTCAGCGTCCTAACCCACTGAGCCACCGCGTCTCTAATTTTACACATGTGTGTGTGTAAAATTACATGTAATTATATATGTAATTATATGTATATACATTTGTGTGTGTGTGTCCACCCAACACCCAATGATAGGGCAGTTTACAAATTGATAAAATAATTAGCACAACAAAAAACAAAAGAAAAAGAAACAGTGGTAAAGACAAAAAAACCCCAGATGGGAACAAAGAAGAAAAGGGCCATCATTCATGCTCACCCAAGGCCTAGGAGAAGAGCCAAGTCTTCAGGGCCATTTGAAACACCAGTAAGAGTATATTTTGATCAGACTGCGTCAAAAAACTGCATAGCTTCCAGCAGGTCAGATGCATTCTCAGAACCATTACTGTCCACTGATTTTGCTAGTTGGCATATGTTGCCACTAATTTGTGTGTTGACACTTATAATTTTTAGGAAAAATACCAAAGAACAAAACACCACTGGAGATGCCAGGATGGTGATAAACTTTTAAGAAAGTTTTAAGAAAATGTTCCTGAATATGTTCAAAGCACCAGGGACCCCTCCTTAATCTTCTACAATGAATCCATTTAGCAAGGATGGTCTCCAGAATTTGACTCACAAGGAAGTCAATTTTGTGAGGCAACTCCTTTTTTCCCTTCCCCCACCCTTCAGAATGCTCACCATGGATCGAAGATAATTAACAAGAAGGGAAATAATGTCTGTATTTACATTCATTGGAGAAAAAGGGTTTACAAGCAAATAAACAAGCACTCAACAGCAAATGCACATTGAAAGGAATGCACAAGCTATTTGCAGAGTGCGCTCTACTATGGAGTCAAGCTTTCACATGGATCCAAGCCACCAACTGCTCAGGAGGCAAAAGGCATCAGCTATTAATGTATTAAAGGTCAAGGCAGGGATCTTGTCAGTTTCAGGCAGCAGCACAAGTTATGCCAGAGGATACTAATTAACTAATTAAGGTCACAGAGCAGAGCTTGTTAACTTATGGATAACACTAATTAAGGAAATACCAGGCTACAGACAAATGCTACTCAGGAAGAGATAGCTTGTTTAAGCAATCTGTCCACTTGGGGGGGGGGAGGAAAGGGGGAGGGGGAGGGGGAAGGTCAGGCAGAAGATGGCACTGCAAATCATAAACCAAAGTTGCACAGCCCACACCCTTTTGTTGGTAATATGGTTTCCCAAGGTCTACAAGTGAGACTAGAGAACAAAGGCCAATACTCCTAGATTCACCAACCGCCTCATCCTACACTTCCATTTTTGAAGATCCTGTCCAAGATTCCTTCAAGTCATGCCTAAATCCTTGTCTATTCACTTGGTCCTACCATCTACCAGATTTTCACCAGCATGTACAAGAAGAGGATAATCAAAACTCTGATTAATATCCTGCCCTTACTCAACACTCAGGAGAATGCAGCTAAAGAGAAGCAGCAGCAACAGGACTTCTGAGTTTGGCAGTGGCCCCTCTGCCATGTATTGAGGTTTTGCATGTGACCAATGATGTTGACTTGGTGCCGAGATTGTCACCTTCCTCTGTGAGCTCTTAGTGCAAAACTAACCTTTATTTAGCATTTCAAGGGAGGCATTTCTAAAGCACTGTCCTGAGATGTAGAGCTGGGGATGGAAACAGCGTGATTGTCATTCCATTTAATGTGCATCCACTCTATTACCCTTTAAGCAACACAGGGACACTTAGAAGTGACCCTGCCACTACAGACCTTTCTTTTCTTCAGAGCTAATAAGATGCAGAAAACATTAGTGTAGTCCCAAGCTAGCTGTGTAGAAGCTGAATCTATTAAAATACCCTTGTTATTTCTGCTTGCCCACATATAAACTCTTCTTCAATTTCTTGTCAGCCTATTGTATTATCCATATAAGAGTTATGCGTAGCCTTTGCTCCATAGCTTTCCAGTGAGACATTATGTGATATTTAAAAATAGCTGGTATGGGATACAACAAATATTTATGCTTTTTTTTTCTTTTTGGAACATGAAAGGCTTCTATTCATTATTCCAATAATTGAGCCTTATCCTCTTCCCCCAACTCTCTCCCAAGACATTTTATGTCTCCATTTCCCTAAGCAATCACCTTCTAGAGCACATTTTAGGGCAGTGTTTCTCAAACTTGGCAACTTTTAAGATGTGGGTACTTCAACTCCCAGAATTCCCCAGCCAGCTGAAGTCCACATATTTTAAAAATTGCAAGTTTAAAAAACGCTGTTTTAGAATATTAGATGCTTTAGAGCAGGGGTGTCAAACTGCCAGCCTGCAGGACAGTTGCATCGTACAGAGGCCACGCCCACCCCAGCTCTGCCAATGCAAAAAAAGGTTGTGATACATTGCAACACGTCACGTTGACGCGACAAATTTGACACCTGTGCTTTAGAGCATTCTTCAGCATTTTTTTCCCAAAGATATTTTTAAAAATGTGTGTGTGTGTGTGTATCATGCCTCAAGTTTTCCAAGTTCATTGATACCCTTCCTAGTTTATTGGTACATTTAGGTTCTGAAACATGCAGCACTCAGAAGTTGAACCCTGGAAATATAGCAGAGGGGATGAGGGGAACAAAACACAAGAATTCATACACCATGTATAATTAAGCAGTTAAATTATCCATGGGGAAATGGTAAGAGTGAACATATAAACGCAACAAGTTATATAGGTATTTTGTTATGAACATTCTAGCCATGTTAAGATCCATCCATATTTCAGGCCCAATCTATTTCCATCTGCACTAGTTAGACTCATTGAATAGTCAGAAATGGTATGATAGTCATTGCCAGTGTGTGTGTGTGGGGTGTGTGTGTGTGCCTGTGTTGTAGAGATAGATATATCTTTTTTTATATACATTAACATTCCAAGTGTTCAAGCCAAAGCATAACAAGATAATCAGCAGTAATTCATTACCTATCATAGTACATAAGCTTCAGAGCTAGCAACAATTTTGTTCCAATCAACGACAAAAATACAGACAGCAAACCTAGGCAGTAATTCTGCCTTAAAATAACAGTCTTTCTCACAGGAAGGCCAAAACAGCCACAAAATAGTAACAGCAGCAAAATATGTGGCTCTGAAGAGTAGCAGCCACACAGTAATTGGTACAATGTGGATATCTCCCCTGTTGAGTTGCTGTCTGCAAAGGACTTTTAGGCAATTGCTTTCCCTGTATTAGGAAGCTATTCATTAGGGTACTTTGCCTTTGAGCCATGCCTGGAGACCACTCTCTAAGAAATGATAGGTGGAATCAAATCAAAAACTAAATCTGATTTATTTTCACATACATTTAAATGGGATTAAAATGAAATACAATTAATATGATTTCTTTCTAATCCCTATATATAATAATTTCCCCCTTTTGCCATATTGAAAATATGAGCTGATAATGACTTTTTAAAACCTATGGAGACTACATCAAGGGTTGGAGGGCTGTAGGTGAACCATTGTGGTGCAGTGATTAAGGTTGTAGAGTAGAAGAAAGAGAGCTGGATTCTAAGACACAGAAGCCAGCTGGGTCACTTGGGGCTGGTTATCCTTTATCAGACCTTGAGTCACTCAACCTTGACTTTGCCACAATCTGCCAGTTTGGTAGATTGCAGACCATTACCAGCCAAACCATTACCAGTGAAGAAGCTATCATCCTACAATGGATTGATTTGGACTGTTATTACTACTACCAACAACAATAACAACAACACAAAAACATTTCACCCTTTTGGCTGCTTGAGTTAAAACTTGTTGTGATTCAGGGTCAGCCTGTGGGTTCGGCAGTTGGGTCGGATGACTCAGAGGAGGAGGAGGGGGGCATTGAAGACCTTGCTGAGGGGGTTGAAGATCTTGCTGATGAGAGCCCTCAGCCAGGCCCCTCCCACTTGGTCACCACAGAGACCCAGCTGTGTGAGCCTGACAGCGTGGATGAAGATGACCCACAGCTGGCCCTGTTCAAGGACGCCCGACGCAAGAGGCAGTCAATTAGGAGTAAACAGAGGAAGGCAATGGGGCTTCTCGGAAGGAGGCAGAGAGAAGCCACGCCCTGAACTCTATATAAGGGGAATGTGTGGGGAGGGCTGGTTTGCTGAAGGCAACCGCTTGGATAGTTCATGTTTCTTAAAGCTCCTGTTTCTTGGTTCGTGTCTTGTTTATTTTTGTAGCTATAAATTTGGCAGGCGTAATTCCAGCCTCTTGCCGTTTGTAAAGGGGTTGTCCCTGCCTTTTCTGCAGGGCCGGTAGCAGGCTGGTACAGAACAAAACTGAACCAAGAAGTAGGACTTCTATTTCAAGACAAATTTAACTGGCAATTTATGAATGCATCTGTCTAGTGAGCAGACAATCAAAAGGCTGCAATGAGGGTGGGTGGCTGCAGTTTTAGGAAGCAACTGAGAGTTTTTTCCATTGTGTCTGCTTGTTTTAGAATGTATGTCACAGTTTTCATTTATCATCTAAAACAGACATGTCAAACTCGCAACATCACATGACGTCGTGCAACGTATCAGGACAGTTTTGCCATTGCTGGCAAAGGGGTGGGTGCGGCTTCCGCATGACGTGTCTGGCCCGCAGGCCGGCAGTTTGACACCCCTTAGCTAAAATAGCAGGATGCTGCCATCATTTTTTAACAGTCTTAAAGGCTCCAATATTTACAAAAAGAAGAATCAGTCCACATAGGGCTCTAGCCTTCAGGTTACAGCCTACATCTGTGGTAATCCTGTTTTGTTTTTGTTTTTTTAACTTTGCAGACTTCTATGAACCAGTCACACAATGGAATGGAATGGGCATTTTAGCAAAACTGAATACTAACATGCATCTTAAGGGTGGAATTAGGAAGTGCAATGATGTAGACAGTTGGTGAAAATGAGTTCATGTTTTTGACAAGGCTACTGTTATCTGGAGATACCAAATTAGTCCATGCTATATGTGTGAAGGACTAATTTAAAACAAAACAAAAGGAACTAAGATGGTGGCAGATTTGGTATCAGAAAAATGCTGCAGCATAGGAGTGAGGGTCAAGGTTTGCAAAGGAAAGTTGCCCAGGGCTTTCTTGTACAATGATTATAAAACTCACTCTTCACTAAGTCAGTTGTATCAATTAAAAAAGAAGACGTGTTGGCAGGGAAACGTGTGGCACTCTTCAGCAGTAATCATCTAATGCAGAATATTGCTGCATTAGCAGGTTAAAAAAAACCAGAGAATAATATGTAAGATGTGCCAAGATTCTGTAACTCTAATGATGCCAGCTCTCTGTAGGAGACAGGAATTTTGCCCTTGAGTACATCAGAAAGAAGAGGAAAAACCAAAAAGTGTGAATTTTCATCAAGATGCTTGTAATAGCCTACTGCTAGAGGCACAGTTGATGTTAATAGCAAAGCAAGCCTAGGCCCATTTTTGGCAGTTGCATCAGCAATGGTCCCACCTAGTCTGAAATAGGCTGCCTTCAGTAGTCATAGCCTTTGATTAGATTACTGCAATGCACTCTATGTTGGAATGTAGAACACTGAACAGGCAAGTGAGGTGACTAACACAATATCAATATGACACCAGTACTGGGAGTGTTGCACCGGTTGCTTATAGGTTATTGAGTCCAGTTTGTAGATGTTGGCCCATGGAAGTTTTTCCCAAGACATGTTTTGTTGTGCCCCAAAATTTGCCTTCTTCAATTTTAATCAACTGAAGTCCACCCAAACATTTATTGGCTAGGTTCAAATCTAAGCTGCTTTTATGCTTGTCCTTTTTTTGTTTTGTTATTTGTTTGTTGTTTTAAATTATCACTTTTTAAAGCAAGAATAGATGTGATATGGAAATGTCTACCACCTCAAAGAAATCCAATCCTCTTTATTTTAAAGTGCTACTTGCCACTCTCCTGAACCCCACAATGAATTAAACCTGTCAGGTTAGCTTGCCACCATTTAATTCACAATATCTCAGCTAACACTGTGAAAATCCAGTATGTCAGATGAATTTTTAAGCATTCACAGAACAAAAGGGCAAATAAGTCTGAATAAGTTGGTATGTAAAATTGACCCAGGGCTTACAGTAAAATAAGAGCAAAGAGCATATTTGAGTAGTTTGTAGTAACATGCATAAAGGTCAGTTCTATCTTTAGTGGGATCTAGAAAAAAACCCAACTCATATGTGTAGGAAGAATTTAAAATGGCTTTCTACTAACTTTCACATACAAATATAGAAAGAAGCAGTCTGTTTCATAAATACACAATATTTTTTCATCAAAAGTGCCTTCACAGATTAATCTGCCCACAGTCTCTTAGCATTTTGAAAATCTGTAAACATATATCACTTTCACCATCCTTTTAATTGTTAAATTATGGAGATTATTTTAACTTTCTACATTGTTTCTGTTTATAAATGTGGATAACCTCTTTATTCACCAGATTTAAGTGAAATTGGTATCAGATTAAAAAGGGGACATGCAAAATCTTCTAGTACCATTGATTATTCTTAGATCTTTCAAATTTTGCATCCCTGGATTTAAAAGAGTGGTGTTGGTACATTTGTCAGTCTAGAACAGGGATGTCAAACTCACAACATCATGTGATGTGTTGCGACGTATCACAACTTTTTTGCCATTGCCGGCTGTTCTGTACCAGCCTGCTACCAGCCCTGCAGAAAAGGCAGGGACAACCCCTTTACAAATGGCAAGAGGCTGGAATAAAGCTTGCCAAATTTATTAACATAAAGCAGACACCAACCATGAAACAGGAACTATTCAAGCGGTTGCCTTCAGCAAACCAGCCCTCCCACGCATTCCCCCTTAAATACAGTTCAGGGCGTGGCTTCTCTCTGCCTCCTTCCGAGGAGCCCCATTGCCTTCCTCTGTTTACTCCTGATTGACTGCCTCCTGCGTCGGGCGTCCTTGAACAGGGCCAGCTGTGGGTCATCTTCGTCCACGCTGTCAGGCTCACACAGCTGGGTCTGTGTCGTGACCAGATGAGAGGGGCCTGGCTGGGGGCTCTCATCAAGCTCTTCAACACCCCCCTCCTCCTCCTCCTCTGAGTCGTCCGACCCAACTGCCGAACCCACAGGCTGACCCTGAATCACAACACCGGCAATGAGGTGTGCACATTTTTGCTATGATGCATCTGGACTGCTGGCTGGCAGTTTGACACTCCTGGAATAAGCCTCCTAATTCATGAAAGCATTTCTCTAGCTCAGACTAATTTTTATTCTTTAATTATCACTCAGGATTCAAATCAGGAAGTAAAAGTAGTACTTTCTTATCTGCTAGTTAATGAAATTTCAAATCACCTGTTCTATATTTGAGTTTATGGTTCTTCTCTGGGCAGAAGCATTATTACAACGAAATAGCTCTAATCTAAATGAAACAACAATTGGGTCTCATCTCCGTCTCATGGGTGAGATGAAGTAATAGATACAGTTGTTCTCAAGTCCACATTTACCAGTGTAAATGTGCAATTATATTTGGGTAAACGTTCAGTCTTCTAATTCTGTATTAAGGCTTACATACAAAATCACACAGCACCATTTTCTTTGTATCAAATGCACCATCTAACATATTAAACCAAAATTGTTAGTTTAAGTCAGCTGTTGCTTAGCTTTTGTGAATGGCTAACAATTGGGCTTAATAAACATAAAATTAGTAGGAATCAAAGCTAAATCTACAACTTTTTCAAGCTGAAAAAGAGGAAATGGAATCAGGATTTTCTATGGCAAATCTGATTTTTTTCCCACACACAGCAATGATTTTTTCCCACCCTGAGCTTGTAACTGAGGTATATTTAGAGAGGCCACCCCAGGAACATCCCCCCTCAACAACACAAGTAGCAATGCTCTTTAATCTTTCAACTCCAGTTATTAGGGTCCTTCCTGACTCTGAACACTTTTGCTTTTAGCAAACATGGCATCACTAAGCACAGTATTTAATCTTCTGGTTAAATTTAATCATGTGCTTTAGCTCCATTGAGTAAATGGAGCTTAATTCCCATGTTTAAATTAAATGCATGCTTAAGTAACTTCCTAAATGAAGGCTGCTGTCACCATGAAGCAATTTTTCTTTGATCTATACACTTTCAAAGAAGTTACTCAGGGGCATATATAGAGGATCAGCATTGGCATTTTCCTTTTTTGCCATTTGATGCTCCATTCTCCAACTATCCCTTTCTACAATTTTCTGTCCAGTACTTGCCAAATATATATACCATATTTGCTTTTTATTTAGTAGGAATTAATCTAAGCCTACATGTGCTTAACATTTTCTGAAAATAAAGGACACTTGGAGAAAGGTCCAAGAAAAAGGCAAATGGAGTGTAGTATTCTATCCTTACCAGATGAAGGGCAAAATAATATTGACAATCATATTTACTGGTCTAGTTATGGCTGGCTCTCCTCAGCCTGACTCTGCTTTCATCTGGAAATAAAAAGAACAGGGATTGACTGAAAAGCAATGATAATCAGTAAGGTCAGGTCATGCCAATGTCTTATCAGGCACCACACATCATTTGCAGCAATGCCATAAAATGGGAGGGGGGGAAACTAGCCTTGATGTGAAAGACATAATCAACATTATGCAATTATATCTGAGCAATAGAGAAGTCTTTCAGATACCAAGGTTCTTGGGGAAGGCGGGCTGTAGGGAAGGGAACATGAGAAGCCTTTGCAGAAATTTCATCTGTGGTTTTGAGCCCAGCCCTACTTCCATTAGCCACTCATACCATCAGCTAATTAAATTAGACAGGTTCCACTAATGGCTTGCAGAGCCTTTTTACTTTGCCACAACAGTTAAAGCTTAATTCTCCTCCTGATTTTTTTTTAAATTAATACGTAGTTCTCATTAAGCAAGCAGAAATCTAAAATGGCTCTCAAAGGAAGAAAATTGTGCATTCCCAGTGATGAAATTTTGTCAGGAAGAAGGCAAGATGAACAATGGTGGCTTACAAAATGTATGCTGAGATTCTTAGATTGTGAGATACTCAGTGACACAAATACTCATATGTTTGATAGAGACCATTTTCCTATTGTTGCTGTTTTTATCTTTTCCTGCACTGAGGCATTTGGGGAGTTTCAGGAAACAATTTTCCCTAGTTTGGTGACTACCAATGTGTCACACTTAAGTGTATGACTATGCATTCTGGGGAATTAGAGAATAACTCCATCCACATTTTTTTTGTAATGCACAAACGAATGATGTAAATGTTAATATGAAGAAAGGTCTCACAGATAAACCCTCTGAAATAATTTGGACTAAGTAATTAGTCTTATAAAATAAGCAAAGAACATTAGAACTGAGACACTATGACTCTAACATACACTACCACATCACGTACTGTAGCTCTTTTCTTATAATGCTCTCGTTTCTTATTAATCAAAGAACTGGTGCTGTTTGTTTGTTTCTCTTTTCTGCAGCCAACTGGAATGAGCCTCTTACCACTCTAAGCAACTGCCAACCCACCCAAAGGGTGAAGAGGAGTGATCACAATGTTTTCTGAAAGGCTGTAATTTTTCAGGAGAACAAAAAGGAAAGTTAAGAATCACAATCACCATTACAGTTAATATAGGTTGGACATCAGATGGCTGATCATTGTTTTAAACAAGGAGTGGAAAGTTTTCCCCTCCAACTGTAACATTACCTTTGTGGGAGCCCATGTCAGCAATGGATAGAAGCTAAACAAAGAGGGAGAGGCACAGCAATGACGCACACATCCCTTCCATCCTCTTATACACATGGACATTCATATGTAGCCTCCATTCCATTCTCCCAATCCCTTTCTTGTTTTTCCAATGTTTTCCCTTTTTTAATGTCAAGTCTTATTTGCAATTGCAGTGAGTGTGGTTTTCAGGCTGGAAAGTCATAACAGAGGTATAGTTTCCCTCAGAAATCAACCTTCTTGTGCTTGTAAGCCGCCCTGAGTCTTCGGAGAAGGGCGGGATATAAATGGAATTAAAATAAAAAATAAAATAAATATATGTGGCATGACAACTTTGGGGAGTGGAGATGGTGTATGTTGGGGGGGAGCTTCTATTAATGTCAACGTAAACTTTCTAAAAGAAATAATTGGTATCCCAAGAGCTAGGATCAAATTGGGTCACTGTGAGCCGGACAGGAGCCCCTTGAATGATCCGTCATATCTGAAGTCAAGAAGTTCTCCACTTCATTGTTGTTGTCAGTTGCAAAGTCATGTCCGACCCATCGTGACCCCATGGACAACGTTCCTCTAGGCCTTTCTGTCCTCTACCATCTTCCGGAGTCCATTTAGGCTCAGGCCTACTGCTTCAGTGACTCCACTTCAGCTATAAGCAAAAACAGGTTCCTCCAACATGGAGCCAAATATTATTTATCTTTTCATCCTGCTTGATATCTTTCTATTATAAATAAACACAGAGGTACTTTTAATTAGTGAGAGGATCTTTATGATATTTAGGGAACACTGAATGTCAACACAGCATGAAACTTTCAATTTTTGATGAGACTGACATTCACTTGGCAATGTGTTTCTCCTTCTTATCTATTTGGAGACTTTAAATGTAATTACTGAACCAGGACTGTGTGCTGAAAAAGTGATATGAATGGTGCAGGTATAATGCCTAAATAAAAAAAAACCCAAGAACATTAATATTTAGGAACTGCTGCTTCTTAGGCCAGATTTTGCTGCAGGGAATTAGAATGTGCCTTCTACCAATCCAAATCATATTTGGCTGTTTTTCTATTTCACAGAATCTGATCAGTCAGTGAGAACTGAGCTCATACAAATCACTGTGGCAGGCTGCACAACTTCTTTCAGACTGATTGACAGGTTTCTGAGTGAGTAAGAGGAGCTAAGAGCTTGGGGGAGGGGGACAATATAGGGCCAGGGGAAAAAAACTACTTTCAATTTTGTTTTAAATTGAAATTAATTGAATGCAATCAGTATGATTCATATTTAATAATGTACCTCTTTCTGTCATTTTAAAAATTATAATTTAATGTCAACTTTTGAGGGCAATTGTTGAGAGCAACCATGGGCATTAACAGCAAGTCAAAATGATAAGGAAAGAATCATATACATACACTGACTGCACAAATCTAGATCCTTATATATTTGCATCCCAATGTATGACAAAAGTACCCAAGTTATGGAACTTTGTTATGACATTATGATGCATGTTTCTTGCATGCTCCCTGCTCCTTTCCTGGACACTTCTAAATGCAACTTTAAAGATTTATGGGGATGGAAAAAAGTCTCAGGGCTTCCACTAGTGTGTACTTGGCATATAATGCCTGCCCTTTGGAACCACCTCCCTCCACAAGATCTGGAGGGCCTTGTCCATCTTGCCAATGGCATTGGATGCTTTGAAATACATAGCTTCCAGCATAGCTGATAGGAGGACAAAGCAGCTATTTCATTTGTTCTTGCTTATTGAATATGAAATGATGACGAAAAAGAAGGAAAAATTAGAGATGACTATGGAAGGCCTGCAAATTGAACATAGCTATGCATTCAATTTCTTCAGTAAAAACAGTAAAAATCTATGGATGAGGCACAGTGATTCTATAATAAAAGTTCCCACTGAAATCACCCAATTAAGCTCATTCCAAAGACCCAAAATCTAGGATGAAGTTTGATTCATTCAGTTTTACAGGTAGGTTTTTAAGGGTCTTGTTAAGTAACTTCTGTGAAATATGGATGCTACAAATCATCATAATATGTTATGTGTATGATTGCCTTCTATATGAACTTAATGATTTCTTCATCTCGTAACATGAATTGAGATGCTACACCAGAACAATTATAGCAAGGACTGGAAGATAAATGTTCACATCTCTGTTAGAATGATGCAACAACTTTCATTAAACAAGTAATTGTACAAACTAATTAATTCACTAAAAGTTGGTAACTAGATATCCATGCAATTCTAACACAAACAAAGAAAAAGTGATGTTGCTTTTTAACAATGAAAAGGTCCCATCTTGTTTCACAGGCCAACAATATTCTTCACAGACTTCTGTCATTTCACCTTTTTAATGGATGGGGTGGGGTGATGAAAGCGGCAGTCCAACACCTCTGGACCGCACAACATTAGAGAAGGTTGCCCTTGAAGCTTTTTATTATTATTTCAGAAGTACATATGAGCCTCATGGAAAAATGTTTTATTTTCTTTAACACTAACACACAACAACACAGAAATAGAGACTAGAAATTCTGATTTCTGAGCATCACAGTTTAATTGCCATTTGATATGTGTAAATGGATTCTAAGCTCCATTAATTGTAGATGCTAAATTTATCCTTTGTGCCCATTTTAGTGCAGTTTCCTTTAGGAAATATTAGCTGCACTCCAGAGAACATCCTCAGAAGAGCTGAAGGCATTCAAAATAATAGCTGTTCTCCACAGAGCTGAATACAGGAACATAACATTGTAGACCATTGCTTTAAGATCCCAGTGGAACTAGTTGAAAATATCCAGTACATGATGGACTCTGCAAATACCATATTTCTAACAAACAGCAATCTAGAATACCATGTCTAGCCATGGCATCCATCATAGTTCTAATATTTTCAGACAACTAAATTCTGTGAAGAGCCTACTACAACACAGATGGACATAGTCATCAGAAGCAACCCCTTTCAAAAAATACTTCATAAGGAAGATTCTACACACTGAATGCAATACTCAGGACTGATGAAATCCTGATAAGAAATGATACTGACATTTTGTTTTGCCCTTTCACTGTGTAGTCTTTTAATTTTACAAAGCTAATTGTTGTTCTTACACTTGATTGTGAGGCAAATAGTAATTGTAAAGCAGTTTTTTTCACAGTTCATTTAAAAATGTTTTTGTTGGTTTGGGTTTGTCTTCTTATTGTCTCTTTTCCTTCCAAACAGAATATTTTTGCTGCCTAATAGTATAATAAAAGCATTAAGGATAGTCATCATAAAATATTATGGTTAATGGTAAATATATACAACAACATATCATATTTACATCATGTATACATAAAAATATAACAAATCATTGAAAGAATCAGTAAGAAAACAAATTAGAGTTTGGTTGTTTGGGGAAAAAATCAGACACAAAAGAAAGCATAGACAACAACAAGGTGGCATCACAGAAACTAGTATTTTAATGTATGTTTTATGCACACACCCACCCCGGTCTCTACTTTCATAATCTCTCCATGATGTCACCATGGAAAAGTAACTGGTTAAGGAAACCATCCACAAAAGTCATTCTTAATTTGAGGACCTGTCAATATCAGACTTCAATACTCTCGTAAAATACCTAGATATTTTTTTACAAAAACAAAAATTCACCATACTATTAATGTTGTGAGCACTCTTGTTCTTTCCATCCAATAATCTGAACTCTTGAATGACAGGTAGTCCTCGACTTATGACTATAATTGACCCTGCAATTTCCATCATAAGTCTTGATGGTCATAAAGCAGGTCACCATATGGCTGTGAATGATTTTAAGACCTTTTTTGCAGTAGTTGTTAAGTGAACCTATTGTTTGCTATCGCCACTTTTTCCTGAAAACCAGAGAGAAACACTGGTTTCTAGCAAAAATGTCATAAATTGCTGTGACATGACCATGGAACACTCAAAATGGCCATAAATGCAGGCCGTTTGCCAAGAACCCAAAATGCAGTCACATGACTGCTGAGGGAGCAAGCATTGGAACTTTAGATCCAGTTCATAAGTCTCTTTTCAGGATCCATCATAAGGGTTGCTAAATGACTGTTGTAAATCAAGGGCTACCTGTACATTATCAGAGACAGAGCTTCACGGAGGATCCTGACTCACAGAAAAGGCAAGGCAGAGGTACATATCCCTATTTAGACTCATAAATTAATCTCAAATTCCACTTCAGTTTCTTCACAAACTAACCTCTAGATCTATCTCATTCCTCATCAGTGATGTTCTGAAAATTAAAATGTATAATTCTCTTGTTATTGTTGTCACACCTCAGGTGTAATGTGAACATTTGGGGGTATAAATCTTAATGCTTTCAAGAGTAGTTAAATATTTAATAAAGGATCCATTGCTTAGGGATACAAGGTCATTTTGTAATTAAATCAATCTTAGGTTCAAATTATTGATTGATTCTAGTTACCAATAATCAAGTAGTAAGTATTAAACTAGAAGGACAAATAGCCTGACCTTGTGAATTCAAGCATCACAGCTGGAATAAACATGAGTGCCATTTTTTTTTAGTTTCTTCTAGCCTCTCTTCTTTGGATTTCTTCTCATTACAAATGTCCTGTTTGTGTTTGTCTGAAATGGCTTACTGCCTCACCTGCATGCCCGTGAATCAGAAAAGCTACAAATCAGTGAAGGTCCCATTAAAGTCAGCCTAGACTTGCCTCCATATATTACTAGCTTGAAAGTGGCACCTTGATAACATCACTAATCAGGAAAGAATAGTCAGAGAATGAACTGTGTGCTGTGAATTATAATAGCTACAAAACTTTATAGGACCTGCTTATTGGGACTTATGGGCCACTATGCAGCTCACAGAGGAAGCAGTTGCACAAGGGGTATGTTTTTGACTGCCAGACAAAAGTCACTTCTAGGGTGAGGATGAAGGTTCATTCTCCGAGCTTGTGGGTTGGCTTCTGAACGTTTCATTACCAGGCTAGGTAACATCTTCAGCAGAGTTTAGGGGATGTCAGTGTCAGTGTTCTGGTGGGTCTTGTGGTGGACCAGGTGTGAGTCAACAGTGAGTCTTGTGATGGGTCTTGTGATTGGGAGTTTACCTCAGGTCAGGGTCATTGGGAGGTGAACTGCTAGAGGGGGGACTTGTGTGGGTTGGTTGGGGGTCAGTGCTGCCTCTGGTTGGCTGTGTGGTTGATTTGAATCCTGAGGGATTTGTAGGCTGGTTGTAGATCAGTGTGTCTGTTGATGAAATTGCTTGTGGAGTGCCAGACTTCGATGAACTCACGAGTGTGGTGGATGGTAGCATGATGATTTTTGTGTTGCTCCAATAGAACTGGTGCTGTTTGGTGTCAGTGTGGGTAGAGATTAAGGATTTGGGATTGTGGCGTTTGACTGCCAGCCTGTGTTCATGGATCCTGGATTTTAATTGATATGTTTATCCCACATGACTGCAATGGTTACAGTTGATTTTGTAGATTACATTGCTTCTTTCATTTTCTATATCTTGCCTTTGGTTCTGAATAATTTCTGGGCATCACTTCCAGACGTTGTCTCATAAGAAGAAAATGAAATGGCTTTCTATACCCAATTCTCCTCTCTTTCTTTATGTTCAGTTCAGAAGTCTGCCATGGCCTGGTCAGGTGAAGGTGGATGCTGGAGAATGCAAACATGATGAGCATATTATATAGAGAGTTCTCCTGGAGTTCTACTTAAATATCTTAAATTGAAGAAAAATATTAAATGAGTGACAGAAAAAATTACCGGTAGTTAAATTTAGTTAAATAAAAGTCCATTGGTTAAATTTACAATTGTGCAAAATGTGAAAGAATGAGGTAGCCTGGCAATATCAAATAACATAATGATATTATTACAATTCTTTAACTTGGACTACAGATTGGATTATATTATCCTACAACTGGATCACTTCTACATGAGGATCAGGACTCCCCAAAAGGAATGTATTAAACTTTGGATGAATACAAAGAAAAGTGTATATTATATTACATTATATATACATTATACATAACATTATATTATATAAGACTGAGTGGCATTACGTACCGGCATCTCGACTTGTCCAAGAGATTCCATCTTTGGTTATGGGAGGAGAGGTGTTACCTCCCGTTGATAGGGCACGCAATTTAGGCGTCCTCCTGGACTCATGACTCAGTTTTGAAGACCATATTGGAGTCGTGGCCAGGGGGGCATTTGCCCAGGTTCACCTGGTGCGCCAGTTGTGCCCCTTATCTGGACCGAGATGCCCTACATACGGTCACTCATGCACTCGTTACCTCTCGGATAGATTACTGCAATGCTCTCTACATGGGGCTGCCCTTGAAGACCACCCGGAGGCTCCAGCTGGTGCAGAATGCGGCCGCGCGGGTTGTGATGGGAGCATCCCGATACTCCCATATTACACTCCTCCTGCGTGAGCTGCATTGGTTGCTGGTTGTCTTCCGGGTGAGATTTAAGGTGCTGGTACTTACCTTTAAAGCCCTACATGGCCTAGGCCCGGGATATTTGCAGGACCGTCTGCTGCTGGGGACGACTTCGCATCGCCCAGTGCGCTCACACAGAGAGGGCCTCCTCAGGGTGTCGTCGGCTAGACAATGTCAGCTGGCGACCCCCAGGGGGAGGGCTTTCTCTGTGGGAGCACCAGCCCTGTGGAACCAACTCCCCCTTGAGCTCTGGATGGCCCCGGATCTCCGATCCTTTCGCCGTGACCTCAAAACTTTCCTTTTTCATCAGGCTGACTTGGATTGATGACAGGTTTTTTAAAATGTTTTAATTTTTAAATTGTTTAGTTAATCTATTTTGGGGCTGTTTATTTAATCTCTTTTAACTTTTGTATTGTTGTTTTTATTGTTGTTAGCCGCCCTGAGTCCTTCGGGAGATAGGGCGGCATATAAGTCCCAAAAATAAATAAATAAATATTACAGTGCAAGTATAACCAGCACACTAAAATGATGGGGTAAGTGCAGAAGAAAATTAAGTCTGGATTTATCAAACATGCTTGAACCCTAAATATTTATTGTTATGAAAATGTATCTACCAAAATATATCCATGGAGAGGTAATAATTTATATCAATTGCAAGACTTAATCTTTGATTTGTGCTTCTTAGATTGTAAGCCGCCCTGAGTCTTCGGAGAAGGGCGGGATATAAATGGGATTAAAAAAAAGATGAAATCTTCTGAGACTCTTTCATTGGGATGGTCAAACTCGCTTTACTTTTCTCAGTATATTCAAATAAGTAATATAATTCAAAATAAATTATGAAAGAGACCTGGCTGAAATTGAAAACCTTGTAAGACAAAACTCAGAACATCTGTTGGGGCCTTATTTATAAGTTGTCACTGAAATATGACTCAGAAACCCTACAAGTCAAAGATTGTATGATTAAATGGATACAGGATGTAAAAGGACAATTAATTTGCAACAATGGAAATATCAGTGGAAGATAAATATCAAATTTGCTGTGAATACTACACTGAAAAAGTGGTGCAAGATGTTTTATTGCTGGTATATTTTGTTGATTGCCAAAATAATACATATTGCAAAAATTGCTGGAAATGCGCCCATTAGATTGTATCATTGTTTTATACTTGCTGGAAATACTATAAAGCTCAACAATTTTGAAAGATAATTTACTACAGAATACCTTAACTATTGATTTTTCTTTTGTGCCAGCTGTTTTTCTGTTAAGCATCACTAAATTTTATATCCCTACAAAGTATATGGAGTTGGCTTTATATACAACAACAGCTGCCAGAAGACAGTATTTTGGGTTTTTTTGTTTTGTTTTTTACTGGATATCATACAACACTCCTTCATTAGAACAGCAAACCAAATTCTGCAAGTACTCATCAATGCAAAAAAATAACTTAGCATTTAGTTTTAAAAAATTAATTCAATCTGTAAACCATTTATTGACTATAATTCTGCACTTATTTATTCAGAAAATTGATATGGCCACCCAATTTACAGCTTACAGAAATAAAACCCAAAATATAAATACAAAACCTGGTTTTGCATCCAACCCAAAATTTAGGTTTCTTTAAATGTTAAATCTTGAGAATGTTTCCACTGGGATTGCTGAAAAGGCACACTGGAGACAGCTTGTTCTCTTGGAGCCTTCTGGAAGATGGAGATGCCACACACATCCCAGGATATCCCTTCAACATCTTTCATACATCTGTTTCACAACTGCAGTGGTATCATAGAGAATAGGTGCATTAAGGATATAAGAAGATGACTCTGCTGATTCTGGCACCTGCATTTGAAAAATCATCCATAAATTGCATTGCCAAAAGTCTGTGATTGCTACTGAGTTTTCCTACAGGTAGTACTTGGTTAAATAGATGAGCCAGTTTGGTGAAGACTAAAAACCAGAGTACAGTGAGCTGTAGTCCTGCCTTAGGAACAAAACAAATGGGTGACCTTAGGCCAGTCTCTCTCTTTCAGCCCTAGGAAGGAGGGAAAGGTAAATTTCTTCCAAAATCTTGCCAAGAAAACTTTAGGGGCATGTCCAAGGAGTCACCTAGAGTCAATGTTGACTCAAAATCACAAATATACACATACATACACCCACATACAATGTGTGTGTGTGTGTGTGTGTGTGTCCCTCAGTTAATGGCTACCCTGTTTAGCAACCAAATTTATGACAGCTTTACGACTACTCCTCAAAATTAAAATTGTCCTTGTAAGTATATGTAGCCTCCTCAGAGTCATGACTTGCCACCAGAAGTGGGTACTCCAACATTGGAAGGTTTTAAGAAGAAATAGGACAACCATTTGTCTGAAATGGTATAAATAAAATGCTTAAACAGAGGCCTCAATTAGAAGACCTCCAAAGTCCCTTTCAACTCTGTTATTCTATAAGTGATCACAGTTCAAGCACTTCACAACCAGTGCACATATACAATGATTGTGTATCATGATCAACTGATCACCATTGGCAAGTTTCACAGTCAGCTTCCAACAAAGTCAATGGAAAAGCTGTCAATAAATTGCAAGTTGTGGTCACATGCTGTCACACTTAACTGCAACAGAATTGGTGATGTAAATTTGGGACTTTCATATGATGTTTCACTTAACAAAAGTGTCACTAAGCAATGAAGTTGCCAGTCCCAATTGTGACCATTAAGCGAGGACTACTAATATTGAAGAGCTCTAGCAGAAATAAAAAATGGGCTTTGGGCTGCATACAGCACCTGGTTGTTCACCTGAATCTAATAATACAATGTAAGATACAGTCTTGCTATTATAGACATTTTAATTGGCTGCATCAGAGCCACTGGTTTTCCATTCATTTAAAGCCCAATGCAACAAAAAATCAGACCTGATCAGCAATTCTCTGATCATAGTTTGTTCACCTTTGCAAAATGACACATTTTTTATAATAAGGTCCCTAGCAGAATAACATTGGAAAAAAGTCTAAATTCAGTTTCCTTTAAAAAAAAAAAGCAAAACTGAACTGAACGTACAGGTAGAAAATGTGGTTTGGTAATGAGTAGTGCTGCTTGCTTGTTTTATATGAATTTTATGTCAAGGATATTTACTGTATGATCCAGAATTCAGAGTTCTAACAGTTCCATAGCAATGTTGAGGCCAACAGGCTAGAAAGCTAGCATCCTAATCCTCCAATCTTAAATATCCTCTGGGTCTTCAAACCTTAGTTCTACTTTCTGCTTAGTGGTAATGGTTTCTTAGTTTCTACTGCCATAGCCTATTCTCCAAGGAGTATCCTACTCAATATCTACATTCCAATCCCATATGTTTCTGCTAACTGCTGTGATGGGGGGGGGGAAGAAAAAGAAATGTGCTACCTCATATTCACTCCAGAACACCTATGAAACAACTAAGATTGATAAACTAATTCAATCGCTGCACGGTAATACAGTAAGTGGGGATCAATTTTTTGAATTAGAAATAATCATTATGATCCTCTTTATTCTTCTGAAATTGGACCTGCACCTATTCCAATAAATAATCAAATATGTCTCTTTCCCTCCTTGAAAGAAGACTCACTTTCAAACAAGCCTCTGAATTCTTGCAAAGGTGAACAATTTGGGGAAATGGTTCTTAACTCAATGGGACAATTCTAAAGCCAATCTGCTATTTTTAATCAAATAATGCTAAATCTTATATCCCTGTAAAGTACCCTTAATTAGTGTGGTATTAGTGCCTGCTGCAATGCTACTTTATCTTTTTTACTGAGGACTATGTACAGTTTCTTCTACAGTAAAATAGTTGTAGGAATATTCCTCAATGTCCAAAACACCTTAATGTTTGAAAAATAAATATGACAGAGAATTTTGTTCAACCTGGAAATCATTTTTAGATTGTAATGCCAAATGTGGATTTGTATCACATTTGAAATGTGCATTTCCCTTAGTATAAAGTCTTACTACTCTAGTGTTAAATTATTTGTTAAATGAGGATAGATCTTTGCTCTTTAACTTACTGTCATTCCTTTATTTTACACTGATCATTGTTATTTTTCATATGGCAGACAACAATGTGTGTATAAATATATAATTGTGCTAGAAGCAATTCAGTCCAAAGTTTAAGTTCTCTCCTTTCAAGTACTTCACTCTATTGCAAATTCTCCAGTAGAATGTATCTTGTCAAGGCCAATGTGATGCTCTGTGTTGGCTCAAACAAATTTACAGAGGCAAGTTGTGCCCTCACACAAGAGAACTCTCTCAGTGACCTGTGTATATGCCCTGCTTATAACACTATTGATCTTGATATTCAGTAATATCCCCTATTGGTTATATAGACTACAGACATTGAAACTGAGGCAGCTGCATATGCATACCTTAAAAAGGGCCTATTTAGAAACTTGGAAGGCAGAGTTAACTTCTTTATTTATGGATTGTGTAGACCTGTCCCAAAAGTCAATTGTGTTGTTCCTATTAAATGATCAAGACTGCAAAATCTCTAGGAAGGTGGCTAAATTCTATGCTATAGCAATGTTGATCAGAAATCCCCAAATTTAAACATAACACAGATATGCTTAGCTTCTGTGATGAAAAGGCTTTCATCATACATATTTTGCATTTAGAAAAATATGGTCCACAACTGTACATTCTCAAATAAATAAAATGGATTTTTAAATTTCAGTTATAGCAAATACAAGTTACAATCAAGTCTGCTATAGGTGCTCATGCACAACTTCTGAGCAATTAACTGAGCCATAATGCCAGTTTTTTGTTCATTTGGTTTATCACAGTTCAATGAGTGTTAGAGCAAATTCTCAGGAAGGACATAATAATTTTGGGCAATATATCAGCTTATTAGCCAATAAAGAAACAATCAGTTCCATTGCAACCATAGATATTACAGCATTTCCAATCATATACCAAACTCCAGGTCTGAGCTTAATTTCCCATGACAGTCACATGTACATGACTGTTTAGTCATGACTGATAGAACTGGAATTCAGCATGCATCTGTGGTGTGGTGGTGCAGTGGTTAGAATGCATTACTGCAGGCTACTTCTGCCGGCTGCCAGCAGTTCAGCAGTTCAAGTCTCACTGGCTCAAGGTTGATTCAGACTTCCATCCTTCCGAGGTCAGTAAAATGAGAACCCTGATTGTTAGGGGCAATATGCTGACTCTGCAAACTACTTAGTGAGGGCTGTAAAGCACTGTGAAGTGGTATATAAGTGTAAGCACTATTGCTATTGCTATCTTCAAATGGCCACACAGAACTCTTTTTTCTTCATTAAAATTTTTCTGTATATTTCAATACACAAATGACAAATATATAATACTTTTGTACAGGTGATATAGAAGAAGAGCAAGCTGAAGTAGAAACTGAGATTAAACACATCATCAGTGTGGAATAATTATGGCTGGACCCAAGTCCAGCCCCCTTGAATTCCATTGACCTTTATCTAGTGCCAATTTGGCTTTGACTGTTAGTTGACTAGATTCTTGTAGATATCAATAATAAAATCTTCTATGCTTTCAACTCAGTGAATGATCCTGGTTATCTGCACCTGACAGGTCATCCTTGACTTATGACCACAATTAGGACCCTCCACTGCTAAGCAATGCGGTTGTTAAGATTGCACCCAATTTTACAACCTTTCCTGCCATGGCCATTAAGCAAATCACAATGGTCATTAAATAAAGCATGCAGTCATTAAGTGAATCTAGATTCCTCCTTTGAATTTGCCAGTTGGAAGCCAGCTGGGAAGATTGCTAATGGTGATCACAGGACCTCAGGATCCATGTCAGTGCCAAGGGCCCAAATTTTTAGCATGTGACCACAGTGATGCTGTGACAGTTAGAAGTGCAAAGACTGGTCATAAGTCACTTTTTCAGCACCATTGTAACTTCAGATGGTCACTGAATGAATGGTTTAAGTCAAAGGCTACCTGTATTCAAAATCATTCTCCTTCTCTCCTTTTTCAAGTGTAATGAAAAAAGCGGGCGGAGCCAGCTGTCAGAGCGGGCGGCTGTGTGAACGGATTTCTCTGTCACACACATCCTCTCACCCAGTGTTCGCGGGGGCTTTTCGGAGCCCCAGGAAGTCCTGTAGGGACACCCAAAGTTGCAGGCATCCCGGAGAACTTACATGAGCGGCGGTTCGTGTTGGAGATCTGGAGAAAGCCTGATGCGAGCGATCTGGGGAGAAGGAGGCCAGCAATGGCCGACATGAAGATCTGACAGAGGGACGGAGCCAGCACGGATCTAGCGGTACAACGGTAGAGCGGAGCTGACGGAAAGTATATCCGAATATTTATTTTTGAAAACATTAGGAGCGCTTGAGAAAGAGACATTGGCTTCAAGTGGGTGCCTCACAGAGAGGGAACAAGCGGCGATAGAAGCGCTGAGAGTAGGCGTTAGGCGAGAACGACAGGAAGAGGAAGCCAGGAAGCTATTTGACTGTATATTAGCTGGGGATACTGCTGTAAACTGTTAAACTGCCGTGAAGTCAGACGAAACGACAAAAAACAACAGGGCAAAGTCTACTTTTGGAGCCTCAGAGACTGAACTTTTGAAAAATTGGGCGTGGAAAGTGATCTGCCTGGACTATCCTGGTAAATTTTGAACTTTTGAAACTTTGCCCTATTTGCTGCGGGTGGTTAATTGACATAGCAATTCAGTAACTGAAGTCTGGATAGTGGGACACCTACTGGTCTTTGGTGGCAGAGGAAGACAAAAAAGGTGCCAATTTCTGAGCCGGAAATGAAAAAAGAACGTGACTCTGAACATACCCAGATAAATATATTACATGATTCTTTTATACAATTTGTTTAGTTGGTAATAAGTATCTGGCTGTAATTGTTACACATACTCCTTTGTTATAGAGTTAAAAGGTTCATACAAGGTTAAAGGTACTAAATACTTGTAAAGCGCATTTGGCAACTGGGTTAAATATGACAAGTATTTCGGGCCTAACTAAGTCTAGCGCTGGTAAGAAGGCGACAACACAGGGGCAAGGGATGTCCTCAAGCCCTTCCAACCAGAAATCCATAGAGGACATGTTGCAAAGGGAAAGATCTAACTCAAATTCTTTTTTATTTATTGAAAAGTTTTATCATACATTTTATCTTTGACAGTCCCCCCTACCCCTCCCCTATCCCTCCCTCCTTACCCCTCCCCCCCTCCCCACCCACCCCGACTTCCCAGAGCTGAGTACAAGGTATAAAAAAGAAAAAAAGAATCATAAACAACCATATGCTAACAACCATAGACTCTAAAATCTATCACTCTCTAGCTCACATAGGATAACTACAAACACTATTAATATAGAATATATAAAAAAAAACAAAAAAAAATTCTCCTTATTCTCCTTATAAATCTATCAGAAATAGTTCTTGCACATATCTTCACCTTCTTAATCCTTAAAAAAAGTCATTAGTCAACAAAATGAAATCGATCCTGAAAAAAGATTGATGTCTGTCAGAAAAAAAAAAAAAGTATAATCCTTTTCATACAAATGTCTTTCACACCAAATATCTCGCAGTTCCAAGTCATCCTTCATTTCAAAAAAGGATTTAGGCAGTCTAGCATGACTTGGGACGCGCTTAAAAGCTCCAGCCTTGTCCATCTGAACATCCAAAACACCATTCCAATCCCCCATAAAAATAAAAATTTTATAATCCAACTGGGTAAGCTTTGTATGAAATAAACTAAAAAAAGTCAACTTGTTGTTGATTAGGAGCATATAATCCAACTAAAAGCATCTTTTTACCTACTAGCAGCAACTCTATCATAACGTATCTTCCATGCTTATCTGCTTCAATTAAGTCCGCTGTTAAAGCACTTTTAAGATAAACAACCACTCCATTTTTCTTATTCATTGCAGAAGCAACAAATTGCGTGCCCAACCTTGAGTTCGATAAATACTTTTGGTCCACAACCCTAATATGCGTTTCTTGCAACCATATAACATCTATCTTGAATTGTTTTAAATATTAAAAAACTTTCTTCCTCTTCTGTGGTGAATTTAGTCCATTAACGTTCCAAGTTAAAAATTTAGTTGCCATGCATATCATCCCAAAGCTCTTGGAGCACTGCTTAAACAGGACTATCTTTTTTAGGCCGTGCTCCTCCCACTACTTGGCTGTAAGTACATTTTGGAAATTCCATAGACTTCTGCTGATCTTGTTCTTTTATTTATTTTTTTTGATCGTTTTAAAGCAGCACACGTCACCCTCTGCTCTCTAGAATCATCCAAAGAAGTTGTAGCTTGATCTCCTCCAGCACCATTCTCCTCTGTCTGTCCATCTTCAGCCTCTTGGTGTTCTCCTTCTCCAGATCCCTTTGCAGCTTCCAGAAGTGATAGTGGGGTTGCTTTTAAAACGTTATTGTAAAAATCACGCGCCTGCATCACAGTGGTCAAACGGTACCTTTTACCTTCATACATCACCATCAACCCAACTGGAATCTCCCATCTAAACCTTATATCTCGTTGCTTGAGCTCTTGCACTAAAAATGTAAAATCCTTCCTTCTCCTTAAAATCTTTGGAGGAATTTCTTTTAGAACCAAAACTTCTTGATCAGCAATCACGACTTTAGTACCATAAGCAGCTTGAATAACTTCATCTCTAATTTCCCTCTTTACAAAATAAACCACCACATCTCTAGGTAGCTTTCTCTGTCTGGCAATCCATGAATTCACACGAAACACTTTATCCATGCCTCCCTTTATTTCAGATGCTGGCTGACTCAATACTACTTCCAGAGCCTCAGAAATCAGCTGCTTTAGATCTTCCTTAATATTCTCTTTTAAACCTCTGATTCTAACAGCATACTGCATCTGGTAATATTGAGCAAGACTCAATTCTTTGTCCATTTTGTCTCTTAAATCTTCATTTTCCAGTACTTTTGCTTCTAATATGGCATTTTTTTGAGTCAAATCTTCCACTTTTTCATCCAAATCTTCCACACATTCAGCCACTCTATACACTGAAGACAAAATGTCTACCTTCATCACTCTGAACTTCTCTTCCATCCTCTCTTCTATTCTCTCCTCCAATTTCTCCAACTTCTCCTCCATCTTTGCAAATTTATCACCCATTGCTTCCAGAATTACCTGGGCATATTTTCCAAGAGCATCTTGTAAATCCTTCAGTGTCAATACATCAGGAAGAAGCAACGCTTGCAATGATGACTGTTGCACCGGAGAAGTTCCAGCACTCCAAAGAGCTTTTGGAGGAGGTTTAGCCGCCATCTTTACTTTCACTTACTACGCACTTTCACTTTTAAATTTATAAAATCCATTAAGCTAGAAAGCAGCAATAAAAGTCCTCTTCACCTTTTCCTCCTGTACCGCTCTGCCTGCTCCTTTTATTCCATAGTCTTTCCTTCTGGCAGGGGTGGTCGCAAACGCCTGGCTCCGCTCCAGAAATCACGGAGCAGAGACGCTGACCAGCTGGGAGCAACCCAGGCTACGGGGGAGTTCGATCCTTCAGCCGCCCAAGCTTTAAGCTCAGGCGGCCCCGGAGAACTCAACCCCTACCTGGGGGCTCACCCCCTCCTCTTCTCCCAAGGAGGGGGCTTCAAATCCACCCGAACAGCTGATCGGCGCTGTTTCGGGTGGAAATAACACAGCTGAGCCGCGGGCAGCCCGAAAGGGCTGTCTCCGGCGCCGCGCCGCCACCGGAAGTCTAACTCAAATTCTTTTAAAGACCTACATGCCCTCTTACAAAACATGCATGAGGCAATGGCCAAAAACCATGAGGAGAGGAAGAGAGAAATAGGTCAAATAAGAAACGATACTGGTGAACTTAAGGGGAAAATTCAAGCGATAGATGATAAATTTGAAGGGATCCAACAACAATTAATTAAAAATGAACAAAGGCTACAAGACATGGAAGCTAGAATGGAAAAAGAGGAGAAGAGAGTTGATGATTTAAATGAAACACTTCTTCAGGCAAATAAGGAGTTAGAGACAACAGTTATTTTTCTGGAAGCAGAAAAGGCTGCTCACTATCTACGCTTCCAAAAGGTCCAAGAAAAAAGAGGGGAAGATTTGCTGGTTATGATGGCAGAATTAATGGCAAAGGCACTTGGTGTAGGGAAGGAGGAAATGCTGGCGGAAATTGACGAAACATACAGGGTCCAAACTAATTATGCGAGGAGACACAATCTCCCTAAAGAAGTACATGTAAAACTGGTTAAAAAATCAATCCGGGATGAGCTTCTGCATAGATCTAGAGAGGAGCCATTAGAATTTCGCGGACAACCAATTACTATCCTTAAGCAGATACCTAAAAGGATGAGGGATTTGAGACGTGGCTATCAATTTTTAACATCAAAATTAATTAGTGAAAATGTAAATTTTAGATGGTTAACTCCAGAAGGTATTTTAGTCACATGGCAGGATAGAAGGTACAGATTGGACTCGATAGAGAAGGCAGAAGATTTTTACAAACTCCACTTTAATAGCCAGGATGAAGCAGAAACAGAAGAACAAGATGGAAGGGAGGTAAGAGAAAGAGACACAAGATGGATAGCTATGGAAGGGAAAGTCTTAGGAATAGAGGATAGAAGGAATAAACCTGGAGAGTCAACAGAGAAACATGGAGCCAGAGATAAAGATGAGAGAGAGCCCCGAATTACGAGATCTACAAAAACCAGAAATAAGTAAGATAAAGGGAGGTGAGTGTAGAATTCTGTCTGTAAACATTAATGGATTAAACTCGCCAGTGAAAAGGCGGAAACTTTTTAATAAGCTTATTCACCAACAATTAGATATCGTTGCAATCCAAGAAGTCCACATAAAGGAACAACAAAAACATCTGCTAGCCCAACCAAAAATAGGGAATTTATTCGTTTCATTAGACCGACAAAAGAAAAAAAGAGGAGTGGCATTATATGTAAACCAGAAACTGGTCTAGAATAGATATGGTATGGATGACAAAAGAAATCAGCTCTGAAGTTGAAGAGGTGTATATTGAGACAGGTACTTGGGCAGATCATAACCCTATTAAATTTAGCTGGAAAGGTTCGAAAAAAATATCTAGATGGACCTTACAAAGAGCAATCTTAAAAGAAGATGGTTTTAAATCAAAGATGGAGAGAGAATTAAGTCTCTTCTTCAAGGAAAATAAAGCTGAAGACACCTCCTTCAAGTGTAATGAAAAAAGTACAATAGCTGGTGTGTTTTTTGTCCAAAGAACAAAATGCAATTTTAGGCACTAGTGTAATTAGAATAGGAAACAAGCAATGCCAGTGAAAGTATTAATGCGGCTATCCTCTCTTGTAATTCTTTTGATGAAACTTGCTACTTCCAGACTCTGCTTTTAATGAAACACACACACACCAAATAACAAAACAATTTCATTTAGGCACTGTATGGGACCAGGAAGCTCTGAGAATATTGACAAGTAAAGTATACATATGCCTGCAAGAGAGTGTGTGAAGGAATGTGATTTTGACTTGGAGAAGGGAGAAGATAAAGCCAAGTCATTGCAGAAAATATATGAATCCTGGGAAAGTAGAAAATACAAGAAAGAAGCTCAAAATAACTCCACCTTGATTGTGTTAAGTATAAGTTGAAGAAAATAGGGATGCTGACAAGCTTTCAAAATACTGCTACAACACCCTAATGCTTTACAGTATATTCCAAGATTCCATGTGATTCTTGTCTCCTAACCTTAACTATCCAACGAATTGATAACAAGTATCCCCTTCTCCTTCTCTGACTCAAATCTATCTTCCTTCAATGAGTGGAGAAATCAATGCTTTACTTGCTAAGAGGCAGTCAGCTGTAAGAGAATTTCCTCCAAATAGACTGTGGTTCAGACACACAACAACACCTTTAACATGAGAATTATGAATGATTTTCCACTTATACAACAATGATTCCTTGTACCTTAAAAGGCTATGAATAGACTACTGTTAAGTCTTCCTGAGTAAATAACAAGGATAACTGGGGAAAAGATGTGAAGAATGACTTATTTTAAAATAGGACAGAATTACTGCATAACTTATAGTTCTATTTGCAGTCTAAAAGCTGGCTCTAAGAGTACATTCCTGTTCCATATAAAGGTATCATCATCCTCTTTTACACTAGATTTATTTTACTTTTACTATTGGACACTTTTTATATTCACTCATTACCTCCCCGTCCTCTGCTTTCTCACTGTAAACATTATGCATAACTCCCTGGAAATACAGACTGCATGCCAGATCCCACTTTAAGTGCATAATAAAAATAAAATAAAACTTTGGAGTGGAGGTGGAGGGATAAACATTGCTGAGCTTTCCTTTTACAAGAGAATGGCTATTATTTGGAATAATGAAGCCGCAGTCAGGGAATGCTCAGCTGCTGCCATTAGATCCAAGTCTTTATTTAGGAATTATGGTATGTAACACAAACAGAAGAGAATTATGAGCCCTGTATATCAAGAGATTGGTTCAGTTGATGTTAGGTGTAGCTCTCACAAAAACCAATGGACCATCCTCAATCATAACTAATGTCCTTCTTCTTTTGGGTGGGATGAAGAGACTGTTCTTTACCTTACCTGCACATAATATGTTTTGGAAAAGGACACAGACACAATTACACAACTAAGGAGGCTACGAGAGAAACAGATTATATTCTTAGGTATATCATCCACAGCCTGGTACTCTCCAGGTATATTAAACTGAATACCTGGTTATTGACCATGCTATCTGGGATGATGAAAGTTGTAGTTTAGCAAATCTGGAAGATGTTGGACTATGGAGGGCTGTTCACTGCTGAAATGCTGGACAGCTCCATACTAATTTCTAGCTTGTGTAATAATAATAATAATAATAATAAAGTTGGAAGGGACCTTGTAGGTTATCTAGTTCAACCCCCTGCTTAGGCAGGAAACCCTATACCATTTCAGACAAATAGCTGTCCAGTCTCTTTTTAAAAACTTCCAGTGTTGGAGCATTCACAGCTTCTGGAGGCAGGATGTTCCACTGGTTAATTGTTCTAACTGTCAGGAAGTTTCTCCTTAGTTCTAGGTTGCTTCTCTCCTTGACTAGTTTCCATCCGTTGCTTCTTGTCCTGCTTTCGGGTGCTTTGGAGAATAGCTTGACTCCCTCTTCTTTGTGGCAGCCCCTGAGATATTGGAACACTGCTATCATGTCCCCCCTCGTCCTTCTCTTCATTAAACTAGACCAGGGGTAGGCAACCTAAAACACACAAAGAGCCACTTGGACCCATTTCCCACTGAAAAGAAAACACTGGAAGCTGCAAAACCCTTTTGACATCTAAAATGGAGATAACACTGCATATATTGCTTTTTACCTTTATGCTATGTATAAAAAAACTATAGTGTGCTGCATTTATGAAATCAATGAACTGCTACAAAGAAAACAAATTTTTATTTCTGCATGCAACAAAAGCATCTGGAACTCAAAAAAAGTCGCTGGGTCGAAGGTTATTTTCAAATAAAATACTCAAATGTCTGAGTCCTTTTCATATTTATGAAATAAAAAACTGGTGCAAACTATTGTTGTTGTTGTTGTTGTTAGCTGCGAAGTCATGTCCAACCCATCACGACCCTATGGACAACGTTCCTCCAGGCCTTCCTGTCCTCTACCATCTTCTGGAGTCCATTTAAGCTCACACCCACCGCTTCAGTGACTCCATCCAGCCACCTCATTCTCTGTCGTCCCTTTCTTCTATTGCCCTCAATCTTTCCCAGCATTAGGCTCTTCTCCAGTGAGTCCTTCCTTCTCATTAGGTGGCCAAAGTATTTGAGTTTTAGCTTCGGGATCTGGCCTTCTAAAGAGCAGTCAGGGTTGAACTCTTTTAGGACTGACTGGTTTGATCGCCTTGCAGTCCAAGGGACTCGCAAGAGTCTTCTCCAGCACCAGAGTTCAAAGGCTTCAATTCTTTGGCGCTCAGCCTTTCTTATGGTCCAGCTTTCACTGCCATACATTGCAACTGGGAAGACCATAGCCTTGACTATACGCACTTTTGTTGACAGGGTGATGTCTCTGCTTTTTAGTGTGCTGTCTAGATTTGCCATGGCAAACTATAAAAACTACAAAAAGAAAAATAGAAAAGAAAAAAATTGTGTGGGGAAAAAAAGAAAAGGACAGGAGAAAGAGGGAGAGCAGGTAAAAACAATTTTAGTAGCTTATCTACCATCTTGTGTGTGTGTGTGTGTGTGTGTGTGAGAGAGAGAGAGAGAGAGAGAGAGAGAGAGAGAGAGAGAGAGAGAGAGAGAGAGAGAGAGAAGAGAGGCACTTGCACTTCCCTTCTCTCTCTCTCTCTCCCTCCCTCTCTCTCTCTCTCTCTCTCTCTCTCTCTCTCTCTCTCTCTCTCCTCGTCTCTCCCCCCTCTTTTTCTGCCCTTGGTCTGCCAGTCCTCTTTCCCCACTCAGTGTGTTTGTGTGTTGTGGGTGTGGGTGAGAGAGAGAGACAGACACAGAGAGACAGAGAGAGGCACTGGCGCTTCCCTTCCCTTCTCTCTCTCTCTCTCTCTCTCACTGTGTGTGTGTGTGTGTGTGTTTCTCTCTCTCCCTCTCTCTGAACTTCTGCTCACCTGGCAAGCTGGCTTCATGCTGTTCTTGGACAAGCTGATACACATTCTTATTGGGCTGGCTCTCTTCCTGCTTCCTGTGGAGCAGGAGCCCTGACCAATAAGCTCGTCAGCTTCTTGGAGGACAGCGTGATTTACACACACAGAGAGAGACAGAGAGAGAAGAGAAGAGAAGAGAAGAGAAGAGAAGAGAAGAGAAGAGAAGAGAAGAGAAGAGAAGAGAAGAGAAGAGAAGAGAAGAGAAGAGAAGAGAAGAGCAAGTGCCTCTCTCTGTCTCTCTCTCTGTCTCTCTCTCTCTCTCTCTGCAAATTGGGAGCCACAGGAGAAGGCTGAAAGAACCACATCCAGCTCCAGAGCTGCAGATTACCGACCCGTGAACTAGACATACCCAATTCCAGCAATTCCTTATATGTTTTAGCCTCCAGTCCCCTAATCATCTTTGTTGCTCTTCTCTGTACTCTTTCTAGAGTCTCAACATCGTGATGACCAAAACTGGATGCAGTATTCCAAGTGTGGCCTTACCAAGCCATTGTAAAGTGGTATTCATACTTTACATGATCTTGATTCTATCCCTCTGTTAATTCAGCCTAGCATTGTGTTGGCTTTTTTGGCAGCTGCAGCACACTGCTGGCTCATATTTAAGTGATTGTCCACTAGGACTCCGAGATCCCTCTCACACTCACTACTATTGAGCAAGGTACCACCTATACCATGGGTAGGCAACCTCGGCTCTTTTATGACTCATGGACTTCAACTCCCAGAATTCCTGAGTCAGCTATGCTGACTCAGGAATTCTGGGAGTTGAAGTCCATGAGTCATAAAAGAGCCGAGGTTGCTTACCCATGACCTATACTATACCTGTACATTTGGTTTTTCTTTCCTAAATGGAAGACCTTACTTTTTTCATCATTGAATTTCATTTTGTTAGATAGCGCCCAGTGTTCAAGTCTGTCCAGACCCTCCTGTATCTTAAGCCTATCTTCTGGAAGGTTGGCTATTCCTGCCAGCTTGGTGTCATCTGCAAATTTGATCTATCTCCTCATCCAAATCGTTGATGAAGATGTTGAAGAGCACTGGGCCCAGAACAGAGAGTCAACAAACCAACAGGTAGTGCTTGACTTATCATCAGTCATTTAATGACATTCAGAATTAAGATGGACTTCAAAATAGCTCTTTAAGACCATATCCTTCTCTATGATCACGTGACCATATTTCAGGCACTTTAAAAACTGGCTCTTGTTTACAACCAGTTGTAGCAACCCGCAATTGCTTGACTACAATTTGCAACATTTTTGCCACTAACTTAATGACTACTTGGTTTACTTAAAACTACATGATTCACTTTACAGCTGGACTGACTCACTTTATAGCCATCATAAAAATGATCACAAAACCTGTCATGCCTCAACGTACAACCATAACAACTTTTGACTGAAATTCTGGGTTCCATTGTCTTAAATTGAGGACTACCAATAAATGGCCAAATTAGATTTCTCTTTTCCTAATCCAGTTGGAGTAGGCTTAAGTAGCTTCTTAAGCATAGTAACAACCAACTCCCCTTAACCAACCCTTTATTCCTGATACAACTTAATTTCTTTTCTTTCCCTATCAATTTATATACTTTCACATGCCTCTTATGTTGTTAATAACATAGTTATTGTTTATTGTATTATACACAGAAGATACTGTATATATAATACCACTACCTATAGGAAGAGGAGGAACTAGGGAACTATGGAAAATAAAAGCCAAAATAGTGGGTAGTAGGAGTGGTAGTAGTAGAAGTGGTGGGTAGTAGGAGCATTCAGGGCTGTGACTCCTAGTTAGGAGAATGGCTCCAACAGATACCAGGAACAACATCAGAGCATTCTGTCCAGAAAAATGTAGTATTAGGAACAGCTACAATACTCCACAAGAATCCTCAAACTCCCAGCCTCTGGTAGAAAATTACCTTTTGAAATTAAAAAATACTGTAAAATCAATTATTTTCAGGTTGAAGTTCTTCCCTTCTCTTTTTCTATTAGAACATAATAATAATGTGAGAGAAAGAGAAAAAGAAAACTTTCTTTCCTGTTTTACATATCCTCACCTCTTCTTATCAATTTTCATTCCAGACTAAAATACCCTAAATACATTAGTCTTTCTTTATAAGAGAAATGTTATAATCCTATTAAGCACTTTACTTCTTTTTGCACCCTTTCCATCTCTACATTATCCTTTTTCTGTTACATTGATCAGAAATTTATACACTATTCCAAGTGCTGTTTCACCATAGATTTATAATAGGTACATTTATATATTGTTCATTATGTCTAAAAAATTGCTTTTTTTTCATAGCAGCTGCACAGTGTATTTTCATGGAATTGCTCCAAGATCTCTTTTCTACTATTCACTGGCAGCTCAGATAAGAAGTTTGGATTTTGTTTCAAAATCAATCTGCATCAGTTTGTACATGTTGCCATGTTAACGCCCATTTATCTAAACTGAAGATGTTCTTGTGAACTATTTTACAATCCTTTTTTGATTTGATCACTTCACTATTCATCCCTAACTCTAGATTGTTGAGAAACAAATGAGAAAAGATCAGCCTCATCACTAAAATCTATTTTTTCGTATTCTCTTAACTCTTTAGTCTCTTCCCAGTCCATAAAAACTCCTTTCTTTTCCCATAGCTCCTAAATTTGCTTCAGAGATTTGCTGAGAGACTTAAACAAAGAATATAAATTTTGCTCGGTAGTTACAAGAAACAGGCTGACTTTATTTTGACTTAGAGACACCCTTCCCTAGTGAGTTTTAGGGCTGTAGGATATACTGGAAAAAATGTGGAATAAGCCACAACAAAGCAACTTTACTGTTGCTCATAAAACTACATAAGTGTGTCCACGAACTCATCAAGGGTTGAGCTTGAATTAACAAGGGCTTTATCTTTATTTATTTAGATTGTACAAATTATGCCTTGCAATAGCCATTGCAAGGCTGCAGCCTGTACTAACTCAGTAGCTGTGAATCTCACTATACACGTCTTTTTGCTAGCAGCGCAGCCATAGGTTCATGGAAGATTAACTTAACACAGCCTGAACTTATTCAATTATTGCTACATTTTGGACTGAAGTCTACAGGACTAATAACATGATTTTGTAAGTAATTTTTGCATATCAAGGATACAGATTTTCTTGGTTGTATCCCCTGTATTTGGAATTCTCTAAGGCGTCAAGTGTTGTCTATCTTCGGCATAGGAGAATGGCTAAATGGATAACTGTACCACACTGGAAAAGCAAATCTATTTCTGATTAGCAGAAATTAATTGTTTGTGTGTGATTCTCAATTAGAAGGGTGCAGCACTTGACAATAATTAAGAAGAGGTAGGAGTGTGAATGCAGCACCTACATGCAACTGCCACATATTCCTAAAATCATCTGCTTTATAGAGTTGCAGTCAGATGCTTCATTTGCACACCTGTGCACTCTGAAACTCCTTTTTGGAACCAAATCCACAGCATTGCATAGTCCTGGTGTCTATTAACATTCAGATTTGTCATTTTACTGGTAAAGGACCTAGGCTCCTTTCAAGTAATCAGTGATCAAAATGTATATTTATGATATGATTTTCAAGGCCCTTTTTTCTTTAATTTTAATCATAAAGTTAACCCAGACTTAGATATAAATTTCTTTCTGCTACTTGGTAACATATCACAAATATAAAAACTTTTAAATCACTGTAAACTGAAAAACAAAACCCCAGGTCCATGGTGCTGGAAGAGATTTTTTAAAAAATTAAACAATCCATATTCTTGAGGATATACAGTATAATTTTACCACTCATATTTTCTCTACAGCAGCTTTTGGTGGCATACATTTACCTCAACCTATGTTCAGACATAAATTCTTCTAAGCATTAGCACAGTACACTGATTTTAGAGATTATTTCCACAGCTCGTGCTTTCCTTCCCAGTGCTAATGTCTTATCAGTTGATGAGTAATGGTGCCTGCCTGTGCTGTTATCATTTGAAATTATAGGTAGCACAGAAGTGTACCATACTACAATCAAGTAAGAGCAAGCTAAAGATTATGAAAGGCATGTCCAACCTTTTGGCTTGCCTGGACCGCATTGAGTGAAGAGGAATTTTCTTGGGCTGCATATAAAATATAGTAACTATCTCAAAAAAAATTACATAATAATTTTTAAAAGTTTACAATCTTATGGGGTCACATTATTAGTTGTCCAGTGGGTTGAGCACACTTGAATTACAACATGGCTGGGTTATAAACTCTGATCAAAGGAATGACTAAAATGGAATGCCTAAGTAGCTTGTACTTCACTATAGGTTCTAGCTGCAACACAGAAGTGTGCAGACAAGGTTAGAATACTTTCACATTCTTGGGACCAGTAGGACAGGCCCATTTTGTTATCCAGCTTTAATATTGAATCTAGCAGCTACTACGTACATATTAGGCATGTTGCTTCATATGTAATAGATGACCCAAAGATAGTAAAAACTGGAGTCACAGTGTGGACTACATACATGGAGCTGATGCAGAAAGGCCCCATTTAGTTTAGCCCTTCAAGATTGAGGACTACCAGGGGGAGAAAATCCCTGGGTGGATAAATACTGTGTCTAAAGCTTTACACTTTAGAAAGTTCCGAAAGCCTTGCTCCATGTCCTACATTCAGTTTACACTGTATTTCTATAGGATTATTTTTATGGTCATCTCCTGTATTACTTTGCTCCAGTATGTGTCTTCTTACATGGCTTGAATTCTTCATTTCAGCCTCTGATATATAACAAAGCTTTTTTTTACACATGGAGACTAGTTTGGGGCAAGAAATAAGGAGAAAGAGAATAATGCTTTACAATATGATTTAGAAAAATTTTTGAGATGAATAGGGGATCTTCTTAAACTGGATATATTTTGACCTACACATGGAGTATAAGCCAGAAGTGCTTAGACTCATTCCTTTTTCCGTATGTATTCTTTTTTTAAATGGTGAATTAGGAGCTTTTTAACATCAATAGCAGAATTAAAATCTCCCTCCAAAAAACAAACACAAGTTTTATCATTTGACTGAGCTTAAGAAGAATCTATAATCATTCCTAATCATTAAGCTATCCATATTTTTCAGTTTTTATTCTATATCCAGTAGCACACATCCTGCATACATTAAGACCAGTATTTCTCAACTTTGGCAGCTTTAAGATATGTTGACTTTAACTCCCAGAATTCTTCAGCCAGCCATAAAGTTGATGTCCACATATTTTAAAGACGCCAGAATTGAAAATAACATGGTTGAGACCATGTTATTGAAAGCCGGCAAAAACTGCAAAAATTAAACTGGGAACAATTTATTTTCAATCTGAAAAGTTCAACTTCTCCAGAATTGTTCATCATAGATGTGAGGTTCCCAGTTCCCAGCTGGGTTTCTAAATACCATCCAAGCCCTTTGAACCTCTCCTACCAACAAGGGGTCTAAAGGACCCTTCTGAATTAGCAGAGTTCGTTCATAGCACTACCAAGACAGATTTGGTTATGAACAGACAACATAGCCTTACCTTTGTTACTTGAACTGTAGAATACAAATTAAGAACAGTTCCATTTTACACTTGCATTAAAACAATAGCCCATATCCATCCACAGCCAGATTTATACAGATACATAAACACAGAACTGCAGGAACTACTTTACATAACAATAACTGCTGAGCTGGATGAGAATTAATCTCTCCCCACAACCCTAATTCCCTAGGTAGGTTTGTCTGAAAGTAGAGTCTCTGTCTCTGTCTCTCTCTGTCTCTCTGTCTGTCTCTCTGTCTGTCTGTCTCTCTGTCTGTCTGTCTGTCTCTCTCTCTCTCTCTCTCTCTCTCTCTCTCTCTCTCTCTCTCTCTCTCTCTCTCTCTCTCTCTCTCTCTCTCTCTCTCTCTCTCTCTCTCTCTCTCTCTCTCACACACACACACACACACACACACACATGTTAGGCTTACAAAACAAATGAACAGTATCTTTAATTCGCAAACATATTCACCAAATTCAACAACCTTTCTTTTCCCTTCCTTTTGATTCCTCTTCCATCTGCCCTCACTGGCCCCAATCCAAAACCAAATTCAGATCTGGTCCTTGAGACTTCTCAAGATTTAGCTGAGGAAATGCAGGAAGCAGCATCCTTCACCACCACCACCGTGATGGTCACTAGATGGCATCATGCTTTTGCCATCTGTCCTCTCACCATCTGGCATATTGAATTGGTTTCTTTATTGGGGGGGGGGGGGTAGGGAGAGAAACCTGCCCACCTTTCCCCTTCCCTTGAATCCAAGCTACATGCAGGCCTTCCACTAGAACAAAAACTCTCTTGTTCACAAGTAGTCCTTCTGACTTGTCTCCTATCTCCCCTTTCTTAAATTGCTTCTGACAAGTAATCTTTCTTTAACCCTCCCTCCCTCACTGGAATGCTTTATCACTTATCTCTGTTTTGTCTTCTTAAGCTGTGGGGGCTCATCTGTCTCTCACTTGGAAGCTTTACCTCTTTCCTCTTTTACTTTCAGTCTCACTTTAAATCTCTGATTCCTCTTTTTATCACCTCAGGTTGCCTCACAAACCTCAAGGCTTCCTTCCTTTCCTTTTTCCTAGCCATTTCTTCCAGGCTGGGTCAAGCCTATCTGTGCTGCAAAGAGCCCTTTAAAATTGCTTCCCCCTTCTCAGCCTTTTGACACATTTTTTCATCCAGAACACTGCACCTTAGATATTTTTCCCCATCTCTTTAAATTTAATTATTTCTTCTTCTTGGTCCTTGGAGTGACTCTGCCCTCACTTATTCTGATTCCTTGCAGCTCCTTTTATCTACTTCATCTCATCATGTAATCTAATCCCACTATTTTCATGTTTTCTTTTCCATCCTGCTAATTTGCTGATTACAAACCCTAGACACCCAGAATCCCAGCATTCAAATGATTTCTTTGCTTCTCATGGCAAAGTCCTTGTAGGTTGCCCAAGCTTCAGTAATTTCTCCAAAGGTATTGCAACACCTTGGGTTACACTTATAACACAGACCCAGTCCCAAAATAATATTTCCATACTGAATGCATTTGTCAGTGATAGGGCGGTGTTTGTTTTTTCATTCATTCAAAAGATTTATGTCCCATCTTTTGTTCAGGAGCCCAGAGTGGCATCAATAATACTTCTTTCTCCATCATTTGCCAAGAATAACAACCTGCAAGATAGTTCGAGCTGAGAGAGATCGATGGGGCTCACAGTGAGTTCTATAGCTGAAACTGGGTTTCCCTGCAGAAAATGGATAGAGAAAATTACTCTTCTGTCCCTATAATACTAGAGCTTGCAATTAATTAGAAAAGATAATTGGCAGGAGATTCAGAGCAGGAAAAAAATATTTAGCTTTAGAATTCTGCTTTGTGTGACAAACTTTGAAGATTTACTTTTAAGATTATAAAAGAAAATATTCATAAAACATTAGTCTGTAATTGTCTATTAACTGTGCTCAACATCTCAGGTGCAGGACAGAACAACTGGGAAAGGATACCACCTTCATGGTTAGGTGGTGGTTTTCTCAGAAACAGTGGGCTGACTGTTGGAGGTTGCCTTGGACCACACTCCATCAGACCACACAGCCTGATGGAGCACTGACATTTGAGGAACACTGACCTGGGGAAGGCCTGGGTTCTTCTTATTTCCTAAAAAAACAAGTTCTGCTTGGGGAGAGGGAAAATTCTGTTTTTATAATGAGGACTAATGCCAGAGTCAAGTTCACAGGGTTTTGTTTTTGTTTTGCAATGTGCACTGGCAGATGATATCATTCCTGGCCACAAGCTCACTTTTAAATCTCAGAGGCATTTTGCTTTGGGCTCTGTTGATTCCAGTCATGAAGAAGAAGAAAGAGCAGCAGCCTTCATTTTGCCAAAGACAAAAGACAAGAGGGAGTAAAAATCCTGTCACAAAAATGCCTTCCAGGCAAAACATCCTGGGAACTTTAGATTCCACCCTCTGTATCTGCCTGCAGGCTGCATCACAATCATGTTGCTTGCAGAATGCAGCCTTTTTATTAATCTCATTGCTACTGTGCCATTCCAAAGCCATATTAAATCTTAATTAGGAGAAAATCTATTTCTGATTTGCAGAGAGAAAGTAGGTGTATGGGAAATTAATATTAATGGGAACTAGCCGTTTTGTGTTACCCACTGCTGAAATGCAATCCAGAAATCAGTGAAAGGTTGCGGGGCAAAGCAGTGGGGGCAGCTGATCCACCCTCAGAAGCTGCTTAGCAATCATTGAGGTAGACTTTTGAGAAAAGAGATAAAAGCCCTCTGTCATGGCAGGCAAAGCTGAGCTGATGGTTGTGGCCTCTTTGGAGACCTTTCCTGAACTGATAGAGATAAAGCCAAGAGGGTCAAGTTGATAGGCAGATGAATTCCATTTTATAGGAGCAAACATTTAATTAAGTCACATCAGCCTGCCTTCCCACATCAGCTCGCCTTTATTTTGTAAAATTCTCCTATGTCTTAAACAAAACAAAACCCCCACAGCCTCTTTGCAAATTTAATCATTCAGATTAATTAAATCTCCTAGTATGAGGTGTACTGTCAGTCATTTTCTTCAAACACATTCCCAAGCTGGTGTTTAAGAGCTGAAAGGCAGCTGGTCAGAAGGGGCCTTTCCTTGAATTATCCCAGCAGAAACATGGCCCAACAGTAGCTGAAGTAGCAATAGCTGGATAAAGACGTGACCCAGTGCAAGGTTATCCTCCCAATAGGTGATGACTACGGGAGATAGATATGCATTTCAGCTTCTTTGTATCTGTTTGGATAAAGGAGTTGTTGTGAAGTACTTGGGACAAAGGTCTTTTTAGAAAATGGCAAGGGCATTCAGACAATCTGTAGAAAACCAGCAAGATCTGGCTACAAGCTCATCTGCACCTGCATCTCCATTTCTTTATATGGAAATGGAGTCCACAACTAGAGTGTTGTGATTCAGGGTCAGCCTGTGGGTTCGGCAGTTGGGTCGGACGACTCAGAGGAGGAGGGGGGGGGTGTTGAAGACCTTGCTGAGGGGGTTGAAGATCTTGCTGATGAGAGCCCTCAGCCAGGCCCCTCCCACTTGGTCACCACGGAGACCCAGCTGTGTGAGCCTGACAGCGTGGATGAAGATGACCTACAGCTGGCCCTGTTCAAGGACGCCAGACGCAGGAGGCAGTCAATTAGGAGTAAACAGAGGAAGGCAATGGGGCTTCTCGGAAGGAGGCAGAGAGAAGCCACGCCCTGAACTCTATATAAGGGGAATGTGTGGGGAGGGCTAGTTTGCTGAAGGCAACCGCTTGGATAGTTCGTGTTTCTTAAAGCTCCTGTTTCTTGGTTCGTGTCTTGTTTGTTTTTGTAGCTATAAATTTGGCAGGCGTAATTCCAGCCTCTTGCCGTTTGTAAAGGGGTTGTCCCTGCCTTTTCTGCAGGGCCGGTAGCAGGCTGGTACAGAACATAGAGTTGTAATGATATGTGAGGGAAAAAAACTTGGGAGACAGGAAGGAGAACTGCAGATTTGACAACTAGTGATATCTCAGTGCCAGCATCAGGGTTCAGAGAGTGCTAGCCTGATGGGGCAGCCTCAGCTGGGTTGATCGGACAAGTGACAGGCTGAGGCTAAATGAGGCGAGCAACAGCTGCAGCAAGTTGGCCTGGAGGCTCCAGGTGAGGACTGGGAGCAGCTGCCACCCATTAGCAATGAGGAGGAGATGGAGCCCACACCTCCTCTTAATCCAAGGACACGTAGAGCAGACAGGCACATTGCTGGTCAGTTAGACTACTCATGAAGAGGCAACCTTGCCTCTCATGAAGGACTGCACTGGCATTGCCTACTTAATCCCACCCAGATTAAGTGGGATTAATGTAAATTCGTGCTGAAGTCTTTGACTCATGGACTGCTTTCCTGGACTTTGTGCATGCCCATTGGACTCAGTTACCTTTGCCGTACTGAGCTTGGAATCTGGACCTGTGTGACAGGGGTGCATTCTGAGGACCTGTTTGGGGAGTTTGAATAGAACTCTTGCAGTATGTGTGTGTGGGGGGGGGAAGGGAGTGGAGCAGAACACTCAGATATCACAGATATCTGATCTCTCAGCCCACAGAAGAAAGGAGGGCATGGGAAACATTTCAGAAGGGACCTTTCTCAATTTTCCAGGGAGTAAAAGGAAAGGAGGGGAGAAATACTTTCAATCTTGTAAATTTTGGTTAATGTAACTTTACAATAAAGATAGAACTAGTATTCCTGGTTGTGCCTCTTGTTTGGACTAGCTTGCAGGGCTAACATGAGCAGTTTGTTGCTACTAGTGAACGACCAAAAAAAGAATGTTGGAACTGCATTGGATAACTCAATAAAAATCTGACACAATAGGTTACAGGTGTCAAATTTGCTGAGTCAAGTAACGTGTTGCGATGTATCGCAACTTTTTTGCATTGCTGGGGTGGGCATGGGCGTGGCCTCCATACGATGCAACTGGCCCATGGGCCGGCAGTTTGACACCCCTGCAAAAGGTGGCTTCTATGAAAAATATCTAAATGCTACATTTATATAATTACTGATAATCATGATAATGATAATTGATAATGATGATGAATGCTAGTTATGGAAACAAGCTGGGAGGTACTCTTTCATTCATATTCATGGTGTCAAGCAATAACATTCAATGTTAGCAGCATTGACACATGGGTTTCCATTACTGACTGGTGATCTATTATGAGAATTAAAATGTTGGTCAAAATATTGGTCAATACTTATTGATATCAATTTAGATGCTGCCCTTCTCAAAAACAAGTGGCTAACAAGTTAAAAACAACACAAACAAGACAATAAATGCATAACTGGCAGCAGAGATAAAAACCAACCCACCCATCAAAGCAGCAGTTCCTTTATGTTCTTGTTTCTCAAATTCTAAAGTGCTATTTATTATGTGCAACATGAATTCAAATGACTGAAACAATTGTGATTCTTTTCTTTTCTTTTTTACACAAGTAACAACTATTTAATTATTTGCCTCTCATTTGGGGCTTGGAAGTTATTAACCTAGAAGCTCACATGAGAAACAAAAACCTTCCCTCTGTAAACCAAATCAAGAGACTATGGAAATGTATGTCAGATAAAACTTTTGTAAGAGCAAAGATTTTGGAAGAACGTGACTATAATTTTTATACATGATCATTCTATTTGTAATATTGCAAACAAACTCAAAGCCCTATCAAATATACCACATACCAAACATGTTTGAAACAGGACTTGCTCTAGTAATATGCATTACACATTCATAATTATTATGCTGGATTATTTGTTCAGCATTAATTTATTAGGAAAATTAACTCCTGCTTTCTTAAACTAAAATTAAGACAAGTGATGAATAAATCATGATGGCATGTTGCCTGTAATCTTAGGACCAGCAACTGCCTGTTGTACTGATCCCTGGCCTGACCTGGTGCTTAGCCAGAACTGGATTTTAATTATTTCTGATCTCCTAAAGTCAACAAGACTGTGTAGCTGATTTTGTCTTTGGAGAAAAAGGGTGCAAAATTGATAGACTTTAAAGGAATAATGTATCCTTCAGTGCTAAATGCAAAGGCCTGTAAGTGAGGATAGATAAAGACTTCCAGAACATCTTCTAGCACTAGTAAGTTCTACTCCAAGCCCTAAATATCTTTGATCTTTTCCAATCCTTTCTAAATCTTGTGCAGTGTCTTGTAAATCTTTGATTATAAGAAAATTGCAACCCCAACAGTGAATATACAAACTGTGTTGCTAAATATTTAAAATTGCTACAGCAACTGATCTAAAGGGATTAGAAAAAGATCTATTGGAGTGACAGTTATTAAACACTAAATCCCAGTAAATGTTACCAAGCAGATGAATTATTCAGAGCCCTGACAGCCATCCCAGTGCTGACAAACCAGAAAGATATCTGCATTGGGGCTGGTGGGCTTGCTTGACTGATACCTCCAGAAGTAGAGATTTGTGTTTTCCAAGAGGAATCAATGGCTTTCAGTAGAATAAAAGGAAAAGAAATTGACTCAATCTAGCACAAAATGGTGACTGGATAAAATGGCAACATGGTATAAGTTCAAAGGAATGATTGAATTATTAAACCATATTTTGGTGCATAAAAGGAGAGAAGATTAAGCATTCCAGTTGCAAAGCAACATGTTTGCAATAATTAATGAAAGTGCCCCAGAACATGTGGAGCAGTTGAGTTACTCTTCTATCTTGCCCACTATATATTTTCAGCTGTACACAACTTATTGTCTTCCAGATAAGTTGTACCATAGTCCACACAATCGTTAGCCCACATGATCCAATTGGAGAAGATTAGTTCTCTTTAAGAAAGCCAGTTTGGTGTACTGTAGTAGTTAAGACATTACGCTAGAAACCTGAAGACTATGAATTCTAGTTCTGCTTTAGGTATAGACTAAAGCCCAACAGATAACTTTTAGCTATTTACACTCTCTCTCAGCCTAGGAAGCAGGTAGTTGAAAGCTACATGTGAAATCTTGCCAAGAAAGGTGCAGGGACCTGTCCAGGCAGTAACCAGGAGACAACACTGACTTGAAGGTGAAAAAAAAGGGTTCATTTTAGGTGGCAATGGCTCCAAAATATACAGGTCTAGCTTTTTCCTTCTAACTTGGGATCCTAAGGAGCTTGACATTCAGATTGAATGCAAAACAATTGAAACCAGAACTTTTCCTTTGAGGACTAGTGAATGATTAGTTAGAAACAAGCCATGGTTGTTTCGATATATGATTATTGTGATGAAATTATTATATGCATAGATTCAACATTTTTGTTGTTAGTTGCGAAGTCATGTCCGACCCATCGCGACCCCATGGACAATATTCCTCCAGGCCTTCCTGTCCTGTACCATCTTCTGGAGTCCATTTAGGCTCATGCCTACTGCTTCAGTGACTCCATACAGCCACCTCATTCTCTGTCGTCCCCTTCTCTTGCCCTCAACCTTTCCCAGCATTAGGCTCTTCTCCAGTGAGTCCTTTCTTCTCATTAGGTGGCCAAAGTATTTGAGCTTCAACTTCAGGATCTGGCCTTCTAAAGAGCAGTCAAGGTTGATCTCCTCTAGGACTGACCGGTTTGATCGCCTTGCAGTCCAAGGGACTCGCAGGAGTCTTCTCCAGCATCATAGTTCAAAGGCTTAATTTTTTTGGTGCTCAGCCTTTCTTACGGTCCAACTTTCACAGCCACACATTGCAACTGGGAAGACCATAGCCTTGAGTATTTGCAAGTATTTGTTGGCAGGGTGATGTCTCTGCTTTTTAGTGTGCTGTCTAGATTTGCCATGGCTTTCCTCCCCAGGAGCAAGCGTCTTTTAATTTCTTGGCTACAGTCCCTGTCTGCGGTGATCTTGGAGTCCAGGAAAATAAAATCTGTCACTACCTCCATTTCTTCCCCATCTATTTGCCAGGAATTGAGAGGGCCAGATGCCATGATCTTGGTTTTCTTAATGTTTAGTTTCAACCCAACTTTTGCACTCTCCTTCTTCACTCGCAACAAGAGGTTCTTTAGTTCCTCTTCACTTTCTGCCATTAGAGTGGTATCATCTGCATAGATTCAACATTACCCACTATGAAGAAATGGTTGGTGAAAATTGAGAGATCTTGCCAAGATGGATAAATCAATTTATTTTATTAGAGAAAAGACACTCCCTTTTTTATGATCCTGTAGTCCCTATCTCCCCTTCATGGATTACTGCCTTGTCGTGGCGAAGGGGCTTGTGTAATTCAATGAAGCTATGAGCTATGCCGTGTAGGGCCACCCAAGACGGACAGGTCATAGCAGAGAGTTCTGACAAAACGTGATCCACTGGAGAAGGAAATGGCAACCCACTCCAGTATCTTTGCCATGAAAACCCTATGGACAGTACCAAAAGGCAAAACGATATGACGCTGGAAGATGAGCCCCTCAGGTCGGAAGGCGTCCAATATGCTACTGGGGAAGAGCAGAGGGCTAGTACTAGTAGCGCCAGAAAGAATGAAGCGACTGGGCCAAAGCCGAAAGGACGCTCAGCTGTGGATATGTCTGGTGGTGAAAGGAAAATCCGATGCTGTAAAGATTTTTTCTCCATAGGAACCTGGAATGTAAGATCCATGAATCAAGGCAAGCTGGACGTGGTCAAACAAGAGATGACAAGACTGAACATCGACATCTTAGGTATCAGCGAACTAAAATGGACAGGAATGGGTGAATTTAATTCAGATGACCATCAGGTATACTACTGCGGGCAAGAATCCCTCAGAAGAAATGGCGTAGCCTTCATAGTCAATAAAAGAGTAAGAAAAGCAATACTGGGATACAATCCTCAAAATGACAGAATGATCTCAGTTCGAATCCAAGGCAAACCATTCAATATCACAGTAGTCCAAGTCTATGCCCCAACCACCGGTGCTGAAGAGGATGAAATTGACCAGTTCTATGAAGCCCTACAGCACCTTATAGAACTAACACCAAAAAATGATGTCCTTATCATCATGGGGGATTGGAATGCTAAAGTAGGAAGCCAAAAGATAACCGGAATAACAGGCAAGTTTGGCCTTGGAGTACAAAATGAAGCAGGGCACAGGCTGATAGAATTTTGTCAAGAGAATACGATGGTCATAGCAAACACTCTTTTCCAACAACCCAAGAGACGGCTCTACACATGGACATCACCAGACGGTCAACACAGAAATCAGATTGACTATATGCTCTGCAGCCAAAGATGGAGAAGCTCTATACAGTCAGTAAAAACAAGACCAGGAGCTGACTGTGGCTCAGACCATGAGCTTCTTGTTGCAAAGTTTAGGCTTAAACTGAAGAAAGTAGGGAAAAGCACCAGGCCAGTCAGGTATGAATTAAATCATATCCCCGTTGAATATACAGTAGAGGTGACAAATAGATTTAAGGAATTAGATCTGATAGACAGGGTGCCTGAAGAACTATGGACAGAGGTTCGCAACATTGTACAAGAGGTAGCAACCAAAACCATCCCAAAGAAAAAGAAATGCAAGAAAGCAAAATGGCTGTCTGAGGAAGCTTTGCAAATAGCTGAGGAAAGGAGGGAAGCAAAAGGCAAGGGAGAAAAAGAAAGATACGTCCAATTGAACGCAGAATTCCAGAGAATAGCTAGAAGAGATAAGAATGCCTTCTTAAATGAACAGTGCAAAGAAATAGAAGAAAACAATAGAATAGGGAGGACCAGAGATCTTTTCAAGAAAATTGGAGAGATGAAGGGAACGTTCAATGCAAAAATGGGCATGATAAAGGACCAAAATGGCAGGGACCTAACAGAGGCAGAAGAGATTAAGAAGAGATGGCAAAATTACACAGAAGAACTATACAAGAATGAGCTTAACGTCCCTGATAATCACAATGAGGTGGTCACTGACCTCGAGCCAGACATCCTAGAATGTGAAGTGAAGTGGGCCTTAGAAAAGCTGAGCAACAACAAAGCTAGTGGAGGTGACAGTATTCCAGCTGAGCTATTCAAAATCTTAAAAGACGATGCAGTAAAAGTGCTACACTCAATTTGCCAGCAAATTTGGAAAACTCAACAGTGGCCACAGGATTGGAAAAGATCAGTTTACATTCCAATTCCAAAGAAAGGCAGTGCCAAAGAATGTTCAAACTATCGCACCATTGCACTCATTTCTCATGCTAGTAAAGTTATGCTTAAAATCCTACAAGCTAGACTCCAGCAGTATGTGGATCGAGAACTACCAGAAGTACAGGCAGGATTTCGAAGAGGCAGAGGAACTAGAGATCAAATAGCCAACATACGCTGGATCATGGAGAAAGCTAGAGAGTTCCAGAAAAACATCTACTTCTGCTTCATTGACTATGCTAAAGCCTTTGATTGTGTGGATCATAACAAACTGTGGCAAGTTCTTAAAGAGATGGGAGTACCAGAACATCTTATTTGTCTCTTGAGAAACCTATATGCGGGCCAAGAAGCAACAGTGAGAACTGGACACGGAACCACTGATTGGTTCCAAATTGGGAAAGGAGTCCGGCAAGGCTGTATACTGTCGCCTTGCCTATTTAACTTATATGCAGAGCACATCATGAGAAAGGCAGGGCTAGATGAATCAAAAGTTGGAATTAAGATTGCTGGAAGAAATATCAACAACCTAAGATATGCAGATGATACCACTCTAATGGCAGAAAGTGAAGAGGAACTGAAGAGTCTCTTGTTGCGAGTGAAGAAGGAGAGTGCAAAACTTGGGTTGAAACTAAACATTAAGAAAACCAAGATCATGGCATCCGGCCCTCTCAATTCCTGGCAAATAGATGGGGAAGAAATGGAGGTAGTGACAGATTTTATTTTCCTGGGCTCCAAGATCACTGCAGATGGGGACTGTAGTCAAGAAATTAAAAGACGCTTGCTCCTCGGGAGGAAAGCCATGGCAAATCTAGACAGCACACTAAAAAGCAGAGACATCACCCTGTCAACAAAAGTGCGTATAGTCAAGGCTATGGTCTTCCCAGTTGCAATGTATGGCAGTGAAAGTTGGACCATAAGAAAGGCTGAGCGCAAAAGAATTGAGGCCTTTGAACTCTGGTGCTGGAGAAGACTCCTGCGAGTTCCTTGGACTGCAAGGCGATCAAACCAGTCAGTCCTAGAGGAGATCAACCCTGACTGCTCTTTAGAAGGCCAGATCCTGAAGCTAAAACTCAAATACTTTGGCCACCTAATGAGAAGGAAGGACTCACTGGAGAAGAGCCTAATGCTGGGAAAGATTGAGGGCAATAGAAGAAGGGGACGACAGAGAATGAGGTGGCTGGATGGAGTCACTGAAGCAGTAGGCGTGAGCTTAAATGGACTCCAGAAGATGGCAGAGGACAGGAAAGCCTGGAGGAACATTGTCCATAGGGTCGCGATGGGTCGGACACGACTTCGCAACTAACAACAACAAGTCCCTATCTAAAGGGACGCGGTGGCTCAGTAGGTTAGGACGCTGAACTTGTCGATCAGAAGGTCGGCAGTTTGGCGGGTCTAATCCCGAGTGCCGCATAACAGAGTGAGCGCTTGTTACTCGTCCCAGCTTCTGCCAACCTAGCAGTTCGAAAGCACGTAAAAATGCAAGTAGAAAAATAGGGACCACTATGGTGGGAAGGTACCGTATATACTTGAGTATAAGCCGAATTTTTCAGCCCACTTTTTGGGCTGAAAAACTCCACTTCGGCTTATACTCCAGTCAACAAAAAAAAAGAACTGTCCCTTCGTTCGGAACAGGCTGCTGAGAGAAGGGAGCGGCAGAGTCTTGCAGAGCTGGCGGCAGTCCAGCGTTGTTTCTCCCCCTCGTGCGTGCGTGTGTGTGTCAGACCCACGGGAATGGCTGGTAGGGAAGCGGCATTCCGGCATTCCCCCCCTTCCTGTGTGTCGAGCCCACGGGGCTTGACACACAGAGAAACGCAACTAGCCATTCCTGCGGGTCTCACACACACACACACACACGCCGCCGGGCTCGGCTCCTCGGCAGGAGGGGCAGCCCCCGCCGCGCCCCCCTCCCGGCCCGCAGCGCCGCGCCGCCGCCGCTTCCTCCGGGCAAGTCGGGGGGGCTTGCGGGGCGAAGGCACCGGCCAGGGGGCAGGCAGGGCGGGAGGGCGCGAACTCACCGCCGCCGCCGCTTTCCCCCCCATCTCTCGCTCGCCCGCTGCCTCGCCCGTTCTGCCCCCAACTCACCGCCGCCGGCGCTTCCCCCCCATCTCTCGCTTGCCCGCTGCCTCGCCCGTTCCGCCCCCAACTCACCCGCCGGCGCTTCCCCCCCATCTCTCGCTTGCCCGCTGCCTCGCCCGTTCCGCCCCCAACTCACCCGCCGGCGCTTCCCCCCCATCTCTCGCTTGCCCGCTGCCTCGCCCGTTCCGCCCCCAACTCACCGCCGCCGGCGCTTCCCCCCCATCTCTCGCTTGCCCGCTGCCTCGCCCGTTCCGCCCCCAACTCACCCGCCGGCGCTTCCCCCCCATCTCTCGCTTGCCCGCTGCCTCGCCCGTTCCGCCCCCAACTCACCCGCCGGCGCTTCCCCCCCATCTCTCGCTTGCCCGCTGCCTCGCCCGTTCCGCCCCCAACTCACCCGCCGGCGCTTCCCCCCCATCTCTCGCTTGCCCGCTGCCTCGCCCGTTCCGCCCCCAACTCACCGCCGCCGGCGCTTCCCCCCCATCTCTCGCTTGCCCGCTGCCTCGCCCGTTCCGCCCCCAACTCACCCGCCGGCGCTTCCCCCCCATCTCTCGCTTGCCCGCTGCCTCGCCCGTTCCGCCCCCAACTCACCCGCCGGCGCTTCCCCCCCATCTCTCGCTTGCCCGCTGCCTCGCCCGTTCCGCCCCCAACTCACCCGCCGGCGCTTCCCCCCCATCTCTCGCTTGCCCGCTGCCTCGCCCGTTCCGCCCCCAACTCACCCGCCGGCGCTTCCCCCCCATCTCTCGCTTGCCCGCTGCCTCGCCCATTCCGCCCCCAACTCACCCGCCGGCGCTTTCCCCCCCACCGCCACTCCGTCCGGTCAAGCTTAGGAAAAACACCCGGTGCTACGATTGCGCTGCCGGGCGGGCGACCGGGCAAGCCGGGCGCAATACCTAGCTAGCTCTCAGGGTTTCCGAAAGAAAGGCGGCTGCTTACCGTAAGTAAAGGCCGGGAAGGAAAGCGAAACGTAAGGCGCTAGAGCGCATGAAGGAGGCAGGCGCGCGCCCAGTCCCGACGGGAGCCCAAGACACGTGAGGTCAGCAGTCAGCACGAAGCCATCCCGGGGCCGAGGGGGAGGGGACCAGCAGCCGCCCAGGGCTGCGCGGCGGGCGAGTGGGAAGCCAGCGCGCCTCACGCTCCGAGAAAGCCTCAGCTCAGACGCCGCCGCTTCGCTGCCCAGAGCCCCAGCCTCCAGGTTGGGCCGTCTTCCCGGGCTCTCCCACGCCTTCGGGGGGCGATTCCCGGGACCCGCCGGAGTCCGGCCCGCCAGACTCGACGCTCGTCCTTCGCCGGTGGGGAGCCGCTGCCATGTTCAGCCGGAGCTCTCGGAAGCGCTTCTCCAGCAGATCGGTGAGGGGACTTTAACCCCCCCCACACACACACAGACTCCCCCCGGCGCTCGTTGAGGGGAGGCGCGGAGGGGAGGCGCGGCGGGAGGGCCGGGTGGAATCGAGCGGCGGGGTCGCGAGGTGGCGGGGAATCAATCCCCCTTTCCCGGAGCCGCGCGTCCCGTTTGGCAGCTCGGCTCCCTTTTTCAGACACCAGCGTTGCGTCTGGGCACCTTCGGGACAGGACGCTGCTCTGCCCTGCCCTGCCCTTCCCCCTCCTCCCGCCCCGCCAATGCCTAAAGTCATTCGCTCGCCCGCTGCCTCGCCCGGGACCAGCGGTGGCGCAGCAGCCCAGCCAGCCAGCGGGCGGACGGGCGGAGAGAAGCCCGGCCCGGAGGGGAGGGGAGGGAGCGGAGTCGCCGGGGCCCACGTGGAAACAAGGCTTTACTGCCACACACACACACACACACACACACACACACACACAGAGATGGAGGGAAACAAGCTTGACTGAGGAGGGAAACAAGCCCCTCCCCCCCTACACACACACACGCACGAGGAGGGAAACAAGCTTGACTGAGGAGGGAAACAAGCCCCTCCCCCCCCACACACACACACGCAGGAGGAGGGAAACAAGCTTGACTGAGGAGGGAAACAAGCCCCTCCCCCCACATACACACACGCACGAGGAGGGAAACAAGCTTGACTGAGGAGGGAAACAACGCTTGACTGCCACCCCCCCCCCACACACACACACCCACGAGGAGGGAAACAACGCTTGACTGCCGCCTTCCTAGCAGACCTCCCCATTCCTGTTAGAAATGGAACCCAGTACTTCTAGTACTCCTGCACCAATGGAGCCCAGTACTTCTAGTACTCCTGCACCAATGGAGCCCAGTACTTCTAGTACTCCTGCACCAATGGAGCCCAGTACTTCTAGTACTCCTGCACCAAAACAAAGACGCAGGTCATACGAAGCTGCTTTCAAACTAAAGGTTGTGTCAAGAGCAGAAAAAAGCAATAACAGTATTGCAAGTAGGGAATTTGGTGTTGATGAAAAACAAGTGAGGGAGTGGCGGAAAATGAAAGCTGAGTTGGAAAAGATTCCAAAGGCAAAAAAAGCTCGACGTGGTTTAACAACTCCATATGTGGCTCTAGAGACTGAATTGCATGAATGGGTTATGGAGTGTCGTCAAAATGGTTACTGCGTAACACGCATGGGAATTCGCTTATGTGCCCTTCAAATGGCTAAAGATGACAAATTAAAAGTACCAGGCATTGAAAATTTTGTTGCGTCAGCAGGATGGTGTACTGGCTTCATGAATAGGTATGGCCTATGTTTGCGGCAAAGAACAAAGATTTCACAGAAGTTGCCAAAAGACCTTGATGAAAAAGTGATGTCATTCCATTCATTCATCATAAAACAAAGAAAGATCCATAACTATGACCTGGGAGATATTGGGAATATGGATGAAACACCTATGACCTTTGATCTTCCAAGCAACAGAACCGTGGCAAGTTTGGGAGACAAAACTGTTTTACTCAGAACCACAGGTAATGAGAAAAACCATTTTACAGTTGTTCTGTCATGTTTGGCTAATGGAACTAAGCTGCGGCCTGTCATTATTTTTAAAAGAAAGACCTTGCCTAAAAAGGTCAAATTCCCACCACGAATTACAGTGCGCCCACATGTTAAAGGCTGGATGGATGAAGATGGAACAAAAAAGTGGCTGGAAGAAGTTTGGAATGGACGACCAGGAGCAGCCTTAAAGAAAAAACCATCATTGCTAGTTTGGGATATGTTCAGAGCCCACACATCTGATGACATAAAAACATTGGCAAAGTCTTCTCAAGTTACTTTAGCCGTTATTCCAGGTGGGCTTACATCTGTATTACAGCCCTTAGATGTGTGTTTAAATAAACCTTTCAAAGACCGTGTGCGAAAGATGTGGTGCGAATGGATGTCATCTGGTCAAGCCCGACTAACAAAAGGTGGAAATATGATGAAGCCTGACATAGAACTGATAGCAAAGTGGGTTCGTGATGCATGGGAAGAGATTCCAGAGGACATGGTGAAGCACGCCTTCAGGAAATGTGGCATAAGTAATGCTATGGATGGCAGTGAAGACACTGCTTTGCATGAGGAGGACAACTGTGATAGTGATGACAGCGAACTCTGTGACAATGTATATGATGATAACCTCACACCAGCTACAGCTGCAGCTCTGTTTGCAGATACAGATGAGGAGGAGGAATCCAGTTTTGAAGGATTTTGATGCTTGTGTTTTAGCTTGGTTGCTTATTGAGTTAAGGTTTTTGTACATTTAAAGTTATTGTTAATACTTTAATATTATATATTGTTTTTGTTGAATATACTGATAATATATTGTTTTTGTTGAATATACTGATAATATATTGTTTTTGTTGAATATACTGATAATATATTGTTTTTGTTGACCCTCTTTTCCACATGCCTCAATTAAAGCAATTTTATTGTTATCTACCTGTATTTTTATTTTTGAAATTTACCGTGAGCTGCTGCATTTCCCAGCCTCGGCTTATACTCGAGTCACCAACTTTTTCCAATTTTTGGGGGTAAAATTAGGGGTCTCGGCTTATAATCGAGTCGGCTTATACTCAAGTATATACGGTAACAGCGTTCCGTGTGCCTTTGGCATCTAGTCATGCCGGCCACATGACCACGGAGACATCCTCGGACAAGCGCTGGCTCTTCGGCTTTGAAACGGAGATGAGCACTGGCCCCTAGAGTTGGAAATGACTAGCACGCATGTGCAGGGGAACCTTTACCTTTAGTCCCTATCTACATTTATTGATGACTGGAAACCTCTTATGGGCTTTTAATATAAAAATGAAAAATATGAACTGGTGATTTATGGCTCTGATAATTAAAATGGATTATAGAAAGAATAACAATATGATGTAACTTTAGAGAGAAAGGTAAAAAAATATAATTGAACTTACTGTGTGAAGAATATTTAAACTGTTTTGTATCTTTTCTATTTTTTTTCATTTTTTTCTTTTCTTGAACTTTTTGCTTTGCTTCTCTTTGCTTTCTTTTCCTTTTCTTTTTTTTGCTCTTATTTACTATTAGTTTAATTTATCTTCTTTTTTCAAAAGTTTCAATGAAAATCATATTTTAAAAAAAGAGATTGAATGTAAAACATGAACTGAATCACTCCTTTCTTTTTCTATTATAAGTTACAGCATTAAGCAACTATCATACAGGTAAAAGGTAAAGGTAAAGGTTCCCCCGCACATGCGTGCTAGTCGTTTCCAACTCTAGGGGCTGGTGCTCATCTCCATTTCAAAGCCGAAGAGCCAGCATTTGTCCGAGGACCTCTCCATGGTCATGTGGCCGGCATGACTAGACGCCAAAGGTGCACGGAACGCTGTTAGCTTCCCACCGTAGTTGTCCCTATTTTTCTACAGGTAGTCCTTGCTAATTGACTGTCTTGTTCAGCAACTCCTCAAAGTTATGATGACTGGTTTATGACCAGTCCCCAAACTTGTGGTCACTGTAGGGTCACTGGGATCACAATTCAGGCACTTCACAATTAGTGCACTTTTATAATAGTCACAGTATCTCACAGTCACATGCTGTGTTTGCAATCTTCACATCTGCCTTATGACAAGCAAAGTCAGTGGGGAAGCTGGCAAGAAGTTGCAAATTACAGACATGTGATGTCACTCTTAATGACTCACAGTGATTTGCTTAATAACTACAGCAGAACTGAGATGAGTCGAGTGTGGCCACATGTCATTTCACTTAATGACAGTTGTCAGTCCCAATTGTGGTTCGTAAGTAAGGACCACCTGTATAACAATCTTACAGGCCTTTCCCCTACTTGTACCTAATGATGGCACAAACACACCTTGGCACTGCAGACTCTTTTTGCTGTACAGTTCCCATGATGTTGCCATTATCTCATATTCAGCCCGTGAGTGAGACACCTGAGTCAACCTTCATGGTACTGCTGTTATAACACTGTTCCCCTTATTCCAGCACTGTCCAAGGGCAGCCACAGGATGGATAAAATCTGTCGCCCATTACTTCGGAGTGGGCAGCTGATTGCAATGGCTTGATCAGGAATCAGGAATGGGGACAGCAATTTTACTGCCAATAGAGTTATCTGCTGACACAGTGATGAATGAAAAGTAGTTATATTCAGCAGTGAGGAAAGATTCTGAGTTGCAACTTAATTCTCCATTAAAAATGTGAAAGGATTTTAAGACCAAAGAACTGTAGATGTATATGTTCAAAGGGACCATATAAGTCATTAAGACCAAAACCCTGCTTAGTTCAGAAATCTGCTGAACATTCACTGTGTTTGTCCTTATGGCTCCCATTTGAAAACTACAGTGAGGAGGCATCTACCACTGTTCTAGGCAAACTGTTTCACTGCTTAACAGCTCTTTCTATCAAGAAATTCCTCCTAGCATTCAAGCTGTTAGTTCTTGTCCTGTTCTCAGTTTCAGGAGAGAATAGTCTGCCTTTTTCTAGTTCAATATGCTCATCTCTTTTAATCATTCCTCATAGGGAATGATTAAAATATGCTCTGAACCCACTCCAGCTTCTCCCTGACTCTTTCAGAACTGTAGCGCCCACAACTAGCAGCAGTAGTGTTGTCTAATCAGTGCAAAATATAAGTGAAATCATCATCCGTAGGTGGAGAATCATTAAAGAATCAGAGCCTTTAGGACACTGAGTGCCCTCTGCTTCGCTGGGTCCAGCTTTGGCATCTTGCAATGCATTCCTCATTCCATTTATTGCTTTGTTTCCTGGCCCTTGAACTAGATACTGACTTTGAGAAGACCATTTCCCATACACCACAATTTCAGACTGCCTCATTATGCTACATGATTTCTGTTCTTTGCCAGCATGCCCTCTCACTCTCCATCCATGTACAAACATGACTGCTCTCCATGCCAGTTCCTCCACACGTTCATGCACCACACTGCTTTTCTGTCCCTTGCTCTCTGTATTAGCAAATCCAGATTCAATGCTTGCCTGACCTATGCTGTCACATTGACTTTTGAAGCATGTGAATACATGCACTCAGCTTGCACCCTCCTTGATTCCTACAACCAGACCTGAGATTTCCTTACATGAAGCAAAGCTTCTATTAATACAGTCCAAGATTATAAATTGTTTATTACTGTTGCTCATTACACTGCTTATTCATGGTCAGCTGGTGGTTCATTTGCATTTCTAGATTCTTCTCACCTGCACACTCATCAAACCAGGTCTCCCCCATAATTTTTTATCCATGCATTTGATTATTTCTATCCAGATGTAAGATTTTACAGTTATCAACACTGAACATCCATGGATCTGGCTTGGTGTCATCTACAGATCTGATATTCATTCCTTTCATTCCATTCTCAAGGCTTTTATAATAATGTTGAGCAACAGTAGGCCAAGAAAAAAATGGTAAAGAATCCACCTTGATACTTCCCTCCAGGTCCATTTAAAGGCAGTCTTTGGCTGTGGCTATTCAATCAGTTGCAAATCCATAGCACTGTAGCATCATCTAGCCCAAATTCACCCATTTTGTCCACAAGGATATCAGGAAAGATTTTGTCAAATGTTTTAATGAAATCAAGATAGATTACCTATGCAAAATTCAAGTCATCTGCCCAACTAATCATTTTATAATAATATAGTTATTCTTTATACATATGCTATAGGTGTCCATTTGCAAATTCTATAGCAATATAATCATCATAGTTCCCAAAGTCTCTAAGAAACTGAACTAAGAAAAATGTTTTTGAGTATCTGAAAAATGGACTCAAAGGCAGGGTACCCATCCAAAATCCAAAAAACAATCCAATGTGTGTTTTATTTGTAAACATGTTTTGTGGAAAAAATGGGATTATCACTGTAATAAGAAAGAAAGGGTGACTTAAGAGAGATAATGTAGGTGTTATGAGCAATTATAAAATGGTTCTGCCTCATTCATGTTTTCCTAGTGGTCCAATCAATGCCACCTTCTAATTATTTATATATGCCTTTATTATTTTTATAAATAACTCAAGGCAGTGAACATACCTAATAATCCTTCCTCCTCCTACTTTCCCCATAACAATAATCCTGTTTTACTATCACTTCTATTTTACCACAAACACATCATTCCATTAGACACAATACAATAATTTTACACTGCCTGCTCAATTGATCATTGAGCCTTGGTGGAGCAGTGGGCTAATGCCTCCTTAAGTAACACCAGCTGCCTGCAATTAGTGCAGGTTCGAGTCCCACCAGGCTCAAGGTTAACTCAGCCTTCCATCCTTCTAAAGGTAGGTAAAATGAGGACCCAGATTGTTGGGGGCAATTAAGCTGACTTTGTAATAATGCCGCTTGGGGGTGTGTGAAAGCCCTAATAAGCAGGCATATACATAGAATGAAGGCTACTGCTAAGCTTGTAAGCCGCCCTGAGTCTTCGGAGAAGGGCGGGATATAAATGGAATTAAAATTTTTAAAAAAATTGTAATCTCTATGGAGGCACCCACTTCCTATTTCCACCTATTAAAGAATTGGGTAGTAAAATATTCTACAATGCAGTTATAAGAATTTTCAGTTGAAAGAATTTTTTCCTCCACTATTATATCTATAGAATCATTTACCTGCTAAAAGAATTAAATCTGTTAACATTGTTTTAAAATTTCAAATCTACTACTTTAAAATGTCAGAAATGTTTTGTTCTGTTACTCTGCTTTTGAAAATACCAGTGATGAAGATGAGAAAACGCAGCTCATCATCTAATATCCAGTTTCATTCCAGGTCATACCTTTTAAGCAGCCATAGGTTCTGTAATATATTAATTTTATTACATACAAAAAAAATTAAAGTTAGATTTTTGGAGTGCATTTAAGCAGTCCAAAATCAGTTTTAAAATCAGTTTTAAAAATAACACAATAGCAGCAACAAATGATAATTAAAAGAAAGACTTATCAGAAGTATAGCAAATAAATTTAAGAAAAAGGTGACTTTATGAACAGAGCTGAAGGGATTTCTCTTCAGAAAATTAAATTAAAATCAGACTTTAATACATTCTCTCTTTTTATTTTTTATTTCATAAAAAAGATTGAACAAATATTTAAATGAATTGTAATAAAAAAATGCAAGTTCTACCTTTTACTTGTATAAAAAAAATCTCACAGAACTGAACTGGTTTAATATAAAAAGAAAACTTTTATAAGATTAAAAAAAAGTTATTCCAGGAGGTGAATTTATTACGTGTAACTTTCTTAGTATATAATGAAACTTTGGTTCTTGCTTAGGATTACTTTATAGGAATAATCAACCAACTATGAAGACCCAGATTGTTGGGGGCAATATGCTGACTCTGTAAACCACTTAAAGAGTGCAGTATTTATGTCTAAGTGCTATTGCTATTGCTATCTTATGCCCTTGCCTGGGGGATATGTTTTGCAACTGTGCCATGATCAAGACCCTGTTTCCAGCTACTACCCAAGCAGCCTCTGAAGACAAGGTTGCTGACAGCTGAAATTCAGGCAACTGTCAGAAGGACCAAGTCAAGAGCAAAACCATAAAATACATTAGCATCAGAAAAATCATTGCTCTTCATGCTAATAGCAGCATGATTAAAATAGGTAAACTCAACATGTGTAACCTAGAGTGATAAGCTACCCAAGACTTCTTATAGGACAGTCTTCTCCAATAAGTACCTGTGCTTTCAGCAGAAATGTCCATAGTGAAAAGATCCTGTAATGCATGCCCAAAAATTTCTATATGAGCAGAAATCCCAATAAAGAAGTAGAATAATATTCCTACTTCTTTGCTAAGCTTCATATATATAGCTGCATGCATGAAAACCATCTCTGAAAACAATCTTAAAATTGCAGTCTAGAGACAGGATATTTCATTGTCTAGAGAGCAGGGGTTCCCAACCAGGGGTGCTCGCACCCCCTGGGGGTGCAAGACGATACTCTAGGGGGTGCGAAAACTTGGGTTTTCAAAATTATAGCGTATATGCATAATTCATTGCCGTTATTTCGAACTTTTGTAAGGAGTGCGAGAATGAGCCTTGGTGGAGCAGTGGGCTAATGCCTCCTTAAGTAACACCAGCTGCCTGCAATTAGTGCAGGTTCGAGTCCCACCAGGCTCAAGGTTGACTCAGCCTTTCATCCTTCCGAGGTAGGTAAAATGAGGACCCAGATTGTTGGGGGCAATAAGCTGACTTTGTAATAATGCCGCTTGGGGTGTGTATGAAAGCCCTAACAAGCAGGCATATACATAGAATGAAGGCTACTGCTAAGCTTGTAAGCCGCCCTGAGTCTTTGGAGAAGGGCGGGATATAAATGGAATTAAAAAAAAATATCAGAAGCATTCTAGGGGTGTGGGGTATAGAGTAGGTTGGGAACCACCAGCCCCAAGCTGTACAAAGGTTTGTAGGTTAATTTCAGCTCATTTAATCTCATACAAGCTGTTTGAAATATCAATGAGATGTCAACTATGAAATGCTAGTTAATGTATTGTGAAGCATTGGAAATTTCTAAGTCATCTTCAAAGTCAGGCATACTGTATATATAATTCATTATAGTAAGTGAAACTGGATCTTACTAATGCATGTCTAACTCAAGCTAAGCTATCTTTATGCAAGAGAAGTAACAGATGATATACTATTAATCTCAGCTTCATGGTGGATAACATATGCGAATTGAGAGCAAAGAATTTGATCCTTAAGCAGAAGCCCAGCCCTTCTTAAATCAGATGGAACCATGCTGCCAAAACTAGTGACATCCTCTACTAATAGCAGTTATTGATATAATTTGAGCTGGTTTGCTCTTATCCAACACACTACTAACTCTAGATACTTATTTAACATATTGCCCTACAATCCTGAATCAGATGGGGGGGAGGGGGAAATGCATTCCTTGAGACGTAGTCAATGTCTCAATGACAATGAACTAGATAGACATGTAAATCTAAATTATAAAAGTTCCCCATCAGATTGATCTGATCTATTGAAACATCCACTTCATTTAAAGAATTAAACTAAGAGCACTGGCAATAGAACAGAGAATATGAATTTTTATAAAGGATGGCACTGGTATTCTCTCAACAATACCATTAAGATAAATTCTGAATCAAATGAAATGAATGCCCTTTGTGAGAAGGAGAGATCTTGTTTAAATTATTAGGTCTATGAATATATTATAGCTATACATATCTTTTTTTTTCTTTTCCCACCCCATATTTCTACTATCCTCTTTCTCAGGTATTCTTTTTTTAAAGTGTTATTATTGAACTAGTTATCTGGGGATTCTAGAGGAAAATATCATTATCATTAAAAATCCATGAATTTGCTAAAGGTAAGTAGCAAAAGAGTTGATTATTCCTGTCTGGCTACAAAGATGCTGTAAGTAAAAATTACTCCAGCTTCCAATTTAATAAAATATTGATTTCATTCTCCAAAAAATGCTAATTATACGTAAATGTAATGGTGGAGATAGCTTAGAATTGGCTGTGATCTGTGCATTTACCTTTGCCTTAAGCCTATTTCCTGACTTATCTGTGACTTAGGCCTGATTCACATATCATTCAAGGTCTCATCATTTGAAGATTCACAGATGAATATATTATCTGTCTGCCTTCATTGGCATTTCATTGTTTCAAATTAAATTGTTATACCTACTACCAGGGCTTTTTTTGTCATAGAACGCTCAGAATGGAGTTCTGGCACCTTTTTTGGATGGAACCTTGTAGGGTAGGCAAGGCAGGTTGTATGACATGTGTGAGTTCCGGCACCTTTTTCTTTTACAAAAAAAGCACTGCCTACTACAAGAGGTGAGATGGGATGGGGTAGGTTGTAATATAAAAAGCCCTCCTGCTAGATCAACACCTGGGTAGCATAGAGGGGTGAAGAAGTTGGATTAGTACAACTGATCCCAAGATTCAAGTCTAGCCTCAACTGTGGAAACTCACTTATAACTTGTGCCCAAACACAAATCTAATATACCTCACAAGATTGTTGATGGGAAAAATTGTAGGGAAATATAAACCGTTTTGAGTGCCTGAATAAAGATGAGATATAAATCAAACAAATGGGGGAATTTGTAATCTAGTGTTCTGTTTTCTGTATTGTCCAACCAGATGTCTATGAGAATAGACATAAACAGGACATGAGTATAGTCACTGCTACGCAACTTGTAGTCAGTTACCCATGCCTACGACAGTCAATGAAAAATAAGTCTCACTGATACGTGTGTTTCATGAATCCTTTCAAAGTCAGGAATTATGCTAACAATTTTTGAGGAATGAATTCCCTATATTACAATAGAAGGTAGAAAGAGCACTCACTTTCCCCCAACTGCAAAAATATAACTCACTGCAAGCACAGTCTAACCAATATAGCTGATGATGAGAGATGCTGGAAGTTCTTCATTTTTTTATTTTATTTTTTTTGCATTTCATCACATAGAACCTCATTTATAAGACAACAATGAAGAACAAAATAAGACACATTTACAGAGAGTTTGATCCTGGGGTAGATTACTGAGCAGCTGAATCTGCCAGTTGTACCTTCTCAGCTGATCTTAATGCATGGGTCAGATGATTTTTACAAGAGACAACCTTTGAAATATCAAGGTCAAGGCTTTTAGGGCTTTATAAATTAAAATCAACTCCTTAATTTGGGTCAGGGCACTCATAGACAACCAGTGCAGTATTTTCATGGTTTGCATTGTATGGTTCCATGTAGTGAATCTATTTATCTATAAAACAGTTGAATTCTGTAGTACTTGTAATTTTGAATTATTTTTAGTTGTAGTCCATATAGAGCAGTGATTCTTAAACTATTTGACCCAGTTACCCCTTTTCCTGGTCTCAAACAATATCATAACTTCCCCCCAAAAAACAGATTCTGTTGTTTTACACAAGTGTCTCAGCAAGGGCAATCCCAAACTAGATCTTTGACTCAGAAAAAAAGCAATTGCAAATTGTTCTATTACCTCCACGTTATTTATTTATTTATTTAATTAATTGGATTTGTATACCGCCCTTTCCCGAAGGACTCAGGGCGGTTTACAGGGAATTAAAACAGGAAATACAAAAATTAAAAACAATTAAAAAGATTATAATAGTCCCTGAGAGAATAAAAACCCCAATTAATTGATACAGAGTATGTTGAAGGAATCCCATCAAGAGGTATTTTAGCATGTAACGATCACTGAGGGTAAACTATTCTGGCCTAGGGAGGTTCTCAGATCCTTGATATTGTCAATTCTCAATGGCACTATCCAAAGCACCTCTAAGTGGTTTCCAATGCCATAAAATCATAAAAATAAAACCATTAAAATTAACAACAGTTAAATAAAGCCTAAAAACCAAGAGCATGAATGATAAGGGGGTGGATTCTTTATCTTATACTTCACCAACCACATCCAGCATAGTGTGACCCTGCCGGGCACTAAGTCAACCAGCAGAGGTAGGTTTTAAGGCCCTTCCACAAGGCCAAAAGTGGTGGTAGTAAATCTCATCTCCCACAGCAAGATGTTCCAGAAGGCAGGGGCCACGGCAGAAAAGGTTCTTTTCCTAGACCCCGCTAGCCAAAATTCCTTGACTGATGGGTCTGCAGCAAGCCCCTTCTGTTGGAGAGAGTGGGGCAGGGTTGAGACAATTCCTCAGATAACCTGATCCTATGCCAGGCAGGTTTTTAAAAGTGATAATATCTTGATTCTATTCTTGATAGTATCTCTTCCATCTGGAATTGGTTGTCGAGCATGTGCCTAGCCTTATCCTGCTTTAGGCAAAAAGTAGGATGTGCTAAGTGATATTCTTGGTGACATCATACTCTAAAGTTCTATCTGAGTAAAATCCCCAGCAGTTCTACATGGATACCAATCAGAAAAAGAGAACTAGAATCTTAAAATCCTACAATTCAAGTACCATAGAGCTGAACAGAGTCCTCTGAAGGTGGTCTTGGCGGTAGAATTGGACTACCATAATTCCCATCCCACCGAGATACATCAGTAATATCCATGATCAATAACTGCTGAAAGATCCAACACCAAAGCACACTCTATCTCTCCCCTAATAAAAATTATTGCTCAAAGGAGACACTAATACAAATCTAAAAAGCACTATAGAAATATTACTTAGAAAATCACAATGGCTCACCCAAGTAACTCCACAGTTGCTAGAAATATAGTGGAAGGAAAGGGAAACAGAAAGCATAATTAATACCCATGAAAGCCAGAATGATTATCTGTTTAATGTTTTTCTTTTGCTCAGAACAGACATTGGCATTATGACTATTGCGGCATTAGTGGCTCCAAGAAGGTACCTTAGGGAAAATGTAGGCATTTTTAAAGTTAATTTTAAACATTTGGAATTTATATAGCTGCTGCTAAAAGTGCTTTTCACCATGAAATTTCTGCATTTATGTCTCCTTGCCTCCACCCTTAAGAAAAGAATATTAGAGAGGTGTGAGTAAGTGGATAGGTATTTTACTCCCACAAAGCTGGAAGGTCACAAAACCTGCAAATAGCAGAACTTTTCTACCATTCTCATAAAAGGCCAGCAGTCTAATCATAGGGCAGTGTCATTCAGATTGTTGGAGTCACTTAACTATTTGTATTCCAGAAATGGAAACCTTTGGCTTCAAAACATGGCATTCTTCACCATTGGCCATTTTATATAAGGGTGCTAGTAGTTTTAGGTCTTTTCTATTGGGGGAGTTGCAGGTTCTGTACTACTTTGCTCTCTTCCATCCTACAGCCCACTTTAACTGATATAACAATTTTCCATGAGTTGTATGATTTTGTGGCTGATGAGTATGCCGTCCTCCTCACTTGCCAAAGTTAGAGCTGCATTTTGCAAAAGCTGAAGTTCGTTATTTGACAGCCCCTTCTTGTCCACTGAGGTAGACATAGTGTTGTTTTCACTGTATAAGAACTAACACACAGCAACAAGGGGTTATGATCAAGGGAAGGGTGTAATACACGGGTGTCAAACTCGATTGTATCATGTGACATATCACAATGTATTTTGCCTTTGCGGAGCTGGGTGGGTGTGGCCTGTGTGTGACGCATCTGGTCCATGGGCCACCAGTTTGACACCCCTGTTCTAGTAGAATGCAATGTGTTTTCAAAACCATTATCTGGCTGAAAAGGTATATATTTTTTTAAAAAATGCTTCTTATGGTATTTCCTCTTGCTTTGGAGAAAGTTCAGCAGAGTTTATCAAAATTTGTCTTCAGAACTCAGTTTGAATTTTAAGGTTAAGCACAGAAACATACGGGATTTTAAAAAGGATGAGGATCTCACCTGTCCCTTAGCTGGCTAAACTCTTCTAGGACTGATAGGCTACGGAGCTGGACAATATTTGCGGGTCATAATAGAGGTCAGACCATGGTTTTGGTGAAGGACAAGAGCCTAGTGGACAAAGGATACCACAAAATAGGCAGGGGCAGGATTTTCTAAGTTGCTTTTATAACTTGGGTTCTTTTTATGGGAGGGAGATCCTATATCAATGTTAAACCTATTATCGGCTTACTTTTCTTTTATTCATGCCTTTTCCACTTCAAGCTGGCAACATGAAGTACCTTGATGAATTTAAAAGGGTTACAGGAACTTTTCAAAAAGTTGTTTGGAGACAGTTGGCAGAGTTTCTAGACACAGTGTGAGACCAAACAGGTTTCTTTCTCAAACTCCTGATGTGTGACCATTCTTTCAAAAAGTTTCTCCTCCTGCTAATAGGCAAGTGTTCTTTCATAAGCACTTCAGCTTCTGTTCTGGGAGGGGGAAAAATGGAAGCCTGGCAATCTCACTTGAGAAACAGCCTTTTCAGCATGAAACAATTGTCAAAGAAATTTTGCACAGCTTGTGGTACATTTCTCTGAAGTTCCTACATAAGAATTCAAAGCACCAATCCCGTCATGTGCTGAGCCTCTAGTGCGCTATTCTTCAATGCCTACTTAATGTACATAGCAACTAGTACTTAGTCTAATTCAAGAGAATACACAGCTCTCTGCAGAATCAGAAATTCCTCCATTTATACAATGCCCTTTCAATTTGCTGCCTAAGGATTTTGGGGGAGAACGACCTCCATTCAAGTTCTGACTGCATTTTCATTTACAAAAGATGGAGGAGCCTCTAGTGGGTTTAATGAACCCTTGGCTCATGAAGAGTAGTTGGCGGCTTCAACAGGGGAACAAAACACAATTGTTCCTCAATTCATATCCTCAGCAATAGGGTTGCTTCATCACAACAACAACAAAAAAGCAAGCAAGCAAGCAAAACATTCAGCTAATGTGCCAAGAAATGCTCTCTGCTTGGCTTGATCGCCGACTTTGTTTGCTAAACCAGGTCTTAGCAATCTGCTATATGAATTAAGGATGAATGGATGGATGGCAGATACCAAACACATTTAGATCCTTATTTGATGCATACAGTATACAGCCAGATTCTGATACAGATTTTCATTTCCAGAAAATGAGGGTAGTTCATCACTTTGATGTTTGCCACTTGGAAGTGCAAATGAACTATTGCAGAAGAAAACATCATGGCTAGAACAGCATAGAGCATGACATATTATTCCAGGGAATGTCCTTGGAGCAGCCTGGGTTATCAAATGATAATGTATGAGGAATCAAATGATGTGCCTATTTCTTTTCTTTGAAATGTATACAACAGAGAGTACATAACATCTGTCAACCTCTTAGTGTTGGTTATATCATTAAATATCTGATGTGGAAATAGTGGACTTTGGCTATTTCTTGGAATGATCAAATTGTATGCCCATGCCTACTGTAAATTTAACATGGGCCTTTGTAAACCAATGTCAGCATTTCCAGTCAAGTGACAATAGGCCTCTGGTGAAACAAATGCTGTACCTGGCTGTGCACAGAAGTGAGATAAGAAATAATAAGTTAATGTGTCAACTAGACAGTTGGCCTGAATTAGTATTCAAGTGTCCATAAGCGCTAATAAGGATTTTAAAACTCCTGCCTATGCATCTGCAACATGATCATCATTCAGGTGATTTCCTGACCTGGCCTCACTCAAAGGACTGGCATCACTATTTCATAGTGGCGCTCATGAAAATTGGAAAAATTGTTTGGAAAGCATTTTGCAGATCTGATCCAGATGGCTTTGAACTATTTTACAAGAGAAGGATTCCAAAAATAGTGGGATAGAATTGAAATAGATACACAACTGTTGGAGGCAACAAATAATAATGCAGAAGGGAATAGGTTATGTGACCTCAAGTTATGCTATGTGACCTCAAAACTCCAAAGATTCTACACAAATACACAGACTATGGGGATATCTTAATACAGTACAGGAGGAAATATCTTGTTTAGTAAGCATTACTGAAACCTGCTGGAATGAAATTCATGAGTAGAATGCAACAACTGAAAGGTACAATTCATTAAACCAGACAAAAGGGGTGACGGAGATACCTTATATGTGCAAGAAATATTTTTAACATGACTGTTCAGGTGATGATAGCTGATAAAAAATATAAGAGAAGTAAAAAAAACAGTCAAACCAGTCAGAAGATTTGGATAATGTCCTCCTGGACCAGTTTACAGAGGAAAGACATACAGTAGTAATGATGGGATACATTAACTACCTGGACAGCTGTTGGAAAACCAATTTAGCCAAGAATGCAAGGTCCAAATTATCTCCCAGTAGTTTTGTCAGTTGTCTCATTTTCCAGAAGACTGAAGAAGAGAAAATGGAGTTAGTACTTCTAGATAAAATACCCAGGCTGAAAAGGCAAAAGCAGTGTGGACTTTGGGAGGAAGTGGCCATGTCATCCTAAGTTCAGGATTATGCAGAGAGAAAATGAAGCATAACTGTACATGCACAGACTCAATTTCAACAAGCATAGAGGAAAAACTAAGTGGGATCCAGTGATAAAAAATCTGCAGGTCAAACGAATACAAGAGGGTTGAGGAATTCTCAGAAATAAAATACTGGGAGTACATTGAATATGTACTGAACATAGCCAACACTGTAGTGTTCCTACAGAAAAAAAATGCAGTCCTAAACTGAATCAACACAAACATAATGTCAAAATTAAATAATTAATTAATCAGATCACTTCTAGAATGTTGTACCATGTTTTCATCAATATGTTTTTAGGGGGAATATTGACAAACTATATAATATGTCAAGAGGTCAACACCAAACATTATAAGAGTCCTGAAAGGAAAAGGAAAAAAGGATAGTGGGAAGCACCAGATATGTAGAAGGCAGGGCAGAATTTTCAGTTGTTCCAGAAGGCAAGAAACAACAGGTTTAGATTTAAGGAAGAAGATGCTAATTGAACATCAAAAAAAGGTTCTTACAAAAAGAGCTAGTCAAGAATGGAATAAACTGCTTCATGAGGTTGTGGACTCTCTACAGAAGCTATTTAAAGAAAGAACCCAGATGGTCACTTATTAGAGATCCTGTAGTAATGGATTCCCACATAGGTGACTGATTGGATCCAAGTTCCCTTTCAATCCTTAATATTTTATAATTCTATAGATTTGCATTATTTTGGAGATAGGATTGATAATTTATTCATCAGCTTATGGACTTCAATCCCAGTTTATATGGATTTATCAGAATATCCCATTAAAGAAGCACTGCTAACAATTTCAGTGAATAATTTCTAAAGTTCCACAAAATTGCCTTGCCAGTTGGATGTTCTCTTTAGAGAGAAGTTGAAACTACCATCTATAGATCCCTGTTTACTACTGTGTATTAAAATTTCAAAAATCCAGAAACTGAAATATCTTCTCAAAGTGAGAAAATTTGTCATCGTACTTCTACATACAGCTCTAAATTAATACTTTAGATCAGTGTTAGATGGGGGGGGGGCGGGAAATGACTCTTCAGAGAAACCAGTAGAAAACTACTTCTATAGCACAGCCAAGAAAATGACAGGGAAATCTCTGATAAATCACTAGGAATACAGCTTGATTTGAAAAACTTTACCTGGACTCAACTCATTTGAAGGAACTAAAGTGAAATAGAAGTGAACTGGAAAAGAAATATTTAACCCATTATATCTCAGTGGCAGAACAGATGCTTTTCATGAAAAATTGTTTAAATGTCTAAAGTTCACATGGTATGCTCAACTTATCTATGGGGAGAGATGTTAGCATTTCGTTGAAATATTACACTCTAGAGAGATATGGAAGACTCTGGAGGACTGAACTAACTCTTCTCACCTATCTAAACAGCTTGCCTTGACATAACAATGCCATTATAAAAAAGAACTGAGCATCTTTGCAATCAAGCAAGGAAAAACTGAAATAGGAAACCCTTCCTACTTCAAAGGATGTTTCTCCCTAGAAATGGACCAATCCCCAAGTACCAGTCTATTTTAAATGCCAATAATTTGCCAATAATTTTATTATATTTATGGTTTAATTCTTTTTTAAATTTTGTATTTTATGTTTTTTAACGTTTCATTGTTGTAAGCCGCCCTGAGTCCTTAGGGAGAAGGGCGGCATATAAATTTAATAAATTCAATTCAATTCAATTCACTTTATGTTTCAAGATTCTAAAGGAGAATAAAGAGGCGGTGGAAAGAGGCGGTGGTAAGGCCCCTCCTCAAGAAACCTGCCTTGGATCCAGCTATTTTAAATAACTTTCGTCCTGTCTCCAACCTTCGCTTCCTTGCGAAGGTTGCTGAGAGCGTGGTGGCACGGCAGCTCCCGTTGGTCCTGGAGGAAACTGAGTATCTGGATCCATACCAATCGGGTTTCAGGCCCGGGTACAGCATGGAGATGGCATTGGTCGCACTGGTAGATGATCTCTGGCGGGCCTGAGACAGGGGTTATTCCTCTGTTCTGGTCCTTTTAGATCTCTCAGTGGCTTTTGATACCATCGCCAATGGTATCTTGCTGTGACGTCTTGGGGGGTTGGGAGTGGGAGGCACCGTTTTACGGTGGTTCTCCTCCTACCTCTCGGGCCGTTTGTAGACGATGTTGGCAGGAGGGCAGAGGTCAACCCCTAGGCCCCTTAGTTGTGGGGTGCCTCAGGGGTCGGTCCTCTCGCCCCTCCTGTTCAACATCTATATGAAGCCGCTGGGTGAGATCATCCGTGGTTTCGGGGTGAGGTATCATCAATATGCTGATGATACCCAGCTTTTAATCTCCACCCTGAACCAACCCAGCGATGCCATCGATGTGATGTCCCGTTGCCTGGAAGCGGTACGGATTTGGATGGGGAAGAACAGGCTCCAGCTCAACCCGGCCAAGACTGAGTGGCTTTACGTACTGGCATCTCGACTTGTCCAAGAGATTCCATCTTTGGTTATGGGAGGAGAGGTGTTACCTCCCGTTGATAGGGCATGCAATTTAGGCATCCTCCTGGACTCACGACTCAGTTTTGAAGACCATATTGGAGTCGTGGCCAGGGGGCATTTGTCCAGGTTCACCTGGTGCGCCAGTTACGCCCCTATCTGGACCGAGATGCCTTACGTACGGTCACTCATGCACTCGTTACCTCTCGGATAGATTACTGCAATGCTCTCTACATGGGGCTGCCCTTGAAGACCACCCGGAGGCTCCAGCTGGTGCAGAATGCGGCCGCGCGGGTTGTGATGGGAGCATCCCGATACTCCCATATTACACCCCTCCTGCGTGAGCTGCATTGGTTGCCGGTTGTCTTCCGGGTGAGATTTAAGGTACTGGTACTTACCTTTAAAGCCCTACATGGCCTAGGCCTGGGATATTCGCAGGACCGTCTGCTGCCGGGGATGACTTCCCATCGCCCAGTGCGCTCAGACAGAGAGGGCCTCCTCAGGGTGCTGTCGGCTAGACAATGCTGGCTGGCGACCCCCAGGGGGAGGGCCTTCTCTGTGGGAGCACCAGCCCTGTGGAACCAACTCCCCCTTGAGCTCCGGATGGCCCCGGATCTCCGGTCCTTTCGCCGCGACCTCAAAACTTTCCTTTTTCATCTGGCTGACCTGGATTGATGACGGGTTTTTTAAAATGTTTTAATTTTTAAATTGTTTAGTTAATTTATTTTGGGGCTGTTTATTTAATCTCTTTTAACTTTTGTATTATTGTTTTTATTGTTGTTAGCCGCCCTGAGTCCTTCGGGAGATAGGGCGGCATATATGTCCCAAAAATAAATAAATAAATAATAAATAATACTAGAAATGCTAATTTTAAAAAAAGAATAAACAGAAGAAAATGCTGTTCTTATCCCTACTGTATTCTTTTCAAAGGTATTTGTGTCTATCCCAGAGAGAGAGCATAACTGTCTTGTGGTCAGCACAGGTAGAAAGAAATTGGATGATCTTAAAAACTGATTCAGTATTAGAGAGTCATCAGTCACAGATGTACTAATAATTTCTTCCTAATAATCATCATTTCCAAATCCTCCAGATGTGCATTCTATTTTTTCTGCTTTAAGCCATTCTGTTGAAGGCTCTGAGGGTCAAATATTGACCTAGGAAAAATTCCTTCAAGAACTAAATTTTTCTTTGTTGAATAATCTAGAAAGTCTATTACATTAATAGACTGTGATGAAGAAAACTGTTCTGATCCTTGGTAAGCCATATTAATCAAACCTGATAGGGCAGAAACATAGTTAAATCTTTGAAACATAGGAACATTCCCTTCTCTATTGACCTCAACTTGCTGGAATGCAAGAAAATGAGGAGACTTTGATTATTCTAGAGCAGGAGTGTCAAACTTAATTTCATTGAGGACCGCATCAGCATTGCAGTTGCCCTCAGGGGGCCGGGTGGGTATGGCCAGGGTGGGCGTGGCCTACTGGGTGGGCGTGGCTAGAGTGCATATGGCCTACTGGGTGGGCATGACCAGCTCTACATCGTTCGCATCAAGGGTGCCTATGGGAGCCTGGGCAGGAGTGGGACAGATCTGAGGGTCTCTGGCAGAAGGAAGGTCTCTGGGCCAGGGCCAAGGCAGTGGGGGCCGTTCCCTCACTGTTTCCAGGATGGCTTCGCGGGCCACATGAAACCACTTTGCGGGCCGGATCCAGCCCCCAGGCCTTGTGTTTGACATGTCTGTTCTAGAGTTTACCTCAGGACAGTCCAAATTACCTCTGTAGCTCAATATTTAAATAAAAATAGCTGAAAGAAGAAGAGACACACCTTTAATAGACTCTTATTTTTTTGCCTTAGACTTTAAAGGAAAGTTTATATCGTAAATTCATCACAATACCTGTTATATTCACAAACATCACAACTTTTTACATTGCTGTGAAATTTAGGTCTGCAAGATGTGAAACATCAAAGTGTGAAGACTTATCTACTTATGCTACTTTTTGCCCTTTTCTTTCATTGAAGGATGAGCTATTCACAGAATTTGATTAAAAAAAAAATCAGTCCTGCTTTTCAAACACAGGATGAGATCATCACAATGAAATAACTCCAAGATACTCTTCTCACTGCTCCAAGCTATTCTGTATATTGTGCCTCAAATCTCAGCAATAGAAATCCAATGGTTCGTTTGATCCATTTCTTTTCTACTCTAACTCAATATTCATTGCTAATCATTAATCATTGTGTCCATAGCTTGTGGTTGGATCTTCCATGCTTTGGTTAATACCAAGAAGTTTGCATGTGTAATTGAGCCTCCTCATGAAAATAGTTGTGGATCAGGTCAGAAGGAAAGAGCCTGGAACCAGATGGGAATGCCCAGGTGGGAATGCTTCATTTACCCAGAAGCAGGAAAACTGGAGTCCATTGCACTGCTCAGGCAAGGCACAAAGACAGAACTTTGAATTCAGTATAAATAGGGCTTGTGATGTTGTACTTGGCAGTCACTGGAAAATTACCTTCTCTAAGTTTTTCAGTATACTTACTAGAATAGAATAGAATAGAATAGAGTAGAGTAGAGTAGAGTAGAGTAGAGTAGAGTAGAGTAGAGTAGAGTAGAATAGAATAGAATAGAATAGAATAGAATAGAATAGAATAGAATAGAATAGAATAGAATAGAATAGAATAGAATAGAATAGAATAGAATAGAATAGAATAGAATAGAATAGAATAGAATCTGGACGGGACCTTGGAGGTCTTCTAGTCCAGCCCCCTGCTTGAGCAGGAGAACCTATACCATTTCAAACAAGTGATGGTCTAGTCTCTTCTTAAAGCCTCCAGTGATGGAGCGCCCACAATTTCTCAAGGCAAGCTGTTCCACTGGTTAATTGTCATCACTGTTAGGAAGTTTCTCCTTAATTCCAGGTTGTTTCTCTTTTTGGTCATTTCCAACCATTGTTTCTTGTCCTGCCCTTTGGTGCTTTGGAAAACAGTTTGACACCCTCTTCTTTGTGGCAGACCCTCAAATACTGAAATACTGCTTATGAGAGTCCTGTATACCTTTCATTTCTAGTATCAATGGGGGGGGGGAGGGAGAGGGAAGTCTAATATCCATCAGAAAATCTTGAGACTTCTCTTTTTTTTCCTGTAGTCTTTTCTTCTCAACAAACTCTTTACACATAGGGATCTAGTTTTATTAGGAAATTTCTCATTAAAACCTTTCCCATATACAAAACTGCACAATTGCTCACTACTGTACCTGTTGTGCTTTAGAATTAATACATTTTGTTAAGTTTGACATTTCTGGATTTTGGCAAGAAAATTGCAAGCATTCTTCTTTTTATATTTCCTACAGTTGAACTAAAGTGTGAAACTGTTGGTATGTAATAATTCTCCAGCTATTATCTTTAATAAATTGAAACTTTTTCAGTTCAGAAAGAACAGAGAACACTACATTTGAAAATCGAGTACAAATTTAAAGTTGTGGTACAACAAAACATGAATATCATATTATGTAATACTCTTACACCTATGAATGAATGAACCTTTATTGTCAAAGTACAACCATGTATACATTGAGATTGGCTGAGCCTCCCTATCATATGTATTCATGATAAATAAAATTTAAAAGCTTTCAGGTATAGTTATAAAACATTACCATCAATAGAGCATCCCCAGGAAGCTGTGTAGTTATATGTGTGACTACTTCACTACCTTCATATTGGGATGCAAATAATCCTATTGTGTGGGCCATTCATAAAACATATTATAGCAACATATAAAAAGTAGGTCTACTTTAGGGGAGAATAATACAAGACTCATCCTATGATTTCATAATTTCATAAGCTCCAACATTTAGTGAATGTATAATGCAGGGTTGTCAAACTGCATCATGCGGAAGCCACACCCATCCCATTGCCGCACCCAAAACAGTCCTGATATGTTGCACAATGTCACATGACATCGTGAGTTTGACATGTCTGGTATAATGTAACCCAAGGAAAAAAATGTTTCAGATTTCCAGCATATATAAAATGTAAGATTAGAAGCTATCAGAAAAAATGTTCAACTTAATCATTGGAATTTATGAATGGAAGAGGAAAAAACTATTACCCAAAATTAATGGGAAAATGGAAATACCCAGGCAATGAATTCCTATATAAAAATACAAGGAGTGCTCAAACAACTTCTGATTTCTTACTGATATAGTTTAAATGGAACTGAAGATGACAATTCTTATTAGTTGGAAAAGTCTTTTATTTTTTCACTGTGCAGCTGATTCCACCCAAGAAGGAAGCAACACTGTCCCCTTCCCATTTATTACACCAGGTTAGATTCTGAACTGGAAGGGATCCAAATAAATCAGTGTAATCCAGAATTATCTGGAACAGAACTGAAATATCAACAACTGCTGCAACATCTTGCCAAAATATCAAATTGACATTTAATGTTAATTATACCCCTGTGCTGTATACAGGCTGGTTTTCCTTAAACTGCTTTTAAAGCAGCAGGGACAAACCATCTTTCTTTCAAGCACGCACTACCCCAAACTCCAATGGTAATCTTGGTCTAGCAATTTTTAACAATCAAGAAAGATTAATATCCAAAAAACTTCCACATGCTGTACTAACAAGACTCCAATTAATCTGAAATCCTGTGGGCTGAGTTAGGAGTAAAGCTAAGTGAACTAATATTACTTCCAAATTCATATGCACAGACTCAGGCTGTAAGTTCTAAATACAACTGCCTTCATCCTCAGATATCAAAAAAGAAGTTACATTGTCCTCCCACATTAGCTAAATTAATGTCTATTTTCTAAAGCACAATGCTGGGAGAGCCTCAGGTGGCTGGTTCAATAGAGTTTGATTATCTACTCCCATTGGAATGATATACAACTCAAAATGACAGGCATACAGATGGTCCAACGTCTGTGCATCCAGTTTGGCTCACTGCACTCAAACTGTTAATTTGTAGAAGCTTGGGAAGTGTCTCCAGAGACAGGTCCTATTGTCCTCAGGAGGCTTGGGAAGTAGATGTAGGATGAAAAAGAAAGCTAATGTAAAAGATGTAAGCCTCACCTTTTTGAATTCTTATTAATCCAGAATAATATTTCCCACTGATATATAAAACAGCTTTATGTCTTTTTTCTTTCTAATACAGATATAGATTTTAAATCAGGAATCAGTATTGCCAAAAAAGTGTTTTCTTCTTAATGAGTGGAAAGGTTGAGGCAGCTGTTTCTAGTCTGACCAAGACTGCTGCTATTAGAATATCTATCAAAACCTGGAACTAAATGACACAAGATGACCAATAGGTTGATTGCCGTTTTTTACAGAATAAATCTTAAAGTGGAAGGTCACACCTTTAGGGATATCTATGACCAGGACTATTTATACATTCTTACAGAAATGTATATAATGTGCTTTTAACCTCCAAAAGAAAGGCATGAGAATTCCACCTCCCTTCTGTACATCCCTCTCAATTTCTTCTTCTTGTCTTCCTCCTAGCAAAGAGAACATTATCATCACAGTAGACCAGGGAAAAAATGGAGTATCCAGATGGCATGGACAAAAAAATTTAACATGATGGCTGTGATGGAGAGATGAAAGCTCGACTGGGTTTTTTTGTTTCCTGGTTTTTGTTTTTGGCATAGCTCTGAGAGCATTGACGTGGCCACCACCCTGACCTTTTTGACTGTATTTTGCTGACATCCTTTGAAGACACCACAGGAGTCACCTGAAAGCAGGAGATGGCTGCCCAGCAACATAAAGGAAGGAAAACAGCCAAGCTCTTGAACAGCAGCTCAGCAATCTATAACTGAATTCACATATTGCTCTAGGTTTGTTTGAGCTGGTCTGAATCCTAGGCTGCGTACCCAGGGCAATGGGTAATCGTGGTCCAGCATGTTATGTAGATTTCCAGAGAAAGCACAGCTTAGTGTATTTCAATTTAATCAATCTCTAGGTAAAAGGCAGGCGGAACTCACACCATAGCATTTTAGGAAGCAGACAAGATCTTAAGACAGGGGTCCTCAAACTTGTGCAAAGAAGCTTCTGAGATGTGATGGTAAAAGAATCCATTCCCGTTGAAAACTAGTACTGTCCAGGCACATGGATCTCCATTAGAAGGTGCGATGGGGGAAGTGTGACTTCAACTTTCTGGATCAGCCTTCCTCAACATGGGAACTCTTCAAATGTACTGATTCTACTTTCAGTCTGGTGGGGGAATTTTGGGAGCTGAAGTCCACACAACAGAAAATAATCAAGGTGAGAAGGCTATCCAATCCATCCTATACACAAACATATGGAAAATCTCTTGTAAACTATATGCCTTAAGTTACAAAGCTCACAGATCTGGGGAATCTCTAATAGTTCTCATACAATAAAGACACAGAGGTCCTGATGAAATTCTGGAGGACATGCGCAATACTGGAAAAGACTAAGGACAGCCTCTGAAAAATAAATCTGATTTAAATAGATTTATTCCCAGAGAAGTGATATAAGGGTTGGGTTGCAAACTTCTCTATAAAAGACAACTTCAAGAAAACATTAGATGTGTTTTCTGAATGAGGGAATGGTTTGCATTCAGAATTCCAAATGTGTTGTTGATGATCAACAGCATTCCTCCCAGGCTGTGCTATTGATTCAGCTGAGTGGCTCTGAGAGACGTTTTTAGTTGTTATGGTAATACTGTGAAGCTAAAAAACTGAATTTGAAGAAACACTGCCATCTACTGGCTACTTGGAGAAGGTGAACAGAGAAAGGTGGTCTATTAATTTTTATCTGCTGGTATAACAATGTGATATTTGGTTTAGCTCATTGTTTATATCAGAGAGAATTAAGAAATATGTATTGATTTAAATGGGTTGGTCTTTCTTATATACTAGGAATCTTCTATGTATTCCTTGAAACAGAATTCAGCAATTTGCTGAATACTGCATCCAGTTTTGGTTGCCAAGATTATAAAAAAGATGTTGTCTCTAGAAAGAGTGCAGAGAAGAGCAACTAAGATGATCAGGGGACTGGAGGCTAAAACATATAAAGAACAGTTGCTGGAATTGTGTGTGTCTAGTGCAGGGGTAGGCAACCTCGGCTCTTTTATGACTTGTGGACTTCAACTCCCAGAATTCCTGAGCCAGCCAAGCTGGCTCAGGAATTCTGGGAGTTGAAGTCCACGAGTCATAAAAGAGCCGAGGTTGCCTACCCCTGGTCTAGTGTAATGAAAAGAAGGACTAGGGGTGACATGATAGCAGTGTTCCAATAGGGGTTGCTACAAAGAAGAGGGAGTCAAGCTATTCTCCAAAGCGCCTGAAGGCAGGACAAGAAGCAACGGATGGAAACCAATCAAGGAGAGGAGCAACCTGGAACTAAGGAGAAATTTCCTGACAGTTAAAACAATTAATCAGTGGAACAACTTGCCTCCAGAAATTGTGGATACTCCAACACTGGAAATTTTTAAGAAGAGATTGTTCAACCATTTGTCTGAAATTGTATAGGGTTTCCTGCCGGAGCAGGTGTTAGACTGGAAGACCTCCGAGGTCCCTTCCAACTAGGTTATTCTATTATTTCAATCTATTTAGCAAGATATAAACTCAATTACAGGTATCCCTCCAATTTTAAATTTTCATAAATTTCTAAACACTCTATGGCTGAAAGCCATCTAATGAACTGCTTAAAGGGTTAAACCCAGGGCTTTTTTTCTCAGAGAACGCTCAGAATGGAGTTCCGGCACCTTTTTTGGATGGAGCCTTGTAGGATAGGCAAGGCGGGTTGTATGACATGTGTGAGTTCCAGCACCTTTTTCTTTTACAAAAAAGCACTGGTTAAACCTAAGGAAAAATATTGACTAAAGCAGTTAATATTTTCTTGCTTTACCACATTTATGATGAATAGTTTTCAGCAGATTGCATTCTGCCTTGAACTTTTGGGAAAAGCCTAACTGAATCTTAAAAGCCCTTGGAATAAATCAACAGAGAAGAGTGGAGAATTTGCCCTACTCCAGGAAAAAGAACCATTTATTTTAGATAAACAGATGGACCTTCTGAAAGGTTAATTGAACACAAGTAGTTGCACACTGAATTGTCACTCCCAACTTAGAAAGCTAGTCACAAGGCATGCTATATAACACATTGATCACAATAAGACAATCAGTATAGTTTGCAAGATCAGCCAGAACTTTTCCAGATTTGGCCATTTTTATAACTATTTATTATAAATAGTTGGTTTGGATTTCTGTTTATCTGGTTAAGATTCAATATTCTCAAGAAAATCTCAGCGTGCCCACTGAAGCCCCCTCTATGATCTCCTAGCTGGCAGAAACTGATCACGTTAGCTCATATTTCAGGTTTACCCCACCAGAACTGTGGTAAGAAAGTGATTTTTTAAAAAAACACATCCTCTAGTAAAACACAATGCCCATACACTTAATATCAAGCTTCTGACAGACAGAGACAAATAAAGAAGAACTTTGAGGCTTTCTTACTCATTTTCGGTTGACACTTAATCTTTATTTTTTAAATTTAACTTTATTGCTTTTTAATTGATAAAAAAAAGAAAAAGAGCAAAACACAAAGATAAATTGAATAAGCAAATAAATAATAAACAATGATGAAGATTCATACTGTACATTATCAAAGAGAAAGGGAAAAAGGGTACATGGTATTTAACAAAATAGTGAACAAAATACAAAGAAAAAATATAGTATATCATTATAACAGTAAATGGTTACAATTCTGTATTTACTTACCTAATGTAAATATTATTTAAGTATGTATGTATTTCTAATACATTCATCTAACTTTTTAATGAAGTGGAATGGAATGGAATACTTATTTGGCCAAGTGTGACTAGACACCCAAGGAATTGGTCAATGAGTCCCACATTTCATTATACTTATCCATACAGTCTGCATCTATAGGCAATCCACTCAGAAGTGGCAAGTGCAATCAGAACCATTGAATAAATGGAGTCATACATTTATCCGTACAGTGCTGCAATATGTCTTTTGGCCATAATAAGGTGCAGAGAATCCATTTACGTTGTCCAATTCTCAAATTCCATGTACTAAGGCAAGGATACCCAACTCCTGGGCCGCAGACCACTACTGGGCCGTGACCTATTTGCAACTGGGTCACGCAAGCGGCAGGCCAGCACACACACATGTGCATGCAGCTCAACCTGTGCAAGCAGCAGGCTGGCGCATGTGCACATGTGCATGCACCTCAACTTGCGCAAGTCAATCTGCATATATATGTATGCTGGACTGCCCCTCATGTAAATTGAGGACCACTGTAGTAAGGTATCCAGTTCAAAAGAATATTATTTTCTGAAAACTTTAGCTTTTGTCGCACAATCATGTGTGTATAATTTACTACTCAAAACCTGTCAAATATAGAATATTGTAGAAACGTATGTTTTAAAGTAGCTTTATCCTTATTACATCTCCAACAAAATGCTATTTATGACAGCCCTTTTCTATACAAATTTAATGGAATCTAATTTATTCTAAACATTAATTTTTGATGTAGTTTGTAGATTGAGGTTCATTGGTTATTTGCTGTAGACGTTACGACCCTCTCATTGGCTACACAATATCGGAACATCTAATTTTTATTCCACTCATTTCTTAGCTTCTGCATATCAAGTTGATTTATTGATAATAAATATCTAAAAAGTTAGTGGGATTTTTTTAGTTTTAAAGAATTTAACAAGCTGTTCTAATATCTCTGCTTAATCTTTAATTAAAAGAAACAGGCAAAGGCAAGAAGAAACAAATTAGTAAATATTTAATCTGAGTACGCCCAGAATGGTAAATCCCAGCAGATCCACCAAGATGAATAAAACTTCCTAATAAGACAGAGGTAAGTCTATAAACATACTAATTACAGTTATAACTACAAAAGCTTATGGGAAAAGAATGATGGACCGTCACCCAAAATTTCTATAATAGCTTTGCACCATGGGTTAGGCTATCTTCCAGAAGACTAAATTAGCATGGCCAGTGGGAATTTTGGGAACTACAATTTCAATACATTTGGAAAGTATCAGCTGGTTAAGATTGATTTCTTTTCTTTTCATGTAAAAAAATATATCCATATGCAAAAGGCCCAACGGGATATTGTGAAATCTGGCAGCACAGAAATATTTCAACTACAATTTCATCACCATCAAATGCTGGTGAAAGACTTAAAGTAGGGCCAATGAATTTTAAATGGATTCATTAAAAACATACAAAGCCTTACATTAAAAGGTAATTGTTGAAAGGGTTTTTTCAATTGTAGGGATTTCTGTAGAGTAAATTTGTAGGATACATTTTGAATATATACCGAAATGGAAATGTGAATTTTTAATTTAATTCTAAGATAAATTATCACATCCCTGCAGCAGATGTATCTAGGAAGCTTGCAGAACAATTGGTGCTTCATAGTCTACACAAAGTTCAACTAGACAAAGGCACCTACAGAACTTTGATGGATTTCCAAAAGTTAAAACAGATTGGACCTGGTTAGTACTTACTAAGACTCTAGTAAAATAGGATCTTGAGAAAAAGCATTAACAAATCACTTCTGTATTGCTACCAGGAGAACTAACGGTATACAGAGGCTTCTATGAAATTACCAGGAGTCAAATCCAGCCAAGATAATTTTACATTAATTGTCGAATAGTTTGGATATGAGCAATAATCAATGAATTATTTTTCCCCCAAGTAAGTGAAGTTTTAGAAATCATGTCTAACTTTCAGAGTTGACTGATGCAATAAATAAATAAATAACTGAAAAACCTTGTAATATTCTGAGTACTCATACTTCTTGCATTTTTGACTGTGTCGAATCTTCCAAAAAACTTAGGCCAAATAGGTGAGAAGCAGAATGAATAGCTTGTTTGGTTCCGATAAATAAGAGATAAATACTTGTTTATCTGGGTAAATACTCCAGTTGGAGAATAGCAACATCTGAGAGATCAGAATAAAATTAACATGAATTCAATCATTTAATCAGTCAAGTAATTAATTCTAATAACTCTACTGATATTAATTTCATTTTAAAATTAATTACTCTATTAATGATATTAATAATGTCTAATTTAAATTAAAAATAAACAGCAGTAATTACTTGGCATTTTGTTTAAACACATCTTTACCTAACTCATGTAATCATGGTAATTATTGCAGGCATCCACATAATTGGGACTTCTGGGAGACAAAGCACCTGATAATCCCTATGCTTTTACATGCTTATACTAGTTGAAATAGAAACCAACCACTTTTTCTCTGATTCATCTTTACCTTCATTTTACCTAGCAAATGGAACACTGACCTTGGGTAGGCGTGTTAACGCTATCTTTTTTCTATGGTTATAGAAAGATTAAAGTGTTGGAACAGGACTAGAGAGCCAAATTCACCAAGGGATGATGAAATGGTTCTTAACTCCCAGTACTGAATTGGAATAAAACAGAAAAAGAACTGTGATGCTGGGGTCCTTTGAGGAAAGTCAAACTTTGTAAGCCTACCAGCACAAGAGCCCCATTCATGCATTCTGCAAAGAAGTGGTATGCAACCTTTTCTGGTTAAAAGTGAAAAATATAGTAGGTCCAAGCTCAACAAGCAGGCAGGGCCATGTTCATAACTTTTAATTTACAGTTAAATATGTTAATGTGTCTTCTTATGTTTTCAATAGTTCTCCCATGTTATATTAAAAAGTTGAGTTTGCTGGGCGCTTAAAAGGCATGTGGCTCTCAAACTGCAGCATTCAATGTGCATGTTACATATTTGGTTCTTGCAGGCATTAAGCAAGACGGAGAGTTGAAACAGCAACAAGTTTATTTACCTAAGAACAGAAGCAGCCCTAATGACTGCTGTGCAGCTATTTATACTGTTAGCGTCTAGGCGGTGACCAATAGATTTGAAGTAATAGTTTCCCACCCAAAACCTAATTATCTGCCTGGAGACAGTAAGCCTGGCTTCAGTAACAGTAAAGTTACAACACAGAAATCTAGGTCAGACATTTAAGCAAGTGATCCAAGGCATTTAAGAAAACAGTTAAAGCCAATACATTACAGTGCACATCTGGGAGATAGTAATGCACAGGATGGCTACGCATGTCAATCTGCTACCAAGGCCTCCACAGGCAGAAGCTTCACTCACTCATCTGTGGCAAAGGAACAAATCACTTTATAAAATATCAGGTTAAGATGTACTGTTGGTCTTTATAGCAATCTCTGAATATCAAAAATATTTATTGGATTTTGTTTGCATTTACAGATTTTGGAAACAATACATCAGACACTAGATATTATATGTTCCAACATAGAAAGCATCCTACCTATGCCTGTGTCACAGTGAACACCAATATATTTCTGAGAACCAAAGCTGAAATATAGCAAGATTTACACTATTGTGGAGTCAAAGATCATTGCCACAAATGTGAATCATGAATTTTGTGTGGAAAATGGCATGAGTTTAATCCTTAGTAACACATAAGCATAATTCTTCTCTGAACCAAGAAGCTGATGTTAGTAAACACAGATGGAGATGGAGAAAATTGAAAATGCAGATTTCCAATGGGAATACAGATTCTACATCTGTTAGTAAATGCAGATGGAAAGAACTCATACTCTTTCATATTTTGTTGGCTTACAGCTCCCATAATTATCTGATCTAGTAAAAAGGACCACTTCCTAAGTTTCATTTGAGCCTGGACGTTTTCTGGCTCTACTGAAATGCACCTGTGACAACAGAGTAATTGTGATAGTTTAGGATTGACTCACAATTAATTACCTTCTACTTACTGTACAAGGTAATTAGTATCACACGATGGAAAGATGCAAATCAGAACAGTGTGGCCCTGAAGAGAAGGAGTCTAGATGCTACCTAGCAAACTCTATACTAAGTATTTATATTTGGTTTTACACCAAATATATGTACAGTATTAATGATTCACCTATGGAGGTGGTTAGCAGCAGGTTTCTGGGTGTGCAACTAAAAAATAGGGTAGTTTGGTCGCTCAAGGAGAGGGACAAAAAAGACCTGGGTCGTCCATCCACAGAGTAGCATGAAACCACAACGAGAAAAGAGAGGGAGATGCCAACATGACCCGTTCGGGAATTAGAAGAGAGACAACAGACCAACAGACCATAGGACGGGGCCTATGGCAGGAAGAATGCTACCAGATGTGACCATGCAACAACTTACAGGGGCAATTCAGAGGACAATCTGGCAATGATGCTAAACAGCCACACACGAGCAGGAGGAGAGAAAGCGCCAGGACTCAAAACAAACACAAGTAGATGCGATACGATTAGAAGCAATACTACCAGCTGAGGGAGGAGCGGGTAGACCGGTTACGCGAACGATGAGCAAATCACGATAAGCAAATCTTCCAGCCACCGGCTTTCACTCTGACAACATCGGCAGAGGAACGATGAAAGCTTAGTATTCAACAGTTTGTTTTTTATATTTATATATACTGTATATAATGGATATGCATATGTGTGTTATGTATGTATATGGGTAGATATATACTTTCTTTTGAGAGCAGGGAACAGAATTTCATTTTTAATGTGTGCCAGTGTGCTCACAGAAAAAAATGGCAATAAAGGTTGCCTTGCCTTGCCTTGCCTTGCCTTGCCTTGCCTTGCCTTGCCTTGCCTTGCCTTGCCTCACCTCGCCTTACCTTATCTTATCTATCATCTTACACTGAGAATTGCATCTGTCTCTTGTTTTGGATTAGCAAGAACAAATATGCAACAAGAAAGATAGATCTTTAGCAGTTTTTTATTTTTTTTCTCACAGCATCCCTTCCCAATTTTAAAAAATATGGAGGAACCTAAAAGAGCTTTGGTTCATACAGGTTACATTATTGACACTTACTGTATAAAAAAAATAAAATTGATTGCATTTGCTGCCATTTCTCATATTTGTTTGATGGGATTTTAATATTACATTATTTCTCAACATAGGCTGGCAAATAATTTTGATTCTGACAACCTAGAAGGTTTGGGGACACACACACACACACCCGAGGTTCTAGGACCACATTTTAAGAAGCACTGTTCTGGAGATAGTTTCCCATAATTATTTATTTGCATAGCACTATAATATTCACATTATGATGTATTTCTGTTGTATTGAGTGCTGTTGTTGTTAACCTCATTTTGCTGCTATACTCTGGCCTGGTCATAAGTGGCTGTTTATATTTGAAAACTAGTCAACCATTTCATTAAGTAAAACAGACCTTTTATACTATAACACTTATACAAATTTCCTGAGTCAGCTAGACAACATGTAAGCTTTATCATTTTAGTTCAAAGAAGTTTTTTAGTGACACTGGAAGCCATGGAAACATAGGAGATATTGCATCAACATTAATCACAAAGCCATCAGTATAGCTGACAGCAAGGAGCAAGAAATAAAATGAAACATGGTAAAACGTCAAGAGTGTGCATTGTCCAAACAAACTCATTTCTCAAAGATTTTTATCACAAAACTCATCCCTACTGCCATATTTTGCAGTTTCTTCCAGCTGGAAATGGCTAGAATGAATCACTCCAAATTATACTTGATGCAATGTGCTCTTTGCACACAACCCTTTGCACACAACGGACCTTGGTGGAGCAGTGGGCTAATGCCTCCTTAAGTAACACCAGCTGCCTGCAATTAGTGCAGGTTCGCATCCCACCAGGCTCAAGGTTGACTCAGCCTTCCATCCTTCCGAGGTAGGTAAAATGAGGACCCAGATTGTTGGGGGCAATTAAGCTGACTTTGTAATAATGCCGCTTGGGGTGTGTGTGAAAGCCCTAATAAGCAGGCATATACATAGAATGAAGGCTACTGCTAAGTTTGTAAAGCCGCCCTGAGTCTTCGGAGAAGGGCGGGATATAAATGGAATTAAAATAAAAAAAAAATAAATAACCCCAATAGCTTTCTGATCCCTTGGGATAGAACCACAACTCAAAATGCACAATTGGTAAACAGCTCCTAAGTGGACAGGAAACTTTGCAATGAAGTGCAGTTTCTCAGCCTTAAAACTAATCCACTTGCACAGGAAGCAATATTACAAACCTAGATCCACACCACTATAAAAATCAAATACTGTATATACTCACAATAAGCCAAGAAATTTAGGGGCTGAAATACACCCACAAATGGGGTTCAGCTTATTCACGGATGGGCTTATCCACAAGTATATACAGTAATATTTAAGTACCCATATATCCCATATATACTCGAGTATACACTCATTCATGGATTAGGTGACCTCACATTTTTAACCAAAATACAATGAAAAAATACCATGAAAAAATGGATAATTCATGGATTAGTCAACTGAGACAGATTTTTCACAGACGTTTGGTTAAAAATTTGTGCATAAGCTTATCCACAGATGGGCCTATCCATGAGTTTATATGGCAGTCGTAGGATTAATATCCTGCCTTTCCAACAAGATAGTTTTTGTGAGTATCTCCTTTAATTTTATCTCCACAAAAGCAATGAGATAAATTGAAAAAAGAACTGCCCCAAAGTTACTCACAGAAAGGATTCCATGTCAGAGAATGAACTTGAACTTAAGTCTTTCCCTGTCTGGTCCAACTCATTAGCTGCTTTATAGCCTACTGACTTTCAAGTGTGAATGTTGAATTTAGCAGGCTTCACACTCCATTTCAAATGAAATGATGCACATAGTAAATATTATCTTTCTCTAATCAGGTCAGAATAGAGCTGGAAGGGACCTTGGAGGTCCTCTAGCCCAACCCCCTGCTCATGCAGTAGATCCTATACCATTTCAGACAAATGGCTGTCCAGTCTCTTCTTAAAAACCTCCAGTGATGAAGCACCCACAACTTCTGACAGCAAGCTGTTCCACTGGTTAATTGTCCTCACTGTCAGGAAGTTTCTCCTTAATTCCAGGTTGCTTCTCTCTTTGATTAGTTTCCATCCATTGTTTCTTGTCCTGCCTACAGGTGCTTTGATAAATAAGTTGACCCCTTCATCTTTATAGCAGCCCCTCAAATACTAGAATACTGCTATCATGTCACCCCTAGTCCTTCTTTTCTCTGGACTGGCCATACTCAATTCCTGCAACCATTCTTCATGTTTTTGTTATTAAAGATAAAAACATTTTTCTTCTGTGAACATGCAATCATTTGTCTTCTATATAAAATAGCTAGATTTCCCCGATTCTCTAAAAACAATCACGGCTATTTCATGCCAGTATTACTTTTGTTTTAATCTTTATGAATTTGTTTTTTATTTGCATTTCCAGAAAATGTCAACAAGGATTTAAATGGTAATCGGCATGTACCTTACTGAATCATTAAAATAAGACATGAGCGGGTTCCACAATTTTAATCCATTCTCCAGATGTTGCTAACCTCAGCCTATGAGCTTAATAATGGGATTTGATTAATCAATAACTGCAAGGCTACAGATTCATCATTCCTATAGTTTGACTGTTAAGGTAATATTAAGGTTCTATACCTTAATAGGTATAATAACAGCGCACTGAAATTCAGTAAATTATTGAGTGGAGCTACGCAGAGAATTGACTGCTACGATGCAAAGCTAATAAACCAGAGAATTGGAAAGCATTTGGCAAAACCTCAAAATGTCAAGGAGACACATGTAGAGGTAAACAGTTTCATCACACTCTAATAAGTTCACTTCTATATGAAAAAGAGAAACTTGTTAAATCTACAAGGAAATTCAGGGACAGATGGTTGCAATTCACCCAGGAATAGGTTAAAAAACAACAACAGCTCAAGGCTTCTGAGCATCTGGCAAAACCAATGATGCACTATTATTACACAAAAGATGCCTGTTCCTGTGTCTTGGGAATTCTGGGAGTTGAAGTCCACACATCTTAACATTGCTGAAGAAACACTGATCTAGTGAGATGTTTGCGGGGTGGTAATACTATATGAGGAGAAGACTGGCATGAGAATATAGTTCTAATGGCTAAAGTCAGGACAGATAAAATACAGAAAGTATTTTTCAAAGCATTGTAAGAATATTTCCAATATAAATAAAACTGTATCGTACATATTTCTTTAATTCCACCAGAACTTTTTGCAAGCATCGGTTAGCCAACTTTAAGAAAAGTTGAAGATATTAATGGATTAGAAAAATGATTCTTCAATGAAAGATTAGCCAAAATATAATTGGAAACCCGGTAAGGAGTTGCAGTCCATGGAAATAGATGGGAACCATTTTGAAAGCATTATGGATTGTGGTTTTGAGCCTAGTTAAACTGTTCACTGTGGAAAGAAATGCAAAGAAACTCAAGAAAATATTGAAAACATTGAATGTTATACCAACATTCCTTTTATTTAATGCCAGAGCAACATATAGTGTCAATACAAGAATAGTGAAAGATCAACATACACAAATTTGTTCCCTCAGTTAAACAAATAGCACAAAATGTTGATTTGCTAACAAATACATGACAGCAGATTTGATACTACATCAACTCTACAATTGGGGAGCCTCTGCCAAGAAATGTTTTACCTTTGCATTTCTACATAACTGAACCTATATGAAAAACAATATCAATGCTAGAAGTGGTGGAGGCAAGGCCATAATATAAAAGAAATCAAAGGCATCACAGGGGCTTTTTCCTGCAGTTTTCGTTAAAAACACAATATAAAGAGGCATTCCTTTTCAGATACCTCAGGTGAAATATAGCTGTCATGATTACTAGCCACTGGTGGACTTCACTTTATTTAAATCTGTCTTTGAAAGATGCCCAAGTTGGCAACTGTCACTACATGTTGTAGTGGAGAAACCTATAATGATGTAATAAATTCTTCCATCTGTTGTAAATCTCCATCAAGTTGAATGACAGGAGAATCCTGACCTGCCTATTCTGGACACACAACAGAAGCCTCTTACTATCCATGTTCCGAATATTATGCATGCCTTTACACATTTCTGCTTTAATTGCTTTTTCCCCTATGCTAAAATTTCTCAGCATGGCAGCTTTTCCACAAATAGGAATTCTGTATCTTCATCTCTGAAAAATGCCCTATTTGTAAGATAGGGCAGCAAGTACAATGCAGTTTTCCAGCCATATTTTTAAATAACATTAAAACGTTGTGATTCCTTTGCTAATATCAAAATGGTTCTTTTTCACAACAGGATCATTGATTTTCCATTCCTTTCTGTTTAGAGCCCACCAGAAACTACATAAAATCAGAATAAAGTTCTGTCATTATCCTAGCATTGCTGCCATGCTCTCCACATAGCTAGTATTTCCTGATCAAGCATAGCCTTAGAAGTGGGTGGGTATATTTTCACACTAAGCAACATAATTTTCAAATTATTATTTGTGCTTTTGAGTCAGTCTTAATACCTGACAACTGCCAGAACAAATCTGTGTGGGTTATTCAACGTATTGCTTGCCAGTTTTCACTAGAGATAATGCTCTAGCTCAGTGGTGGGATTCAATTATGTGAACAACTGGTTCTCTGTGTGGATGCTGCTTCCAGAGGTCCATTCTGGGCCTGGGCAACAAAAAATTAGCTACCAGTTCTTCCAAACTGGTGCGAACCAGCTGAATCCCACTACTCTAGCTATTATTTAGTCTAACCCTAATAAAGCCATCTGGGAGGGGTTTAGCAGAAACCTGAGATACACACTATAATCTTGGATATCCTCACAGGACTATCATACAAATATTCATACTACTGAACTAGATTCCTAGCTTAATGGGGAACTGTGTAAGTGGTACATTTCATGTGATTACATCTTGAATGAAGTTGCTGCCATCTAGTTGTAACCAATAGCAGCAAACTATTTATGAGGAAATAAGAGTTTCTTTATTTTCCTCTTATATTTACAGATGACAGATAAAGGGAGAATTGAAGCTAAATTATGGAAATTATTTCTGTGCCAAAGTGTTACAGAAATTAACATAATTTCTTGAACTTTGCTCAAAAAGTTCTTAAAGATTTCATCTAAAAAAACATTGCAACTTTTGTTGAAGTCAGGAGTCTTCAAATCTCTGTTATATTTGTTGGCCTGTAACCATTTTGCTATAAAGGCGGCAATATATATTAAATAGCCCATTCCTATGAATTGCCCTAGCACAGAGTTCCCCAACCATGGGGGGAGGAGGGGAGGAGCGATGGTTCCATGCGATCAGCTGGCAAGCACACGTGTGCAGCTTGCGCAAGTGAGGAAGTGTGCGCTCACCTGCCGCTTCCAGGACCTGGTTCTGAAGAGTAGTGGGACCCCTGTCCTAGCAGATAAAAATGTCTTCTTGGCAAATTCCTCTTATATATTGACTAAGCCCTGCTTGCTATGAAAAAGACAATATACCGGTATATGAAATCGCTCGTTCCCGTGAATTTCCCAAACAGCTGAAAACAACTTCTTAGCAAATTCCTTTTACACTTCGACTAAGTCCTTACTAGGGTTTAAGGGTCTTTTTTACATATTATATCCAATTCCACTTTAATAGAAAGAAAAATAACTGAATTAATGAATTACTACCAGCTTATATTAATGCCAAGAAAACATCACATCAATTTCATTGAATGAAATCATTCTGATACAGCACACATAAATGCTAACAGTATTTATTTTAAAAATCTGGTCAGAAAGATGTAGTTACCAACTTCTATGACTACCACCACAGAACTGGCTATTTTATAGGTTGTGATAAAGCAGCTACAAATGACAGTGGTACAGCAAAAATCCAATGATTCCACTTCAGGCTTAAGTTTGGTGCTGTTTGAAGATAATAAATTATGACATACAGTTGGAGCAACTGATCAGTCTTAAAGTTTCCAGATTCCTCTTTAGTGGGAACAATATTTCTTGAGATTGCCTCTCTGGCTGCATTATTATTTAACAATTCTAGCTACAAAGATTGTGCTGCATACTAATTAGCTTATCTTGTAAGTTATCTTCCCTCTGCAGTTCATCGTTTTGCAATTGAGATGAAAATGTTCAGATGGCCATATCCTTCTCAGTTTCACATGACAAATCAGATTTGTGGGTAGCATTATTTTATATATAACTTTATGTATTAATAAAGCTAAATGATGTACATACCACACACCTAACACTACAAAATCATCTACAAAAAAGACCATTCCCAGCCTATAATCTTCTTAAATAGCAACTGTTCAACACAGAATTCATAGTTCTGAAAGTATCGTTCAATTTTCTGTCCATAGCACATATTGTTTACACATGCTTCCCTATGTCACTTTATGAACTTTGATGCTAAAATCCAACATGTTAAATAAGGATGTAGAAACTCATAATGTAAAATGAAAACAATGTGGAAGTACAGAACCATGTAACAGATTTCTTTGGTTACATCTCTTCTGGATATAATGTCCAAACTTTATCATCTGGCATTTAAGGAATGCTCTCAATTATTTTAAAAGGTTTAACATGAAAGTTGTCAACCTGTTTTAATATAGCTTTGACTATAATGAAATAAGAAGCAACTTCAGTAAATCTTTATTTTATTGTACATAAAGTAAGGTTTTTACATGACAACTTTATTTCAAAGATGAAAACTGCTGAGCATTTTGGTTTTGTGAAAACCCTACATCTCATTAAAAGGCAATTTTGGTGGCCTGCATTGAAAAAGGACATAGAAAGCTACGTAGCCAGCTGCCCAACATGCAGCGGCTAAACGGCGGCAAGGAAAATCCCCAGGATTGCTACAACAGGTAGCCAGTCCATCAGCACCCTGGAGAGATCTTTATGGATTTTATTGTGGAGTTGCTGAAAGTGCTGGAAACACTGTAATTTGGGTCATAATGGATTTGTCCTCTTGACAAGTTCATTTCATTCCATGGCCCAAGATCCCAAGTGCAAAAACCTTAGCTAAACTCTTTGTGCAAAATGTATATCGCTTTCATAGGGCCCCACAACATATAAAATCAGACAGAGGAGTTCAATTCACCACTAAGTTTTGGAAGGCTTTTCTGGACTTGATGGGTTTTAGTCAAGGGTTATCATCTTCACATCATCCTCAAACAAATGGGGGGGGGGGGGGACAGAGAGACTGAACTCAGTTCTAGAACAATATCTGAGGTGTTTTATTAATTATCAGCAAGACAATTGATCTGACCATTTGCTGAGGTGGCTTATAATAATGCTGTGCACTCCATTTCAAGTAGATAATGGTCAAACATTTGTGGCCACGCCTGAACTCCCTACCAAGGAGCCTGAAATCCCCTCCCTGCAAGAATAGATTAAAGAGTTACAGAATACCTGGCCAGTAGTCAGGAAAGCTCCGGATGAAGCCAGAGAAGCCTATAAGACTCAGGCCGATAAAGGGAGGGTAGAGCAAAACCCATATAAAGTTGGAGACTGAGTATACCTCTCCACGAAATGCATCATCAACCCTGTGACAGTTGAATTGGACTTGTCAAAGAACTTATGGAAAATCCACCCTGTTTTCCACTGCAGTTTGCTCAAACCAGAGGTCACTTCTACCTTTAGGCCTCCTGAGCCTCAGGTTCCTATACCTGTCATGGTTGAGGGTGAACAGCACTTTGAGATTAAGGACATTTTGGACTCTCGAATACACCATGGGGTGACAGTAATTAGCAGCTTGAAAGAATCTTCCTTCTGCCCAGAATGAGTGGGTGTACAAGAAACATGTTAAAGCCCCTAAACTTCTAAGATGTTTCCATTCTCAATATCCTGATAAACCTAATTGATCTGTCTGCATTGTTTGTTCCCCTTCCCTTTTTGTCTTTTAGGTGGAGTTCCCATTCTTTTTTCGGGGGGGGGGGGGGAAACATATGTCAGATCCCTAAAGCCTTATTGTTTTCCTTGCATATATACTTCTGTGCTTTTGCTTTGGGGCCTGCCATTCTGCTGGGGGGAGAGGGAATATCTGCTTTCATCTGGGATAACTTTTGCTTTCTACTTTTCTTCTCCCGCCTCTATCCACTAGAGCAAGGGTAGGCAACCTTGGCTCTTTTATGACTCGTGGACTTCAACTCCCAGAATTCCTTAGCCAGCATGGAATTCTGGGAGTTGAAGTCCACGAGTCATAAAAGAGCCAAGGTTGCCTACCCCTGCACTAGAGAAAGGAATGTCTCCCTTATCAGGGAGATGGATACAAAGAAAACTGGAGAATACCTTGAGATGCACCCCAACTGTGCCAGCTACCCGTGCATTGTACTACCTATGGGTTGGCTGGATTTCGAATGGACATTATGACTTTGCTGGGAGGAAAAATATTGCTAGTTTAACTGTATCAATCATTTCAGCTGGATTTTTCCCAGACCTCACCCTGACTTCCCTACTGTCACTAACCCCTAATAAAAGTTTCCTTTTGAGACAATGCCTGTTTCACTTGGGTGGTTAGCTGTGCTTACAATGTAGCACAGGCATATAGTAAGAGTTAAAGGTAGAAATATGTTTACTTCCCAAAATCAAAGTCACTGATCGCTGTCTTCCAACAGAAAAGGAATTGGAACATGGAAGCAGCATAAAGCAATTTAATATACATTTGGCTTAAGGTAGTCAGAAAGAATAAAAATAAACTGCTCCCCTTTTTTATGTTTATGTTTCCATGTGAGCACACAGAGGGGGAAAAATGCAATACTTAGACCACTGCCGCTATATACAACATTGCTTCAGTGAGCATCAACTGTTCACTACTTTTGAGAGAGAAATTTCACAGTTTTATTGAAGCTAATATTATAGGAACATTAAAAGATCTGGAGACATCAGTTCTTGAACACAGATTTTGTAAAGAACTTGGAATAGCTTTTTCACACATCTACAAATTCCTTCCTTACTTAAAAGGACAGTGCAAAAAACTCCAAAGAAATACCAAATATGTGCTTTAGAAATGATATTATTTACTTTCCTTGAACAGCACACTCATAGCATGCAAAATTTTCTTATAATAGCTGAACATCAAATGTCTATAGCATCCAAACAAGTAACACAGCTATGTTATGAATGTCTTAATCACCGTCTGAATCTGTCTTTTACAGACTGGGCAAACTGATCCTTCTTTCTTCAATCGTTTTGCACATGTGAAACAGGCCACCAAGTGAGCTGTCCTTCCGTGGACAATATTCCCATTCCGCGGCCTCTTCAGGCACACAAGACAAGGCTTCAGTAATTCTTTGCTATTTTCAAGAGGCTGCACTTCTTTCTCTGTGCACTTAACAAACTGCAGAGGTTCTTTGTCTTCATATCCCAGGGCTAGATCCATAGAATCCATAGAGCTTTTAGAGGACAAGTTGGGCTTAACTACTGAACTGTCTTTAGGCCGTACAATTGGCGCAGATATTGTCCTTCGGCAATCTGGGACATCTATGCCTTTCAGGTCTTCTTTACTATGCATTGTAGCAATGTTGGATGTAGACAGTGATTGTATTAGCTTGGGACAATCAGAGAACCAGTCTTTTCTTAAGGCCCAACAGCGGAAGCAATACCGTTTAATGGGAGAATTGAACTTCTTGCATTTGATACACTGCCAACTGTCCTGCTGAATGAAAAGAAGCAGACAAATCAATTAGAGATTTGTGGGTTCATCTATACTTTTTCTCCTTTTGTAAGGAGAAAGAATTCAAGTGCCTTCAATAGTGGCCCATTTACTCCCACAATTAAAATCAGTCAATATTCTAATTTATTAAAAACATTGAGGTCAAAACAATCTTTAATTAAGAAGCCCTTTTCACATGAATCTCTTTCATTTCTTTTCTGATTTCATTTTACTACACAAAATTTTTAATATCACATTCTAAATTCAAGAATTTGGATAATTTCTCAGCTTCCATAATTGTATAAAATTTGTTGAAACTACACAATTGATGGTGGCTTACTTGCTTACTCTACATACGTGATGGCTTTTGAGTTTGAAACTATAATTTATTTGCCCAATAGCAAGTTTGTCAAGACGATACATACTGCAAAACATATTCAACAAAGCTTGATCTGCAATATAGATAACACAATTCCCAAGTTCAAACAGCTACTTGAGCCAGCTAATCCAACCCTATTTAATGCAGGAATTCATTCTTAAGCATCTCCATACAAGGGGCTCTTCACATTCTGCTTGACCACAGGATGTTGATTAGCAATTTGCTCCACTACTGAACTGCACTTACTATTAAGATGTTTTTCCTAATATTCAAACAGAATCTTCTTTCCTATCATTGTTCTACATCCTACACTCTTGGACGATAAGAGTTTTGATATTCACTTGCATCTTCTGCCTTCAAGTACTTCAAAGTTCTTTTTTCACCATTATATATAATTCTCAAGTTTCCTAATAGGTTTTCAGCTCTCAATCATTCTCACCATTTTTTAATGCACATATATCTTTTTGTTCTGAAAAATATTTAAAGTATAGTGGCCAGAACAGGACACAGTATTCAGATGGGATCTGTCCAATACAGATTTCAATGTAGAAAATCTCTATTTTCCTATATTTACTAAAGAAGTACATCTACTGTACCAATGCACCTTTCCTGCATCAACACGCTACATAGGGCTTGTCTCCAGTATTTTTTTCCATCAAGTAAGAGTAGGTGCACTCCTAGTCCCATCAATTAAGCAGTGTCAACTAACAGGACCCAAGATGTATACCATCTGCCTCAGAACCTGGCTCCCCTCGCGCACACACACACACACACACACACACACACACACACACACTAAGAACTGGATGACTTCCACCCTGATGATGTTCAGGACCTACTGAAGACCGGGTATTCTCCCAGGTATGATGATGGCTGAGGATGGGTTCTTTTCTTTTGTGATCTGATTCTTAATTTTTTACTTTTTAATTACTAGCCACTAGGGTAAAAGTTTCACAACCTTTAAGCTAAATGAATGCATAAATAAATAACAGTAATAGCATTTAGACATATATACCACCCCACAGTACTTTACAGCACCCTCTGGGCAGTTTACATTGTTGCCCTCAACAACCTAGGTCCTCATTTTACCGAACTGGGAAGGATGGAGGGCTGAGTCAACTATGAGCCTGTCGAGATCGAACTCTGGGCCATGGATAGAGTTAGCTTGCAGTGCTATATTCTAACCACTGCACTACTTGGGCTCCTAAATGAACACATCTGCCACAGAATCAAGTGTAGGTAATGAAATATAGGCAGATACAACACTCAAGGTATAATAGCAAAAAACTAGTATCACTGGAATTACACTATGGTAGTGTATATAATGTTGAATTTCTTTATGTTATTTTCACTAGGAAAACAGCCTATCAAGTTAATTTTGGATTGTGTTTTTATCTTTTCGAATATTAGCTAGTCCAGCCTGTAGAATTTATAAAGGGAAAGGATCAGATTAATATCTTTAAAATTACAGCCCATAAAGAATTGCTGCTATGTCAATCAGTTTTCAGCAGCAAACACCAGGGTGACAGCAAAGGAGCTAGCAGTGTCCATGCCATAGGCACTTAGCAGTATGTCTTTCAGAGCGGCTGTGGCTGTGAAAACCTGCAGATGTTCCTGGTGACAGCAACAGTTGGTAGCATTGGATAAGCTGTTTTTTTTTTAAAAAAAATTACTGGATCTGCTATTTTTTTTTAAAGTGACAAGTTGCACAGAGCTGTTTGGCAGGTTGCATGCATTCTTGGGGCCATATGTGGTACATGCCTGAGATAGCCTAACCAGCTTTATGTCATGTTCCTGTCTGCTTTCCTTCCATCTATTTATTCAATCCATTAATCAAAATGTTGAAAACTATTGGGACCAGAAACAAAGCCTGTGAACCTTACTGAATACTTTAGTTCACTGATGAGGAGTCACTGATGAACACTCTACAAAAATGATGTTCAAGCCTCATACAGATCTACTTAACAGACATGCCTTCCAAGCCCTTTGCTAATCAGACCATGGAGAGAAATATAAATGTTTCTGCTTTCTCGTCCTTACATGCCAGCCCCTTTCTCTAGCCCCTCCTTCCATTCACCTAATTTATTTCTAATATGCCAGCAAAAGATAATTGAGTGTGTGTGCGTGTGGGGGGAAACAGCTAGGATATTAGGTTCTTTCACCTGCATCATCTTTTCTTCTAAAGCAAGGTACACTATCCAGATCATTGTTAAAGCAACAGTAGTCAGGAGAGAACTAAGCATAATAAAGAAGTGCTGCTATGGGGATGCACAATGAGCAAAATAGGAAGCATTTCCACCAATTTCTCTCAGCTTTAGAACATTTCAGTTCCATCTTTGAAGTATAGAAAGTGCAAACATAAAGTGACTATTAAAAAAAACTTTCTAAAATGATTTAGTTTGTGTACTCCAACATTTCAGCTACTTGTTGAACACTGATCCCGAAGCCTCAGAAGCATGAGCTCAAAAAGCTGGGTATGGGTAGCCCTCACTTATAACCATAAATGGGCCCAGAACGTCCATCACTAAGGAGTGAATTTTATGATTTTATGGCCTTTCATGGCCTTTTTGCCACAGTCGTTAAGTGAATCACTGTGGTTGTTTAGTGAATCCAGCTTCTCCCATTGGCCTACTTGTTGGAAGACCCCTGGGAAGGTTGCAAATAATGATCACATGACCCCAGGACACTGGAATTTTGTAAATACATACAGGTTGCCAAGTGACCATTTACACTGTGGTTGTAAGTGCAAGAACTGTACCATTGTAACTTCAAACAGTCATTAAACAAACTGCCATAATCTGAAGACTACCTGGATATCAGACCCCTTGATCAATGAAATGGAAGAAGGATGCAGAACGTTGAAAAATTAAAAAATAAGCATAACATGACTGAACGGTTACCCTGAATTTCTTTAGGTCAATTAGACAAGATAGTTACTTTTCATTACTTCAGATTGTCCAATAAAAAACAACAGTAATGAGAACAGTTGGGTTTTACCTCTTAATTACTGAAAAAGGTGTTTAAACAAATTATACTAAGTGTGTAACCATAAACATTATAATCAAATACACTAAATCTAGAAAACATACCTCAGAGGGAACATCAGTATCTGTGTCATCACTTAAGAACTGAGAATCTTCAAGGTCATCAGAAGATACTGTTTCACTCATCTATAATAAATATAATATATAAATCAGAAAAGGGACATACTGTCACGTTAGCAAAGTAAGTGCAAAAGCATTGCACTGCTCGGTACTTTGGATCAAAATCTACATGAATTAATAGTTCCTAATGTTTAATTTCATATCATAAATAAAAAATATTTTTTTCAATTGGATTATGACAATAATATAAGTAATAATGCAATTGTTAGTCCACTTTGGTCTAGTGGTTAAGGCACCAGGCTAGAAAGCTGGAAACTATGAGTTCTAGTCCTGCCTTAGCCATGAAAGTCAGCTGGATGATCTTGGGCCCGGTCGCTCATTCTTAGGCCAACTCAGCTCACAGGATTGTTGTGGGGAAAGTAGGAGAAAGAAGCTATGTGGGATACATTTGCTGCCTTGAATTATTTATAAGAATAATAAAGGTGGGATCAAATAAATAAACAAATAAATTTTATACTCAATTTAACAAACATCTTCCCATTATTGGGACTTACTACTGTATTATCCTCTTTTCTTTCTTCATTAACTTGTACACAATCAACTGTTTTTGATGGGACTGTGACACTGAAGTTATCTGAAGTGGCTTCATTGAGGAACCACAAGTCATCTGTAGTATCTGAAACAACAGCGGTATCCACATCCTATACAAGAATGGAGAAATACACTTTGAAGATTTTTAGACTTGCTATTTATTTAGCTTCATAAAGGTAACTATAAACTATGGCCTCACAAAGCTTCCCTTTATAGCCACAGGCAGCTGGGTAAAAAATAACTTGCAATTTTCAATAACACTGTTTCAGCAATGTGTGCTGAGAAATTTTATTTAACATCCAATTAAACAAGTTATATTATAAATTATACAATAACCTCAGGAAAGACATAATTAAATAGAAACGCGTACATATGCAACAAATATTCTAGAGCCTGGATGCTTTAAATAGCTTCATTTTTTCAAAGGAAAAGACAGTCTCATTATTGTAATGAGAAAAAAGAACTAGTCTTCCATCATCCTTCCCAAAGCTTACGTGATATGGTAGAATCCAAAAGCAGTCAGATGAGATATGAAACAGTCCTCTCTCTAATTTAATACCGATGGCTTTCCGAACACCTACTTTTCTACCCATTATCCTGCACTATTTCCACAACTCCACTTTCTGGAATTCTTTCTTACTTCCTTAAATGTCACCAATTGTGAGACATCCTACAACAGGAAAGTTTTTACATTTATTTCTATGTCATCCTTTTGGGGGGGAAAAGTGATATACTAATTAATATCAGTTATATATTAATTATATCCACTAATATTAATCTGATCTACAGGCTAGAAAGCCAGAGATTGTGAGTTCCAGTCCCATCTTAGCGATGAAAGTTAGATGGGTGACCTTGGGACAGTCACTTCTCTCAGCCCAACTTATCACATAAGGTTGTTGTGGAAAATAGGAGGAAAGTGTGTTGGAAATGTTCACTGGCTTGATTTATTTGTAAAAATAACAAAGGCAGGATACAAATGAATACATTTACTACATGTAAAAAACCCAATATTCGTATTTTTAAATTTTAAATTATTAGGTATTTTTAAATTAAAAATCTAAAAACTGACCAACTTCTACAATCTAACATGCTTAGTAAAGCTGAAAAGAAAATAATTATGAAACTTGAATATAGAAATGGGCCACGAGTAGGGACCAAAGTTCCAAGCAGGAAAATGAACAGGGAAATTTGCAAATGACAAATAAAGGTTTGGCACTTGACATATTCAAAGGATTTTTGAAGAACCGTAATTAGTGCAGGTTCGAGTCCCACCAGGCTCAAGGTTGACTCAGCCTTCCATCCTTCCGAGGTAGGTAAAATGAGGACCCAGATTGTTGGGGGCAATAAGCTGACTTTGTAATAATGCCGCTTGGGGGGGGGGGGGCAAAAGCCCTAATAAGCAGGCATATACATAGAATGAAGGCTATTGCTAAGCACATTGATTTGTGCTTCTTAGATTGTAAACCGCCCTGAGTCTTCAGAGAAGGGCAGGATATAAATGGGATTAAAAAAAAAAAGCTACACTGTGTGCACAATTATTAGGCAAGTTGTATTATGGAGGATTAATTTTCTTCTTGAACAACTACAGTATTCTCGGTCAATCCAAAATTTTAAAGCTCAAGCCTGAATATTTAAGAAAGTAGAAGTGAGGTTTTGGCTTTCTTAGGGGAATATCTATCTGTGCACAATTATTGGGCAACTATTAGTGTGCAGAATTATTCTGCAACTAAATAAAAAATGAAAATTTGCCTATCTCACTTGTTTATTTGCATCTGTTAAAGTGAAAATAACTCAAAGTGTACAAGTATTTCTGACATTTCAAAAAAAAAAATCAGTGACCAATAGAGCCACCCTTCTTTTCAATAACAGTCATAAGCCTTCCATTCATGGAGTCTGTCAGTTTCTTGATCTATTGACAATCACCATTTTGTGCAGCAGCAACCACAGCCTCCCAGAGGCTGTTCAGAGTTGTAGTGTTTTCCTTCACTGTAAATCTCCCATTTAAGAAGGGTCCACAAGTTCTCATTAGGGTTTAGGTCTTTCATCTTTAAGGCCTTTACTGGCTAGCCATGCAGTTGAGTACTTCAATGCATGCAATGGAGCACTGCCCTGCATAAAAATCATGTTCTTCTTAAAAGATGCAGACTTTTTCCTGTAACACTGCTTGAAGTCCTCTTCTAAAAACTGGCAGTAGGTTTGGGAGATGAGTCCATCTTCAATCAGAAAAGGTCCAACTAGTTCAGTATAGAAATATTATTTAAAAAAAAATCTTTAATAACACCAGCCCATACCAGTACCCCACGCCATGATCCCATGTGTGTTCCTCTTATTGGTATATTTGTCCATCAAACAAGTAGGTAGTGAAGCAAAACATGGTAAGAGCCATGCCTTGGGTTATTTCAAACTTAGTATATTTGGTTAGATTGGGTGTGTTGTATAGTACTGCTACCATGGATTATTTCACTAGTTTTGTGTCTATGGATGTAAAGAGTACTGTGATATTGAATGAAACCATGATTTCATTTTCTTCTACTTTTAGGTCTTTGATTTTCTGGAGGCACTGTAAGGGGAAGTTGATAAAATATTTGCTCTCTTCTGTGAGATGTTCCAAGCTTTTTTGTAAGTTACCTGGCTATGTTGTATGTTGGGGGCTCTAGTAAAGATATATTGGGTATATTGGGTCTGTGTATTTTGGGGAATCCAAAGAAGTATGGGAGGATAGGTCCACTGATTTTGATCTGCCGCTATTCTTTTTTTAATATTTCATCTTCCTTAATTAAGTTGTTAAGAGCTCTCCTGCTCAGGTGGTCTGGTTTCTGTATTGGGTTGGTATTTACTGGGATGTAAGTTTTTTGTGTTGTATATATTATGATCTGTCCACAATAACTGTGGCTCAGTCTTTGTCTGCTAGGAGGAGGAGGATGGTTTGGTTCTTCTTTAGGTTTGAGAGCTGCTCTGTCCAATGCTTTAAGCTATTTAGGATTCTCTGTTCTTCTCATCTGTGGTATGATGGTCTGCCTTACGTTTTCTTGGGTCTCTGTGACCTAAAACGCTGCTTCTCCAAAGATATGTTATAGTTAAGGTCTTTCTGGTGGGTACTGTGTTCTGTGGTGGGTGGACATGTCGACTACCCATTTGTTTTCAAGTACTTCTTTGCTTCTGGGGTTGAGTAGTATGGTTTGCAGTTTTCTTTTCCTTTTTTTCAGTTTGTCTCAGAAATATGGCTTCATGGTGATTGTCAGCATTTTTGTGTGTTCTGTGGTCATGATTTATTCCAGTTGCTCATTGAGGTTATCTATGATGAGCTGGTTATTTGTTTAGTCTGAGGCAAGCTTCCATGATCATTAAGCATATAATTTTTCAGCCTCAACAAAGCAACCAAAAATGTCAAAGACCATATGAGAATGAGTTAAAAATCCTTTTAATTTAATGAATTTAAATAATGAATTTAATTTATGAATTAATTTAATGAATAAATTAATTTAATGAAATCAGGCTAAAATATACAGGTTTATGCCTACACATCATATTGTTTGCTAACATTTACCTTATTTGTATGCATATCTGTTGAATCATTACTTCTGGACTTCAGATTGCCTAAAAACCACCATGGAAGGCCAGCTATATCCCATTCTTCAGCCAACAAATCCAAGGCGGTTTGTTCTTTTGAAATATTATCTATTAGTATTCCACCTGCCAAAGTGAAAATGTTTGTGCAGTAAACTGGCAAACCTGCCCACAAGCATACAACTTACTCTAACATCTATATCGATGTATACTTATCTGTGTGAATTACAAGTAGTCCTCAACGTACAACCATAATTTTGGGGCCAAATTTTTGTCTTAGGTTGGTGTGGTTGTAAAGCAAGTCATCACATGATTGGACGCGATTTATTGACTGTTTTAAGCACTAAAGTAATCCAGCTTTCCTAATTGACATTTCTTGTCAGAACCTGTCTGGGAAAGTTGCACATGGTGATCATGTGACCACAGGATGCTCCAACTAGTCATAAATGCAAGTCCATCCACAAGTATCTGAATTGTAGTCACTTGATAAAGAGCTGATATGATGGTTGTAATTGTAAAGTCATAAATCACTTTTTCTGAGGCCCAGTAACTTAGAAGCATCATTAAACAAATGGTTGTAAATGAAGGACTACCTGTAAATATTTCTATTCCCCCACCACACATTACAAACAAAAAGCTTTTGTGTTCGCCTCTGTTTGTATATTGTAAAATATTTAATGATAGAGTTTAAGACTAACTTGAGAAATTACAAATAAAGAGTTTTTGTAAGAAATTAATAATAAATATGAAAAAGAAAGTTTTAAGAAGCTATCACTATCTTTATAGCAATGTTAGACTTATTCTAAAAACTGCATGGAATAGCTTTGACAACAACGTTCCCCTTTGACATTTTATTTATATGTGCAATTTTCACAAACTAAATTGACTACTTGAACGTTACCTAATTTGTATATTCACATGAGAGAGAAATAAAAATGTTTTCTTAAAAATACTTTGGAATATTTAATTGTATTAAGAAGAAATAATAGTAAAAAGAAAAAGAAAAACCACATAGGACTCACTTTCAACAAAAACAACATAGTATCAGTATGTATATATTCTACAAAATCTATATAACTAATGTATCCAATAGTCACAGCAATGTAATCATGTCTAATTGAGAGACCACATTTACCGTCTTTCTCCTTGCATGTACGCTTTAAGGCTGTTAATGAAGATACATCACCTTCATGGTCTTCCTGTTCAGTGCTGAAACTGCTCTCTGTATTATTCTGCTTAAAGGAAGAAGGAAAAATAACTATTAGCTAAGATCTATGACAGAAGCACAGGGATGTAACACTTCCTTTCTTAGTCACCAGCTTAACAGCAACAATCACATACAGTTGGAATACCACCAAAGTTACAGTAAAGATAAGACTTAATTGACTAAACAAAAATTGCATTTATTAACTGATCAAGACATCTGCCAAAGATCAAATAGACACAGATATGCAACCTGGCAGTTTTATAAGTCTTCCACTATAACTCTCATGGGAGTTGTAGCCCAAAACTTTTGAAAGATGCCAGGTTGCCTATCCCTGAACTTGTGTGTGCATGTGCACACGCACACAAACATACACAGAACACATTACAATACAGCTAAGATAGGATGTTTCCCAAAAGCTGCAATGGAATGCTATCAAGCCTATTATCTCTGTATCAAATAAGGTAGCCTTCTCTTGAAATGGATAATACTAACTCAACAATAGCACGAGAAACCATCTTGATTCTTCTAAGGTTTTCAGGTATTAAAGTTTTCATGAAGTAATACATCTTTCCTGAATAAAAGAAAACTCCCACCCAGGAATATAACAGTGAGAGCTGGCATGACTAAGGAAAAGAAATGCTACATCCCAGAAAACATGTTCAGAGAATGGAACTCTGTAGGTGGAGAACAGAGAATGAGAACTCTGTCCCTGCTCAGTGGAGTCCCAAGAACTTCTGAGGAAGGCAAAGACTCACCGGCAAGCAAGTCAGAAGTTCTAGAAATCCACTTTGCACAGGTACAGAGAAGGGGCACTCTGTACGACAAAAGAAACCACCCAGCAATGGGTTTACCTTCAGCCGATCTTGACTTTGATTATCCTCACTCTGATCCTTTGCGAAAGCAAGTGTCTGTGCAGCATCTAGACAGCAGGTAAAGAAAGAAAAAACCTTCCCTGGTAATAACCATTCTCACAATACAGCGGGAGCCCTTGTCAAGCAAGCATACCACGTTCTTCAAGTATGGGCTTGAAATGGTTCAAAATTTCTCACCCAACATTGTTCCATTTTGTAGCTCACTCACACATGGAGAATGGACCTGATAAATCCAACTCTATGTCCCCCAAAACCTAATTAGGCTCTAGCACTAGAATAACCACCATAATAAACGTATTTGTCTTATTGCCATTTTTAAAAGAAAAGCCAGTGCACAGCTACTCTGGATTAGAACATGGTCAGTGCACTTTTAGCCCAATTAGAAACTCTACCATCCCTGCTATTTGCAATATTAGGAAGTGCCCATTGGTGCCAGTACAATGTGCCATCCTTATCTATATGTAGATACGTTAGATGTAAATAGCAGGGATCTTGAAGTGAAGGCTCTTAGTATAAACCTGGTATAATCCTGAGACAGCTTTTCGAAAGGCAACTTTTCAAAAGGTGCTTTTCAAAAGGCAACTGGACTTTTTTTGGTTTATTCCTTGAAAAAGTTTCACTTCTCATCCAAGAAACTAAATGTTTTCAAGTAAAAAAAAAACCGAGAAAGTCCAGTTGCCTTTTGAAAAGCACCTTTGGGACAACCAGGACCTGGATAATTGAGAATCTCCACAGATATTCTAGCTATGATTTTTTTAAAGATGCAATAATAAACTATGTTATTAACATCATGTCTATTTGCCTCTCAATATTGTTATGGGTTCTATGATAGCCTTTCTCACCATGACAAAGAACTAGCTAGATGCCAATTCAATTCTGAAGTTGCATACTTTTCACGTGTGTCATGAAAAATGATAAAGATTAAAAGAGAAGCCAGAAATTTTTAAATAGTTATATCCCTAAACAGCGTACAGGGGGGACTATCCTTATGGTGCTTAGAGAACAACTTGCACCTGAACATCCGCAAGACAAAGGAGATGGTGCTAGACTTCCGGAGGAAAAGAGAGGAATCTGCCCCACTTTACATCGGGGGGGGGGGGGCTGTGTGGAGGGAGTTTCCTCCTTTAAATTCCTGGGAGTCTACGTCTGTGAAGATCTTACCTGGAAAGTCAACACAACCCAGGTGGCCAGGAAGGCCCAACAGAGACTCCACTTCCTCAGGGTCTTGCGGAAGAACAGGGTAGAAGAACGGCTAATGACCTACTTCTACCAGTCTACTATAGAGAGCGTTCTCTCACACTGTATTGTGGTTTGGTATGCTGGCCTGACAGCCGCGGATATTACAGAGGGTGGTGAGCACAGCACAAAACATCATGGGCTGTCCCCTGACACCACTGGATGACATCGCCAGGGCTCGCTGCCTTGGAAGAGTGAGGAAAATTGTCAGGGACGACTCTTTACTCTCCTACCATCGGGTAGAAGATATACAAGTAAAGCCAGCCGTACCAACAGGCTGAAGAACAGCTTCTATCCATGGGCTGTCAGGCTCTTGAACGGGAAATAACTTTATGTATGATTGACTTGCGAGGCCGGTGTGTTGTGCAATTATCTCACATGGTGTAACAAGACGGTGGGTCTGTTGTCACTGTGAGTTGTGGTGGTGGGGGAACGAAGGGAGGCTCGGCCAATCTCAATGTATACATGTTGTACTTTGATAATAAAGGGTCATAAATCATAAATTCACCAGCAGATATAATGCAACCTTCAAAGTAAATTTGGAAACTCTGTTAAAAACAACCAATTCAAGTATCTCATGAAAATTATCTGCCTCTTCCCCCGTATACCAACTGGGGCAAAGAGAGGAGAGAGTTAGCCTCAATCACTTACAGCTCTAATGTCATCCACTGCTAGCAACCCCCTCCTGAAACATAAAAATAGGCTCTCTGTTCTACTGCCTAAAAGGGGAATAAAGGTCTGCACACCTTGTTTTAACTTTGTGATTATATTCATCTCAAAATGTTTCTCAAAACAACATTGGGATCAGATCAAAAACAAAGAAAGATCACACTAAAACAGGGCTGTCAAACAGCCGGCCCATGGGCCGGACGTGTCACCAGGAAACCACACCCACCCCATTGCCGGCAATGGGGAAAAAGCTCCGATACGTTGCGCGATGTCACGTGACATCGCGAGTTTGACATGTCTGCACTAAAAGAATCTTCTGCAACATATACTGAAAATGCACACAAGAATTCAGTTCTAGCCAGATAGAAGTACCTCCGCAAGAATTAGGATGACCCTTAACCTGAGAATAAAGAGCTATTTACAATAGTTACTTCTTTTTATATAGATCAGAGATCTTCATTGGTGGCATGTTTTTTGAAGTGGCTGTGAAAGGCAACATAAATCGTACTTCTGCATCCACATATATACTATGTATATATGAAGCTTGCACTAACAGCAATTTTATCATGCACAAAGCAAAACTAGTTGACTAATTGCTCATATATGCTTCCTAATTAAATGTTGATGTGTAATTGTCCTGACTGCTTTAGGAAAGCATCTTTGGATACAATGCTGCATTTTATTTTGCTATGCAGTTCAATTTTGAATTTTATATGTCAATCTTCTATGATGTCAAAATAAAGGTTATTTCATTTTTAGCTTTTAAATTTGTGTTAAATCACATACAGGTAATCCCCGAGTTACGAACGTTCACTTAGCACACATTCGAAGTTACATGATAAATGCCCCCCGAGTGTTTACGAACAAGTCCCAAAATTAGGAATGTTACAACACCACGGCAGTTATTCGCCCTTATGAATGACCACAGAGGCTCTGCAACATTCACCCTATTTCCCCCCCCCCCGCTCCTCCACAACTGCTTCCCCATTCTGATGCTGCTGCGCCGGACTCACATTGCAAAGATCTATCTCCTTTCTGCCGTGGTTTCTTTGCCTTTGAGAGTCAGCTTGGAAAGGCTTTTCACGCTGAGAGTGAAAGGCTCTGGGGGCTGTGATCTCGGGGCTGTGATCTCGAGCAACTTCAGGCATCCATCTGCTTTTGCAGAGAATGGGTACCTGAAGTCACTCCCCCCCCGCCAGAACATTTCACTCCCAGTGCAAAAAGCATTTGCAAACTGATTGGGCCGCTCCCAGTGTCCAGGCAGCTTGGAAATGCTTTTCACACTGAGATTGAAGCTTCTAGGTGCTGTCATCTCATGTGATTTCAGGTCGCAAGATGATGATGCCCAGAAGCTTTCAGTCTCTGCACAAAATGTTTTCAAGCTGATTGAAGGCTTTGGGTCAGCAAAATCACTCCTCAAAGCATCTGCTCAGCTTGAAAACACTTCGGGTGCCAAGACTGGAAGCTTCTGGGCACCATCATCTCGCGAGATGAATTCACGCAAAGCCTCCCATCACCTTGCAAACATTTTGCGTGGAGACTGGAAGCTTCTGGATGCTGTGATCTTGCAGCCTGAAGTCACGTGAGATGTCAGCACCAAAAAGCTTTCAGTCTTGGCGCCCAAAGTGTTTGCAAGCTGAGCAGACACTTTGAGACTGTGATTTCGCTGGCCCAAAGCCTCCTGTCAGCTTGCAAACATTTTGCGCGGAGACTGGAAGCGTCTGGGCACTGTGATCTTGTGCAGCAGAGAGGCTGCAGAGGAGACAGCTTGCTAGATCTTCACAAGGTAAGTGACCCATGGCGGTAGGATGGGGGGAGAAAGCAACTGCGGGGAGCATGAGGTATCTCCGTGGGTCGTGCTTGGGAGGTCTCAAGCAGGTGGCCTGTTACATCACTGGGCCCCCCATGGCCTTCCCCACTCTGAGATACCTTATGTGCACTCATGTGCATTCAATTACCAAATGTGTGGGCAAAAGCAGGGAGTGATCACTTTTAAGGTCCGCAATTCACTCCTACAAATGGAATGGGCAGGCTCCATTACATTCATAACTCGAGGACTACCTGTATTCTAACAGCCAATAAAATAATCACAAATAAATAAACATGCAATCCACTATATTTAATATTATACTAATTTCTACAGAGCAAGGACAGCAATACAGGTAGTCCTCACTTACCAACTGTTTAGTGACTGTCCAAAGTTACAACAGTTGAGCTTTCGATCAATTCTTGCATATATGGCTGTCACAAAGTTGCACAGCCACCATTTGTGAGGTTCACAATCAGTTTCCAACAAACAGAATCAATGGAGAATTGAAGATATGAAATCACAAGTCATAGTCTTATGTCTTGCTTAATGACCACAGTGATTTGCTTAACAACAGAAGCAGAAGTGACATCCAGTCTAATGACATGTTTTTTTTTTGCTTAGCAACTACCACACTTACTGACAGAGTTGCCAGTCCCAATGGAACTTGGGACAACCACTGGAACTTCAACCAGTTTTAAGTCTAAAACAGATAATTTTATCACTATCTGTGATCTGATTCTTTTCTGAAATGGAAAGAGTTTGTGTTGTTCTGGTCAAAGTTCAGCACTGATTTTGTCTAAACTGAACAGCAACTGTTTGTGACTGAAATTATTAACTTCAGTATAACTGTCACACTACCCTCAGAATAACCACATTGATGTAGTTCAAAGAAGAAACAGAAATATTCTGTACTTCTCCAGAATGCTCCATTCCCACAATGGCAGGTCTGGAACATGCCTAAAAAAAGCCAACAGTATATTTATATGCAAAAGTGCATTTAATGTTCTCATAAAATCACAACACAGGAATGTACCTAAAGATAACCCAAACTAACTCTCTGACAGTGTACGAATACAATGTTGCCATAATTCAATAAACAGCTTAAAAATAATACAAGCAAAATAAAAATAAAAAAGCTTTTGTTTCCTTCATCAGGAAAACATTATGCATGTTCACAAACCCATTTTCTGCATCTCAACAGGACTTGAACAAAGGATAAAGCTGTATAGGTAGAAAGCCTGGAGACCAGCACAGGATGTGTCTACAGGCACACTGATAACCATTGACACCATAATGGTGACCCTAATCTAGTTTTATTTCAATATATGTCAACATATTACCTTTTTTTTGTTAGCAAAATCCCAGTATTCCCAATCCTCAGAGCAATTCATCTGAAGCAAAACGCTTTCACATGTGTTTACTTACCAAGATTATTAATTTTACAAATTGAATGAATTTGAAGAAACCTACCTGTAGTAGTAGTAAGAGTCACATTCCTTCTCAGCATATCATAAACAAGGCTGTGGAAAAATAACGAACAATGAGTGGAGAATGTAATTGTATAAAGAACGTAATTACATAAAGAATAATTTTTTTAAAAAAAGGTAAAGGTTTCCATTCTGACTCTAGGGAGCAGGTGCTCATCTCCCTTTACTCGCCGGGGGGAGCTGGCATCATACAAAGATGCTTCCGCAGTCGTGTGGCCAACAGGATTATACACTGAGGCACACGGAACACTCTTTCCTTCCCACTCAAGTGGTACCTATTTATCTACTTGCATTTGCCTTCTTTCAAACTGCTAGGTTGGCAGGAGCTGGGGCAGAAACAGGATCTCACCCTGTCACACAGTACTTGGGTCTCGAACTGCCAACCTCCCAGTAACACAAGCTCTGTGTCTTAACTGCTGTGCCCCCACACATTAAGAATACTTAATTCAAATATTATGCAAGATAGAATACTAATGAGCTATCCAAAATCATGATACAGCATATGATTTATAAGAAAAGCACTCTATATCAGAGGCATTTAGAAAGAGGATAGGAATAAATATGGCCTAATTTCAAGTCAATTCAATTTAAAAAAAAACATGTTTAAACTTTTTTCTCAGAACAGTTACCAGTTCTCTGATGACAGTTCTTACCCTACCATTAAATCATAGCCATAGTCATTGCTGGCAAAAGACTCTGCAAAAAAGTTTATTATAAACCCAATTCACACAATGAATTAGCATTCTGTCAAGAGAGGGACTTACTATACACATATATAATTAAGCATGCCAAATATACCTGTACTTTTTAAAGAAAAAAAAACCCTCTAGCCTTCAGAAATGGACTGTTTGGTTAAACCACTTGACAGAATGATGAGTATCAGATATGAAGCTGGGAGGCTTGCTAAAATTTCCATCCACAGAATAGCAATAACACTTAGACTTATATATCACCCCACAGTGCCTTACGACACTCTGTGAATGGTTTATAACAGGGGTCCCCAACCCCCGGTCCGTGGACCGGTACCAGGCCGCGGCATGCCAGCAACTGGTCTGCACAGACAAGCAAATCCCCATCCATGGGATGCAGGCAGCATACAAAACCGTGCCCCTTCCGGTCTGTGGAAAAACCTCTCTCCATGGAACCAGTCCCTGGTGCCCAAAAGGTTGGGAACCTCTGGTTTATAACTTCAGCATATTGCCTCCAACAATGTGGGTCTTCATTTTATCGACTTCAGAAGGATGGAATGCTGAGTCAACCTTGAATCCTATCAGGATCAAACTCCACACTCTGGGTAGAGTTGGTCTTTAATACTGTATTCTAACCATCATGGCACCAGGCCAATTCCATGCACAGGTACAATTACAGTAAACCTAAGAGTTTCAGGCTTCAAATTATGAATTTGTTTAGAAAAACTACATGCAAATACAAAATCAAGAGAGAAGTTAAGAGGGTAAGGCTAAATTTCTAGTTTACTATTTGAATTATTTTTAACAGGAAAGAACATGCAAGAACAATGGCACTGATAAACTGAAATAAAATATCCCATTTATTAATTTGCATACTATTACTCATTCTGCTTCAGAATAGGAATAGGGAAGTATTCAAGACCCAATCTGTGAAATATTTGCTTCTATGTAGTTCCATCCCAAACCTCCCTACTGCATTGTTAGGACTAAGTTCACAGGACTTAAGTATGCAAGTACTATACTTGCGCAATTAAGTCCCATGACAAAAGCATGGCCTTAAGTTTGCATCAGCATGGGAGCAGAGAGTAATAGGCTAAACAAGAGCAGTATCTGCCTGTTAGCATTGCACATGGATACTACCATGCTCATTTGCTTCCACTCTGGTATAGTCAAATATACTGATCAGGCAAAAAAAAAGACTGGAATATGCAGCATTCACATATAATATATATGCAGACCATAGAAGATGTGGCTAGAAATTCAAGCACACATTTTCTTCTTCATTTATTCTCTCAGAAAAAAAGGTAAGAAAGGAATGTAACTAATCATGCAAATAAGAACAACAGAGAGTAAGTATAGTATTACAGTAACCAAATTCACCAAAATATTAATGCTATTAACCAAGATGAAGTTAATAAACCAAATTGGTTGCAGGCAGTGGTATGCTAGTAAATGTTTAAGAATTGACTCCGCCAGCTCCACTGCTGCCAATGTCCTGTGTAATAGCACAGAACAGCTGATTTGTATGCTAGACATCAAGGGCAGAATTCACTGTATCTACTCAAAATAAAAGACAACTCTTTGCTTTAGACAATAAAAATTGCAGACTCTTATTTCATGGGTATGACGGACATTTCCTACCTTCGTTCTTTTACAGAGAAACTCTGACAGCCCAAAAGCTCCCCCAGCTGGTCTTTTCCACAGTGTATGATGTGCTGCTGTTCTTTGTCATATAGTTGCTTCTGTGCAATGTACTCTCCAAGATAGATTATACACTAAAAAAAATGGAAATTTCAGTTATGCTTTCTTTTATAAAAATCATCTGTTTACTTAAATTCCGTTGTTTCAGTAATTTTCAAACCTGTTTGTATGTGTGAGATGTCTAAATGTGATAAATAAATATATATAAACATCTGACCTATCACATGCAGCCATGCATTATAACTGTTTATTTCAAAAAAGTAATGTAATCTGAAAATAGAATTTCCACCAGACCTTTGTTATATTAGATTATGCTCTAATACACATTATGTAGACTGCCACCTTTGTCTACATAGGATTGGATGTATTCAGATAGTCTTCCCAAGGTACCTAAAGCAGGGCTTTTCAACCGGTGGTACACGTACCACTGGTGGTACGTGAGCACCTGGCTGGTGGTACGCGGTGTCGCCTTCCTCCCCCCGCCTCCTCCCCCCCCCCCGCGCTCTGCTCCTTCCCAGCTCACTTGCTGCTGGAAAGCATGCTGCTTGGCAGCGGCCTGCAAGAACCCTACAGAGGGCGTGCACAGGCACAGAATGAGGCCCCACCCTCCTCAGGGACTCGTTGTGCAGCAACCGGATTGACATCTGATTGGTGCTTCTTTGGGGTACACATGGCCGGTAAGGAATGTCGGAGTCCCAGGTACCGGTAAGGCGATCGGCCTGCTCCTCCCCCATCGCCTGCCAGTCCTGGGAGAGCCCCACGTGAGCGCCTTGCCGGCCACCGAACCCTGCCTTTTGAGCAGGAGCGGCCTTGCCCTGCTTGCCCTTGGCTGCCTCCGTGGGTGCTGCTCTAGCGCGGAGAGGGGGAAGCCGGTCCCCATTTGGCCCAACAGCCCCAGGACAGCCCCACGTGAACGCCTTGCCAGCCTCCAAACCCTGCCTTTTGAGCAGGAGCGGCTGTCAAATCCCGGGCTCGACAATCAACCAAGGGGGGGATCCGCACAGCAACCCAGTCTGCCAGCCACTCATTACTCCACCAATTAGCTGGGAAGCTGAGACTCCGGGTTTGAGCCGCCGACCAGAGGAGAGCACCGCTGATCAGCTGGGACTCCGGATCCCACGCCACCGGCCAGCTGGAAGTCCCGGCGGACAGCCCCGATGCCACTGGTTTCCAAGCGGCACCAGCTTCTGAGTGGGCGTGGGCAGCCTCTAAGTGCCCAGCGCGGGTGGTTTCTGAGCAGCGCTGGCTTCTGAGTGGGTGCAGGCGGCTTCCAAGCGCCCTGCGCAGATGGTTTCCAAGCAGCACTGGCTTGGATGGCTTCCGATGAGTCACACACAGGCGGCCTCCAAGCGGCCTATGCGGATGGCTTCCGAGCGGCGCCGGCTTCTGAGTGGGCGCAGGCAGCCTCCAAGCGCCCTGCGCGGGTGGTTTCCAAGCAGCGCCAGCTTCTGAGCGGGCGCTGGTGGCTTCCAATGCCCCCTGCACGGGCAGCCTCCAAGCGGCCTGTGCAGATGGCTTCCGAGCGGCGCTGGCTTCTGAGCGGCCTCCAAGCAGCTTGCGCGGGTGGCTTCCAATGCACCCCATGCAGACGGCCTCCAAGCACCCCACCCTGGCTTCCGAGTGCCTCCGGCTTCTGAGCGCCCCGCGAGTGGAAAGCAAGCGAGCAGGGCGGGAGTGTGGGATCGGGGTGTGCAAGTACAGCTGAGCCGCGCTTCTCCAAGCTGTTTTGCTGTTTTTTGCAAAATTGCCCCGGGTCAGTGGAAAACCCTCCAGTCTCCCCGCTGCAAGCATGGGAAGCACCAGAGCTCCTGATGAACCGCTTTTAAGGGAGAGAGAGAGCCGAGCTTGACCTACGCGGCTGGGCTGTTTCTGCTTTTCCTTTGCAACTTGGAAGAATAATAGCAATAATAAGAGGAAAAGTTTTTGCATGATTTCCAGACGTTTCCTCTCCGTCCCCACCCCACTTCATCCCAAGAAGCAGTATTTGTTTCTGCTTTTCTTTTGCAACTTGGAAGAATAACAGCAATAATAAGAGGAAAAGTTCTTGCATGATTTCCAGACGTTTCCTCTCCGTTCCCACCCCACTCCATCCCAAGAAGCAGTATTTGTAGTTTGGACTAGCAGGTTGTTTGGCTGCTCTCCTCCTTTGCTCACGGAGCGCGCGCACTGCCCTTTGCAAAAGACAGAGCCCCCGCGGTTTTGCATTGCAAGATTACTTTGCCCGAAGGGTGACTTGGTGGCGATTTGGGTTTGTCTCCCTTCCTTTGGAGGAGGGAGAAAAGCATCGCTCTCTTCCTTCGGGCGGGTGAAAATTAACTTGATAACAGCAGCAATGCGGCCAGAAATGGGCATCTCTCCACAGCGCTCGGGAGCGCTATGGGAAGAATGATGTACACAAAGAGGATCGGGAACCTGGCTCAAACGCTGGGCTCTGATAGGGGAAAAATTACTGGGAGAAGTAGCCGGTTCGTAATGTACGTGCCTGAAAATGGGAGATGGGCAGGTTGTGTGAGGTGCAGTATTTGTAGTTTGGACTAGCAGGGAAGGAAAGAAAGGAAAGGAAGGAAAAGGAAGCAAGGGAGAATGGGAGAGAGGGGGGAAGGAAGGCACCCACCCCCCTCCACCAGAGACCCACAGATTCCCCCCCCACAGGCCCCCGGCAACCTGAGTGATAAGCTGGCCATGTCACACACACCCCGGGCATTGATCACATGACCCAGGGACACTGTGAATGTCATAAGTATGAATCAGTTGCCAAGCATCCGAATGTAAATCACATGACCCTGGGGATGCTGCAACAGTCATAAATGTGAAAAATGGTCATGTCACTTTTTTCAGTACCGTTGTAACTTCAAATAGGATACAGCGTCATCGGCAAACTAGAGGGTTAGGGTTAGGCCTACCTAAAGCTGAACCCAAACAAGACATGGTTTATCCACTGAGGTGTTGCATCTATACCTATCTTATCTCTGGATGGTCAGGTTCTACCTCTGAGGTTCCTTGCAAACAGGTCCTGCTGATATAGCAGATGGAGATGCACCTAGAAGGCCTTTTGCTCAACTTTGGGTGGTGTACCAAGTTGCAAATCTTAGTTTGCCCAAGAAGACATCCTCAGTACCACCCAGTTAAGCTAGGGCAATGCAATTTATACGGAGCTGCCTTTAAAAACTGCTCAGAACCTATAATTAATCCAAAATGCACCAGCCTGTGTGCTAATTCATATTGTTGAGATCGTATTTCACATATATTGTGGGCTCTGCAGTGGCTTTCATTTAATTACCTTCTTGATGCAATTTAAAGTACTAATTGCTAGTTTTGACCTTTATGGTCTGGCATCATGTTACCTACTCTAACTAAATTGCCTGCTCTAACCTCTATGAAGATTATCAATTAACCAGGTCATGGTTGTCCCAAAGTTGCTTTTCAAAAGGCAACTGGACTTGCTTCTGGGATGTGAGGCAAAACACTTTCAAAGAAAAAACCAAGAAAGTCCAGTTGCCTTTTAAAAAACACTTTAGGGACATGCCTGAAGTAATTACCAAGAGTAATTTTTGCCTATATACTGTAATAGATCAGCCTGATGATCTATTACAGCACATAGGGAAAAATTACTCCTGGTGCTCTAAAAAAAATAATCTTTTTTTATGACCCCATATTCCCTATTTGGGGTATCAGAGAATAAAGAGAACTGAAACAAGGTAGCTGTGTTCTACAGTCACAATGTCAATCTTCTGAAAGTCTTCCTATTGAAATCACCCCAGCTAAATATACTGAACTGCAATTTTGACTGGTTGACAACTGACCCCTGAATGAAAGTACTGTTACAAAATATTGATTTTACTGAAGCCTTGACAATTGGAAATACAGTGGATTATAGAAACTATATATAAAAATAAGAACTATATAAAACTGGACTGTTTGGATGTTGAGTTTTGGCTGGTTTGACAAGGCTAATTACAGAGACTATGGCAATGATGACGGATTATTTAAAAGGGGGAGATAACATGGATAGTTATCAAAAAAATTACAGAAAACTACATTTAATTCCTACTCCTGAAGGACTCAGCCTGGAATATCAAAGACTTCCAGAAGCAATATTTCAAGACAAGACAAATACTTTCCAAGAGGAAATTTATGTAATGTTATGACAGATACAAACGACAATAGCTTTAAAGCACAAGATTAAACACAACTCTGACGACATAAATGAGCACATTTCTAATCTAAACTCTCAATCAAAAAATACTCAGAAAATGATGGTAAAGAATGAACAAACAAATCAGATAACAGAACATAAACTAGAAAAAAATGACTTAATCAGCGAAGCTACAAATGAAGAGAATAATAATTTAATACAAACAAGAAAAAACTTTCAAGACTTGGACATAACCACAAAAATGGAAAAAATACCATGTTTATTAGAATGTCAAAATAAACCTGAGGATAAGAAAGAAGACTTAGCAAAATGGACACTGCCAGGAGAATCATTGTTTGGGAGACAAAAAGCATATATTTTACGTACTCTGTCTTCTCCATTCCCAACAACAATTACAAAAATACAAGATCTTCTTGGCAAGCGGAAAATATCAATTTGGAAAGCCATTTGGCAAAAGAAGGCCAGACACAGATTCAAGAGATTTGATTCGTCCTACCAGATGCAGTATTACATGAGCACTTATTTGAATACAATTAAATGAACAGAAAATTTGGCTATAAAGGAGCCTTATAATAAGAGGGATAAGAGATATAAGTAATATAGTACTTTTGATAACATATAAAATGTAAAGATATTGGGATGATTGATGTATGTGAATGAAAAGTTTGAATTTCAAAGATAAATTAAGTTTAAAGAGAATTAGGATTAAGAAATGATTGAAATATTGAGGGGAAATTAAGTTTACATAAGAACTTTGAAAAAAGGATATATAGTGATTTAACAAATTAACTTTTACAAATATAAATGAAACATGAAACTATCAGAAAAGATGTTATAGGTAGACATCATAAAACAGATAAGCAGTATAGTATTTTATAACATATGAAATATGAAAACATTGGTATGAGGTATTTAAATGGAAAATTTGGATATTTAGATGTTAAATACTGAGAAAATTCTGACTGATAAGAATTGTTTGAATATTAAGGAAAAATTAAGCTTAAACAAGGTTTATGAAAATAGGATATATGGTGAACCAATAAGATGATTTTTATAAAAATAACACGTTGAAAAGAAAAAAATGTCATGTATGGACACTATTATTGTTGGTAAAGATAAAGGTAAAGGTTCCCCCGCACATGCGTTCTAGTCGTTTCCAACTCTAGGGGCCGGTGCTCATCTCTGTTTCAAAGCCGAAGAGCCAGTGCTTGTCCGAGGACGTCTCCGTGGTCATGTGGCCAGCATGACTAGACGCCAAAGGCGCACGGAACGCTGTTACCTTCCCACTGTAATGGTCCCTATTTTGCATTTTTACGTGCTTTCAAACTGCTGGGTTGGCAGAAGCTGGGACGAGTAACAGGCGCTCACTCTGTTACGCAGCACTCGACCCACCAAACTGCCGACCTTCTGATTGACAAGCTCAGCATCCTAACCCACTGAGCCACCACGTCCCTTTTATTGTTGGTACAAACATGGAAAAAATGTTTATATTTAATCATTTATGCATTGAAAATATTAACAATTATATTTGGTTAAGGTTGAAGAAGGAGAATACTATTGGGAGAAGAGAAGATCAAGGAAATATACTATTAATCAACATATTAATTATGGAAGTATAAAAATTAATTTTTATTGTTAATTAACTATTATTGTGTGTGTGTTTTTTAAAAAAATTATGAACCAATACAGAATGCTGTACACCAGGCACTAAGGATTGTTATTGCAAAAAAAAAATCAATAAAACATTTAAAAAAGAAAGAAAGAAAATCATCCCAGGACCATCTCAGAGCACGTTCAGGAAGATGGTGACGACAGAGCTAATCTGGAAAGCATTTTTACTTGTTTTGGGGTGATCTCCATATAAATTGCATTGCTGCAGTTTAACTGGGTGGTATTGAGCGTGTCTTCTTGTGTAGACTAAGATTTGCAAATTAGTTGAGCAAAAGTCCTTCTAGGTATATTTTTGTTTTATTCTTATTTCACTCTCAGAAATTTTTCTTTTATGTATTTAAGCTTATTTAAATGTTTTAAATTTGTGTTCTATCATATAAATCATGGAGAATCAAAGTGAGTCTCTAAGTGCAAATTAAATAATAAAACACAACAAGGTAGGCTGTAGCCTAGTGCATATATTATGCATAGAATTTAATATCCCTTTTATGACAGCAGCAGCAGCACAAAAAAAAATCAGAAGAAAATCCAAAATGAAGAAAGCTGGCAGTGCTTCTAGCCATTACACAGAACAGGTCCTCACTGCGCTAAATGTAGGCTGCTATGGCAAATTAACATTTTAACATGGAAACTCATTCATTTGAAGAATTGGATTTGTTTTTTGTAAAAATATTGGAAGCTAAATAAGTTATTTAAATGCATAAGTATTTAAAATAAGTCAAACAACTCTGCGGGAATATCTGACACATTCCTAATGAAAAGCCGCAGCATTTAATTCCTAGCTGACAGAATAACCCTATAAATCACAGCCTGTGTCATTTTTCTAATATTGTACACACTTTGCATTTTAAACTTGAAAGAAATGATTTTATAGGATGTTTCCAGTTTAGCTGACCTGACTTTTTCAATAAATAAAAAGTATAATTTAAAAACATTCAAGCATCAATTGGCCACCACTATCCTACACCTAGCAAGTGTGAACACGTTACCAAGCACCCAGATCACAAGGTCATGATGGGGGGAGGGGGGCTGCAACATTTGCAACAGTTGGAAATACTTTATAGGCTGTAAAACACCCTTTCCCAACCCACTGATAATTCAAATCATTGTTAAACGAACAGTCATAAGTCAAGGACTACCTGTACGTTTTCTTCTTTCTCTTTTTAAACACTTCTCAGGACTATTGGTTTTACTCTAGAACAGGGGTGTCAAACTCAATTTCATTGAGGGCCACATCAGCATTGTGGTTGCCCTCAGAGGGCCGGGTAGGTATGGCCTGGGTGGGCGTGGCCTACTGGGTGGGCGTGGCTAGAGTGCGTATGGCCTACTGGGTGGGCATGGCTAGAGTGCGTATGGCCTACTGGGTGGGCATGGCCAGCTCTACATTGTTCGCATCAAGGGTGCCTATGAGGACCTCGGCAGGAGTGGGACAGATCTGAGGGTCTCTGGCAGAAGGAGGGTCTCTGGGCCAGGACCAAGGCATTGGGGGCCATTCCCTCACTGTTTCCAGGATGGCTTCACGGGCTACATGAAACCACTTCGCGGGCCGGATCCAGCCCCCGGGCCTTGTGTTTGACATGTCTGCTCTAGAAGCATAACCTACATTCAAATTTTGCAGCCACATCACATGGAATAACAATATGGATATAGACTTGGTCTGTACTGGGTGCCATTAAAAAGTAAATTATGAGACATTTCTTTCTTAATTCAAGTTTAGATAACCCGACTTTCCATGGCAGAATTGTGTGCACAGGAACTCACCTCTTTTAATGTAAAAGTTTCACCCTTAGCACCTGCTGCATGCAGAATTTTCAGCAGTGGCAATTTTGGTCGTACCTGTGATACACCAAATGAATTTTTTTTAGACTTGTTATATAACGCTGAACAAATTAATATAAAAAATCTACCTCCCACAGGTTACAAATTTAATCCAGATAGGTTTCACTGTATCAAGCTAGCAGAGGAAAGCAAATACAACTATTTCATAGAATCTAAGCAATGCAATGCTAACTTTCCCCTCTTCTACCAGATTACAGTATTAAATTGAAAAATCAAATTATATTACCTGTTTGACTGGTTCAGGTGATGATCTGCAGGCATTCTCAGATGGTTGAAATTGTTCAGAGGTAGATGTCATTTTGGCAGTCGGTATTAGAAGCCTAAAATAAAAATCAGGTTTACTTAACAGATTTATACTCCCTTCTCCTCCAGCAGTGCCAGCTGATATACATAGAATTTCCTACCCCAGTATTTTGTCACACTTTGTGAGATAGATGGGTTGACACAAAGAGAGAGAGAGTGTCACCAACCCAAACACGTCCCGTGAACTACCACAGCTGAGATTGGATTTGAACATCTATTCAATGCTACTCTCACATAACTTTAAACATTATTTTCAGAAGCCTTTGAGGCCCATTTGATATATATCACCTAAGGATAACACCAGAAATGCATTTAATGTTTACCATGCCAATCCTATCTTTTAATTTTGGTTACCCTAAGCTTGAAAGAAAACCCTGAAATGCCTACTTTATTAAATCTCTCAGTGAGGCTTTCAAGGTACTGATGGAAGTACCTCGTGGTTCAGTCCAAGCTGGGGATAAACAACATGGCGACTGCTTTAGGAAGAAGGTTACAGTTTATTGAAGAGGAAAGCCAGACAGAAAGATGGTTCTAGCAGAAAAAGGACTAAGCACATGTAGGGAGTGGGTTTTTATACCCTCTTGAGCCTTTTGTTTAGTGTTATTTCCTGTTTCAGGCTTTGTATTTCCTGTGTCACATATTCTGAGCTGATTCTGGGTGTGCCTTTCTGGTATTCTTGATGGTGGTGGGTCAATCCTATTATGTCCAGAGGTCATATCCTGCTTCCCTGGGGCTGGGGTATGTAGATTTTAGGTCTTTTGTCTTCTTAATCTCCTAGCTCCCTGGATTTACATCTGCATCTCTATAGAGCTGGTCCCTGCTTGGGGAAGGGAGACCTGGTGCTATTAAGAAAACTGAACATGCTTTCCTGCCTTTTCAAGATCCTTTGAGGAAATACATTTTTCTGCCCTTTTAATATTTCCTTCTCTGTGGGGCTCACTTCCCACAGTACCTTATTTAAAGTGTTGTTCCTTGAAATGTTGTTCTTCAAACTGCTTGAAGCAAAAGATAACCAAGTGTGTGCTCTTTGACATGTTGGACAAGTAGCTAACTTGTTAATGTGATTCACAATGTGAGTGTTGCTGAATCATTCAACCACTACTGGAAATTCTCACTCCAAGATTTACTCAGCAAGCAATGATGAACCACTACCTGCCCCTATTACTTAAAAACTGATGGCAAATACATTTTATGCCACCATGATGTTTATATTTTTAAGATACCATAAAGCTTGAGAGTACATACATACATACACACACATACATACACACACACACTATACACACACACACACACACACAGTTTTCAAGTCAGAAAGACCCATTTAATTTTCACTAAGTTTCAGTACGCTCAAGCAAAGAAAACTAAACTTGCTAAACTTCCAATTTTTATTTTAGGATTATTGTAATATCAAATTCAATAACACCAAGCACATTTTAAATCGTGGCAAAGTTTTGCACTTTATATTATTATAAAGACATAATCTTATGTCTTCTGGACCACAAAGAACATTAAGATTATAAAATCAAAGCATGCATAAAAGAATAAAATTTAAAGCAGCCTCAACATTAAAAACAAAACAAAACCCAAAACAGGGAAGCCCAGGTTACAAAGCAGCCTGCCATAAAGTATGAGGAGGAGGGAAGGGGGAAGGCAGGGAGGGGGAGGACAGGAACCAAAAGTGCCAGCCAGAGACAATGGATTGAATGAGCCGAGGACACAGCATGGGAATGGAATGTGAAACCAAAGAGGCACCAAACTTTAGAACTGTTACAAAAACAACTAATTTGAACTTTATGAGTTCAGAATTTTCAGTTTTAAAGGGTTAAGTGAGCAATAATGTATTGCCAAGAACAAAATGCAACAATATAAACAATGTCATTTTGGAATGTTATTTCAAAGAACAGTTTCCCTTGTAACTTAACCATAGTATTATTTTATTCAGTATAAGTGTGGGAAGTCAGCCCCCCAGAGAAGGAAATAGTAAAAAGGGCAGAAAAATATATTTCCTCAAAAGGATCTTAAAGAGGCAGGAAAGCACGCCCATTTTTTCTTCATAGCACCAGGTCTCCCTCCCCCAAGCAGAAACCAGTTCTGTACAAATGCAGATATAAATCCAGGCAGGTTGCAGGCCCCCAGCTGGGAGATTAAGAAGACAAAGACACCTAAAATCTACATACCCCAGCCCCAGGGAAGCAGGATATGACCTTTGGACATAATAGGAGTAACCCATCACCATCAGAATACCCGAAGGGCAAACCCAAACTCAGCTCAGAATACACGACACAGGAAATAGCCTCAAACAGGAACAGGAAATCACTCCAAACAAAAGGCTCAAGAGGGTATAAAAACCCACTCCCTACAAGTGCTCAGTCCTTTTTTCTGCCAGACATCTTCCTGTCCGGTTCTCCTCTCCAATAAACTACAATCCTCTTCCCAAAGCAGTCACCATGTTTATTCCCAGCTTGGACAAACCACAATGATTTTTCTTCCATAAGTATTGTTATATTCTCTTGAAAGTACTTGGGTTTGAATACATACTAGAAAAGAGACAATTTCTAAGAGTGTGATCTCTAGCTCTTTACTGCTTTAACAATTAAAATTTAAAATTGTGTCTAGAGATGGACTGCAGTCTAGCACAGCTGATAAAGTGTTAATATGCTCAATACTGGGCAATAACAAACTTTGTCAAAGCCAACAAAGAGATTTTCAAACATTAAAAAAATAATCTGTTCTCTAAAAACATTACTGAATCAGTAGGAACCATGTGAGATGGTAAACTCCTCCCCCTCTAGCTAACCCCTCTAGCTCAATGGCCTCAGGGACCCATTCCGTGGAGAGAAGTTTTTCCACGGACCAGAGGGGGTATGGTTTCACATGTTGCCTGCATCCCATGGATGAATCTTTGCTTGTGTGGAACAGTCGCTGCCATGCTGCGGACTAGTGCTTGTCCACAGATTGGGGGTTGGGGACCCCTACTTTAGACAACCAATCATCTAGAAAAGGCTAAATGAACAATCATGGATAATTCTACATTATGTCTAAACTAGGTTTATTACTCTCCGTATATTAATAGGCACATATTGTCCAATCTTGGTTAATTATTAACACAGAGTAATCCATATCTTATGATAATGAGACACAAATTTGTATGCCAGCATGGCAACTATAATACAACATTTGATGACATCATGGACCAAATCTATCTATGCATTCTCCCACATCGATATTAGGCAAAATAAGTAAAAGAAAAGAAGTCCACATATTCCTAAAGCATATCTAGTAAAGAGTATGAACCCCAACACCTCCTTCTGAAAACAGCCATCCAACCAGGAGCAGAACCAACATTAAACAGTATATTATGCAGTCAACCCATACAAGTTTTGGATATATATTAATACCATGGTTGAAAATAGACAATGAATTTAAAGCTAGATAGTAATGATGCATAAAATGACAGATGGCAAGCTGTGGGATATTTCCTTCATACAGAATCAAAAGAAACAGAAATGAAAATGTGTATGAAAATTAGCCACAGCGAGACAGTATTTAAAAAACACATAACCCATGGAATTAATTTAATTTACTTATTTTCAGTTGGGGAAGGTATTCAATAAAATGGGCACATTTCTTATTTAAATTTATCCAGAGAGAGGTCTCTCAGTGTTACAATGTCAAAAGACACATACTCTGACCCAAAAGATGTTTAATAAAGCATACTAGTTGAATTCACACAACTAACCAACCACTATGATATACAATCTATAATGTCTAAGTTCACATTTCACTCTAAATCAGGGGTGTCAAACTGCCGGCCCATGGGCCCGACGTGTCATCCGGAAGCCGTGCCCACCGCATTGCCGGCAATGGCAAAACTGTCCCAATACGCTGCACGATGCCACGTGACATCACGAGTTTGACATGTCTGCTCTAAATCAAACTGCAGAATGTCTTGCCACTCAACTATAATAAAATGCAACAATGCATGTAATAATATGTATCAAACTTTTAGGATGAATACAATGCTGCATTAACTTCAAGTACTCTAACGTTTTGAGTTTCATTTAAAAATTTTGCATTAAAAATGTTAAGAGCAATAAACAATGCAAGGTGTAAAACAAGATACACTACCTTTAATACCTGTTGGATTACAAATTTAAAGATTCTCTTAACTTGAACTTGGCTTATAATGCCTAAATGGAAATGTTAGTGCAGAAGTTTTGTTTGTTTGATTGATTGAATTGATTTCTATAGCCACCCATCTCAGCAAACTTCTCTGGGCGGCTATAGAAATCAAATAAATAAATTTTTCCAGCAATGCAAAAATAATTTGCCGTTATCTTCTCCTGGGATATTTTTTCAACTTTCTAGTTTAATTTACAGCACTTGGATTTCCTAATGATTTCCCATCAAAATGGATTCCACTTAGTTTTTGTCAACATCAGCAAATGTCAACTAAGTGTGGCCTCCTTTGGAAACCAAAGCTTTCAATGGATTCTTTTCCAATCTAGCCTGTTCCAAACATCAATGTTCTTATTTTTTGCTGGAGTTTTAAAACAAGTCCATTATAGTTACCAGATCAATTACTGATGTTACAAATAACAGAACCCAATGACATTTCATATGTCATACAGACTAAACAATGTAGCTTGTTTAGTTGAACTTAAAGTGATATGCCAGTCTAAACCAATGTAATTCATGAGCTATCATTATGGCAAAATGAGTGAATGCACATGCTAAATGTGTTAATATTTTGTGAGGCTGTATCAATAATCTCTTCAAGTTTTTTGTTCCAAGTGGCAAGTTAAGAAACCACAGTATTTCCTATATTGCAATAGCACATTAAAATAAACTTACTTTTAGCCAGACATTAAAATAAACTTACTTTTACCAAAGGAAACTTCTTCAGTGAAGCATACATAAGATAAAATTTCTAATGTGATAAGTTTACTAACTACCTTGTTCCTAGTCAAAAGAGATACCATTTGATTTTTCAGTTACTAATCTAACATATGGAGAAAATACCAAGTAGGGGTCTTGCCAGTGACACTCTTCAATCTCAATTACTCACACAGTGACCTATCTCACACTTCACAGTAAGTCTGTAGTAAGTTACACTGCATCTTAATGCAAAGTGAGAACCTAATGAAAGCTCTCCTCTGGAATAGGTTAAGGTACTAAACCAGAAACCAGGAGTCTGTGACCTCCAGTCTCCTCTAAAGTACTAATCAGTCACAACCATGCTTAATTTCTGATCAGAGATAAGGTCAGCTAAATACTGCCATCTGCTGAGAATAGATGCTAATTATAATAAATTAAGTTGTCTCCTTCTAGTTTCATACCGCAATAAGATTTTAAGTCTCTCCTCTTTTTGAAATATCTTTATGCTAACGGTGGACATAAATTACATTTTTGTTCATACACAGTAACACCTAGAATAAAAGATATTCAATATTGTGGTACCATTGGGTTTTTAAATAAGTTCATTTTTAATTATTCCACATATTCATATGAGTTGGAGAAATGAATTTCATGTATTACAGCACTACTACACCCCTTTCCAGTTGGTCAATAATATTCTCATTTAAAGAATAATGTAAAAAAATAAAACAACTGGTTTTGAAAGAAAAATGCAAAAAATCTATGCTTATGTTGAATATTTCTTTGCAGTCATTACCCAGAAAGATAATGGATATTTTTTTCAATTTTTTAAACTTATAAATTTTATAAAATATTGGAGTTTACTTTTGTAAGCCATATTGACAACAATTGTTCAATTATGAAAGTAAAACCAATAGGCTAACTAAAAATATTGGCTTTCTTGAGAACCTTCTTAAAGACCAATAGGAGCAGTGGAACAAGCTGCCTCCAGAAGCTGTGAATGCTCCAACATTGGAAGTTTTTAAGAAGAGACTGGACAGCTATTTGTCCGAAATGGTATAGGGTTTCCTGCCTGAGCAGGGGGTTGGACTAGATGACCTCTAAGGTCCCTTCCAATTTTATTATTATTATTAAATATTGGGAGGGCAAACTATACTACAAGGTAGGTGCTATAACAGGAAAAGCACAATTCCTGGATCTTATTAGATGACACCACCTGATGGAAGGAACCCCACCCATGTGAACTCCATCAAATATGATGGGATAAGCAGAATTAACAGGAGACATACAGTAATGGAGGCCCTTCTCTGCTTATTTTAATCAACCGTTTCAAACCGAGACTAAAAGTTGTCTCTGAATGGTTTACAATGTCAGCATATTGTCCACAACAATCTGGGTCCTCATTTTAATTCAACCTTGAGCACGTGAGGATCAAACTCCTGGCTGTGGGCAGTGTTAGTCTGCAATACTGCATTTTAACCACTGTGCTTTAAAAATTGGCCAAACTTGGCACCAGTGGCGGCTGGGGAATTCTGGGAATTGAAGTCCACACATTTTAAAGCGGCCAACTTTGGCAAACACTGCTTTAAAGCAACTTACATACTTGCTCTTTCTCTGCATTCCCACCTGCATCGATATCACTTTCTGAAATCTAGTCTGAAGCATTAAATAGTCTTACTGTGCTACCTGACCTACAGAAAAATTGACAAGACACTGGAAGAGGTACAGTTATAGGCCCTTCGGGTACTTGGGAGAGCAAGATAAGGTTATAAAATGAGGTCAGCCTGGAGTATTTCTGAGCCTTCGCATTCAATTAGTATATGTCAGGTCTATCACCGATATTATACCTGTGATACTATTCGCAACACAGACCTCATTGCCCTGCCAGTCAAGTGACCTTTAATCAATCCTTAAATTGGGAAGTGGGCAACAAAAAGTAATGCACTCTCTCTCCCCCACCCCGTTTCCTTCTCTTGCACACCCGCCTAATTCTTCACTCTTGCCACTTTCAAACAACTTCCCTAGAAACCCTGCACTCTTATTTCACCAGTTTCGGCATCTGTCCCGCCCTGTTGGCAGTTTTAAGCGGCTGCAAAAAAATAATAATCAAGATGAACTCACGGTAAAGCTCCTCAAAGCTATCCCTCCCCGTCCCCCAATTCTTTCGGAGGAGGACTGAAGCTTTAGGACGACCTCCTCGCCTCCATTTTACTTTGGGAGGGAAAAGAAAGCAGGCCACCCTTTTCGCTTGCGAGTCAACATGGAGCCCCACGCTCTTCCGTCGAGATCATAGAGAGCGGAGGCACCGCTAAGGGAACGCCCCCTCAAACTTCCGGGAATGGTCGCCCTTACGAGAGCCTCGCCTTTTCCATCCGCTCTGCGCAGCAGGGGCGCCAACGAGTAAGAGGAACTCCCTGGGAAGCCAAGCGTTGGGGCGGAAATCCTTCCTATTTGAAAGGAGCCGAGAATGCTAGGCTTTCGGGTTCACGCCTTGCTTAAAAATATATTTCTCTGCTGGGCTGAGAAGGAGAAGTACAGCCTTGAACAAAGCTCTCCGACGTTTTCTTTTCCTTCATCATAATAAACAACCTGCGCAATTTTGTGTGTGTGTAACAAAACATTAATCTTGTCCCTGTATTGATCTCTGCCTACCACGACTGCCCCTGGAGTTGTGGTGCTTTTTGGACCAAAATACCTTAATCGGCTGGAAGATTTTTCTTAGGGTGGCTGGGTGGAAGACTGAAACCTACAATCGAGGGTTTATTGTGTGCGTACTGGGCTAGTCAGTACCACCCACCTTACAAACATGCATTATTGTAGTAGACTACCTTGCATTTATCCGAACGGTAAATGGTTATCATACTCTCCCCTAGGCACGCAGGTTGTCGGTAGCGTTTTCAAGCTTTAGAAAGAGATGAATATGTAAATATTGGCATCTAACCAAGGGAGTTTTTTTCTTGTAAAATGATTATTTCCCCTGCATTTACAACGTTGTTCATGCAATTTTCTTGGTTTCTCACCAGCAAAGTGTGCATTAGTAGCCCCAGAAGTGATAACATTTATATTTAATATAAACAAATGTATTTATGCATTTATATTTAATACAACATTTATAATCCATGCCGAATGTAAGGGAAACCTCAGCAACGCAAAAACAATCTCTTGTTCCAAAATTACGGCTGGAATAGTAGCTTTGGGGAAACATCGAAGTTGCAAATCTGCAATTGGCCCTCGTAAATAAGTGAACGAGCTGCGTGAAAAAAAATTTTATGTAGCATCGTTGCACACTAACGCAGCATGGAGCCCGGATAGCTCAGTCGGTAGAGCATCAGACTTTTAATCTGAGGGTCCAGGGTTCAAGTCCCTGTTCGGGCGAATTATTTTTTTTTTGTTTTCGTTTTTTTTTTAAAAAAAAATTCCGAACGTTCTTTCCAAATTTTTCCTTCGTTTCTTCTTCATGTATTTAAAGTCGCCGATTTTGTTCGCTATACAGATTGATTTAATTAAAAACAAAGTTCCTCATTTCTTGTGTATTTTAAAAAGACACCGGAATTATATATTTATTCCTTCTTTTTTAATTTATCCTTGGAAAGGACGTCACTTGGTGCAAGATTTTTGGATGCGATTTTCTATTAAAAATCATGCTCGCCCGAACAGGGACTTGAACCCTGGACCCTCAGATTAAAAGTCTGATGCTCTACCGACTGAGCTATCCGGGCACTCTGCAGAGAGTTCTTACGGCGTGCAAATGGCCTTTATCAATTCAAGAAAAGTTGAGTGCAAGTTTTTTATTTCACTTCACAGTTTATGCCAATTTCTACGCCGATAACTATCTCCTTTCATTAATTTCTTGCTACACTAATCTTTCGTTTCTATGTCCTTTTCAATTTCTGATTTTTCAGAGATAGTGTGAAAAGGTACAAACAAGATAGAGCAAGGGGCTTGAAAAAGAATTAAAGGATCAAACTGGTAATCAAACAGCTATCTCAGCCTGAGTCTTAGTTGTGTTATATTAATTTGGAAGACCCTGCTTAAAGCAACAACGGAACGTATCTCACCTATTAGTTTATTCATTCAAAATGAGCGAACTAATTAAAATAGTTCTGCTCAGGCTTTTTCTGCTCTCAGCTTTTCCTTGTGACTTTTGGCCACAATTGGAACCAGAGGTTTCACTGCTAAACGAGGCACTTAGTTGTTAAGTTAGTCAAGTGCCCGATTTTACAACCTTTTTTGCTAAGATTGTTGAGGACTCCTTGGTGGTCTCTGAGCTTGCTTGTTTGTTTGCAGACATTTCATTACTCTTCTAGGTACCATCATCAATGCTAGTGAATGTGAGGTTTGCTCCCTGTTTATACAGTTGCTTGCCCTGCCAGTGTTGTTGGAAATGTGAGTTTCTTCTTGGTAGTTTCCTCATTAAGGTATTGCTTTCTGCTTGATTCTTTGTTTGGTGTTAATCCTTGCTTATCTGGGTGCTGGCCACTGGAGATAATGTGGTCTTTTTTGTTTCCTTCTTAACTTTTTTATTTTGAATGATGTCTAAATATGTTTATCTCTTTGTGACTGTTGACAATGGATTTGTCTGAGTTCCCAGGAATTGCATAGTGTATATTTTTAATTTAGCTTAGTCTAAAATGCTTGCAGTTTTCCAGTTGAAATTATGATTGAGTTTTCATCCTGTCTTCTGACCACTAGTTAGTGTTCATGGATGAGCTCTGCTAGATTTCTGCTTATCCTACATAGTGACTGATATAGTCCTTACACACTATGTCAGGGGTGTCAACTGCTGGCCCGCAGGCCGGATACATCATGCCGAAACCGTGCCCATCCCAGCTCCAGCAATGGGGAAAAAGTTGCAATAGGTCATGACACATCACATGATGTGGCAAGTTTGATACCCCTGCTCTATGTTGTAGAAAACTCCTGTTTTTAATTCTTGAGCTACTGGGTCTTTTTGTTTACTTAAGATGTTCTGGAGGCTTTTAGTTGGTTTGTGTGTTACAATGATTCTGTGTGGTTATATAGTCTGTTGGTTGTTTTTGAGATGTTTTATGTTGTATGGCAATGTGTAATCCTTTTCACAGCTTGTGCTGGTGGTGCTGTAGACTAGAGGGTTGAGTGATCAGGAATTTTTTAAATAAAATTGTGAGGGTATCCTTTTTCTTGTAAAATGATGTATAAGAGCCTGTTTCCTTTTTCTGGTGTTCTTGGTTGCTGATTGTGCTTGTCTGAATAATGTTCTGACACTGCTTCTTTTATCAGACGTTTGGTTGTTACTTTGCTAGTGGTTAGTATGGTTTTTTGATAGACTTGTGTTTCTAATTTGCCACCATTTTTTTCTGCTGATGAGGGCATCTAGGATGATGTTGTTTTCTTCTTCCATTGTGAATTGTATCTCTTTGAAGATGTTGTTTTATGTGTCTTTTCTCATTATTCTTTTTTATATTATAACAAAGGTGTCATCTACATACCAGATCCATAGTTTTGGCTGTATGCATGGGAGTGCTACAGATGTTGTATTACAGTCTCTGATATGAGTCCTGAGAATGGTGATCCAATAGTGTTCCTCTGATTTGTTGGTACATTAGTCCACCAAGCTGAAAGTAAGTGTTGGGGCGTAGGCTAAAGCGGTCCATGATTCTGGATATTTCTATTTTAATGTATTTTTAAGTGTGCAACCCATACACACAATTTTTGCCCCTACAAAACAAAAAAGGGGAAGAGCTTTACAGCCTGTATGAAAAAAGTGCACATAGAGGGTCCAAGAAGAAACTGAAGTTATTACCAGTAGTGATGCATTACTACAATGTACTGAATAATTCACTTCTGAAACTAGCTACTAGAAAGTTTATGTGTTCTGATTCTCCAACTCTTCTCCTATGTATTGCCAGTTGTTTGCTTGACAACTATGCAAAGTCATCCATTACTGTCATTAGAGCAAAAGATTCCTTCCATGCAGGAAGAGACATTTTATTAACTATTAATTCATACGGCACCCTTATATCAGGATTAATTCTGAGATTGTTTTTCAACAGATTTCTTGCCAAGGGAAAGAGCTCTGCACACATTCAGACACATCCAAGCTGCATTCCCATTTATGATTTGAACCTTCTCTCTGTTCTTAAAGGCTCCATACTTCTGTTGGCTAATAGTCATGAGTCAACCCTCCCCTTTCTTCACCCCCAATTTCTTTGCCCTGAACATTTGTTTCTTTGACAGACTACTGCAAGTTGTTTGAAAATCATAGGGAAAACAGCAGGAACAATCTAACTGCTGACATCTTACCAGTAAAAATGGAGACATGTTAGTAAGCTTCAGTTGTCAAGTCAAGACTTGATATTCAAATCATTCTTTTGGTATGGCAGACTGCTAAGGCATAGAAAATAATGGGTAGTTTCAGTGCTTTTTTTGTAAAAGAAAAAGGTGCCGGAACTCACACATGTCATACAACCCGCCTTGCCTACCCTACAAGGTTCCATCCAAAAAAGGTGCCGGAACTCCGTTCTGAGCGTTCTATGAGAAAAAAAGCCCTGAGTAGTTTTATCTCGATCACCAAGATTTAATATCTATAGAAGGGCAATACTTTTAATAAAAAATAACCTAATAAACATTATGACAGTATTGCTTATTTACTTAAATAGCATTATCCAAATAATTTCTATTTTAAATAATCCCTTAACAAGCCCTTTAAATTTTCTATACATCCTGATGGATCCTCATTTTATCGTTTATAAAACAGATATAATTCTGCCAGTTCTAATATACACACTGATTTCCCTGATGCAATGATTTCCCTCTTTGTTTTAGGGCAGGTGAATTTTGTCAGAGGGCTATTGACCAGGCCTTATCAAAGCATTTTTTCAAATCAGAGATAATCTAAATATTTCTATTGGTGGGCAATTATTAAATTTGCTAATAAAAACAAAGGATAAGTTTCTTACATTGTAAGATTTTATTCCTTCCATCAAATATATATGGCAAGCTGAACTTGGTAAGAATTCAATTCTTTGCTTGGCTATTGCTATTGCTTTATTATGTGGGAAGAATTCAGAGAAAGAAATATTTTGGGAAATATTAAAAGGGCAGAATATATTTATCCAAAGGAATAATGGAGAAGATCTTAAAGGCAGAAAAGCAAGCCCAGTTTTCTTAATAGCTCAAGCAGAAGCCAGGCAGAGCCCAGCTTTTAGAAATGCAAATTCAATAATCCATTCAGGAAGGTTGGGGGCCAGGAAGCTATGAGATTAGGAAGACAAAGACCTCTAATAATAATAAGAAGTTGGAAGGAACCTTGGAGGTCATCTAGTCCAACCCCCTGCTCAGGCAGGAAACCCTATACCATTTCAGGCAAATGGCTGTCCAGTCTCTTCTTAAATACTTCCAGTGTTGGAGCATTCACCACTTCTGGAGGCAGGTTGTTCCACTGGTTAATTGTTCTAACTGTCAGGAAGTTTCTCCTTAGTTCTAGGTTGCTTCTCTCCTTGACTAGTTTCCATCCGTTGCTTCTTGTCCTGCTTTCAGGTACTTTGGAGAATAGCTTGACTCCCTCTTCTTTGTGGTAGCCCCTGAGATATTGGAACACTGCTATCATGTCACCCCTCACCCTTCTCTTCATTAAACTATACATACCCAATTCCAGCAACCGTTCCCTATATGTTTTAGCCTCCAGCCCCCTAATCATCTTTGTTGCTCTTCTCTGTACCCTTTCTAGAGTCTCAACATCTTTTTTACATCGTGGTGACCAAAACTGGATGCAATATTCCAGGTGTGGCCTTACCAAAGCATTGTAAAGTGGTATTAGTACTTCACTTGATCTTGATTCTATCCCTCTGTTAATTCAGCCTAGCACTGTGTTGGCTTTTTTGGCAGCTGCAGCACACTGCTGGCTCATATTGAAGTGATTGTCTACTAGGACTCTGAGATCCCTGTCACAGTTATTACTATTGAGCAAGGTACCACCTATACTATACCTGTGCATTTGATTTTTCCTGCCTAAATGTAGAACCTTACTTTTTTCACCATTGAATTTCATTTTGTTAGATAGCGCCCAGTGTTCGAGTCTGTCCAGATCCTCCTGTATTTTAAGCCTATCTTCTGGAATATTGTCAATTCCTGCCAGCTTGGTGTTGTCTGCAAATTTTATGAGTTCCCCATCTATCCCCTCATCCAAATCGTTGATGAAGATGTTGAAGAGCACTAGGCCCAGAACAGAGCCCTGGGGCACCCCACTACATACTTCCTTCCATGTAGATGCAGTTCCATTGGGGACCACACACTGAGTACGGCCTGTCAGCCAGCTATGAATCCATCTGGTGGTGATGCTATCTAACCCACATTTTTCTATCTTATCAAGTAGTATGATCTACTTTATCAAATGCCTTACTGAAGTCCAAGTAAATTATATCTACAGCATTCCTCTGGTCCACTAATTTTGTCACTTGGTCGAAGAATGCACTAAGATTTGTCTGGCATGATCTGTTTTTGACAAACCCATGTTGACTTTTAGTGATGACTTTGTTTGCATCAAGGTGTTAACTGATTTGTTGTTTGATTATCTTTTCCAGAATCTTCCTAGGTATTGAGGTCAGGCTGATAGGTCTGTAGTTTCCTGGATCTTTTCCCCCTCTTTTTTGAAGATGGGAACTACATCAGCTCTCTTCCAGTCCTCTGGTAGTTCCCCAGTGCTCCAGGATCTTTGAAAAATATAGTTCAGTGGTTCTGAGATCACGTCTGCCAGTTCCTTGAGAACTTTGGGGTGTAATCCATCTGGCCCTGGTGATTTGAACTCGTCTAGGCTGGACAGATGCTCACTTACCATTTTCTTGCCTATCTTAACTTACATTTCTATTCTGTTTTTTATGGCACTGGTTTTGGTAGGTTGGACTGTTTTTCCCCTTTGTGTAAAGACAGATACAAAAAACGAGTTAAATAGTTCTGCTTTCTCCTCTAAAATCTACATACCCCACCCAAACTCTAAAAGACATGACCTTTGGGAACATAATAGGATTAACCCATCAATACCAAAAGGGCACACTCAGATTTAGGTCAAAATACATGACACAGGAAATACAAAGCCTCAAACAGGAAAAGAAAACAGAAAGCCCAAGAAGGTATAAAAACCCAATACTCCCAGCAACATGTAGTCAGCTTTCCGAGAGTCATGCTTTTGTTTGGCTCTACTTTTCAATAAACTACAACCTTCTTTCTAAAGCAGTCTCCATTTTGTTTATTCCCAGCTTGGACTGGACCCTGGTGAAGATTTTTCTTTCAACAATTAAAAACCTCCATCCCAACTTTTGAAACTTTATTATCCCTCTCCCCAAAGATGGAAGAGCGGTGGTTTAATGGCCAAAATGTATAATCTCGATCTATCATTCCTGAATGGAAGCAGATAATTTCTTGGATCTCCACAAGATTTGCCATATTGTATCATTTAATTGCTTATCTGACTCTGACTCCCAAACTTCTTTTCAGCCTAATGTAGGTTACTGTACTTGTATCAAATTTCCAACAAACCTGAGTTTTGATGTTGCTTCTTCATGAAATAATTGATGAATGATATTTCAAAATTAGATAGCAGGCAGTGTTTAACAAATTGCAACACTCTCTTAAACTCATAGAAATGAAATTTTGTGAGACCTCTATCTCTTCCTTACCATAAGTTACCAATTTTTATAAACATTTGTTATTGCACATAAACTCTTATTTTTCAAGTATACTATTCTATCTTGGTTATGAAAACCTGGTTGTATCATCAGGGAAATTAGTCAGGAAACAACTGGCATAAATAAATTACCCCAATGTGTAACCTTTTGAGTCTTTCCGAATTTTTTATCATCACTATGGTAAAGAAGTAAAAAAACTTTGAAAATACCAACTATTTTAGCGAGAAGTTCAAAATCAATCTCAAGATGAAAACTGTAGGTGTATGTCTTCATCCGTAGCCTCCTTTCTTGGTTTCAGGTTAAGAACGTATTTCTGGTACATTCTCACTTTTGTTTAATTTTTAAACTGAAAGGTTTTTTTTAGAATTGCTGGATTTCTTCAACCAATTGAAATAGTACTAAGGAGAGTATAGAGTTGTTGAAACATAAAGTGGAAATTACTATTTCAGTACAACTCTAATGTGATTTCTTTATGATTCAACTTAGATAGGATTTAGAGTAAACAAATAACTCCTACAATGCCAGACGCTTACTCATTAGTAAGTAGAATACATTCAATGAGTCAGATTTCCAGTGAACTACAATACAGTATATAGATTCCCTTTATACTGTATTTTATTTGCTCCTCGGTGTAATTTTATTTTTGTCCACTTGGGAGCAGTGGAAACAATAAAGAATGTTAAAATAAAATTCAATATTATAAATGTAAATAATTTCAATAAATTTAAATAAATAAAAGTATAAATGTTATTGCAATTGTACAATACTACTACCAGATCTAGTCTGCATAAGTCCAGAATGACTATACACAGTATTAACATCCTTATGAAACCAAGTGACTAAGGACAAGATGTTTTTAAGCATTTTGCCTGTTAATACATCCTCATCCTCATCATCAAGCAGGCATTTCAGATAGAAATATGAAAACAGTATGAAAGGCTGCTAGACAAGAAAATTGCAGAAGTGTACTAAATGGCATCCTTATTGTGTACACAGAACTCTATCTATCTATCTATCTATCTATCTATCTATCTATCTATCTATCTATCTATCTATCTATCTATCTATCTATCATCTCCTACATGTTTCATGGGTGGGCTTCACTTCTAAGTAAGCTCTGTGTGCACAACAAGGATGCCATTTAGTAGACTTTTGCAGTTTTCTTGTCTAGCAGCCTTTCATACTGTTTTCAGATTTCTATCTGAAATGCCTGCTTGATGATGATGATGATGATGATGATGATGATGATGATGATGATGATGATATCCATTCAGTCATGTCTGACTTCAAAATTCTGTTGGCCAGGTCTTCTGATCTTGCACTACTTTTTGAGTTTTTCTATGCTTTGGTTGGTGTCAGCTTTGATGATGTCCAGCCACTGTGTTCTTTGGCAGCGTGATTTTCTTTTACCATTAACTCTTCCAAACATAATTGCTCTCTCAAGTGGAAATGTCTACTTAGTTATATGAAATTTCTCAGTCCCTTCGCCTATGAGGAAAAGTACAAGCTGCATTCAATCACTGCAAGATAAATGATAAAAATACCATTTTAGAATATATGTTAATTTGAAAAAAATGAATTATTCTTGTTTTCAGGATGGCTCAGGTTATCTTTGTGTATATATTACATAGTTAAATACTTGAAAGCAATAATCCAAATCTTTCTTTCCAGATTAATGGAATGTACACCTATGAACAAAACAAAATGCTCTATTCCTTTCTGTTGTGTATGTAAATAGTTGCAAGCAAGGGATTTTGCAGACTGCACCAGAGCTAGGTTTGAGCGGGAGATTCCGGTGCAATCATTGGCTGCAGTTAGCAAGAAGCGGGAGAATAAACACCTCTGATTGGTTACAGTTCAAATAGTTCCACTATAAAAGGTTGCAACACTTGACAGTTGACAGTTGACAGTTGTGTATTCAATAAACTCGTTCATTGCAAAAACCACTCTGAGTCCTCGTCTATCAGAACAAAACAATTGGCGACGAAGGTGGGATAGACAGAAGACCAGAGAATCGGCGAATTGTTGCGCAAAGGCGGCAGATTCGAAAACGAGTCACAGTCAACCGGCGGCCGCGGTGAAATAAAAAAAATTTCTCCGAATGGCGCAAATAGGGTCCTTGAAGGAATTCGACCCAAACTTCCCCGAGGATTGGGAAGAATACATCGGTCAAGTGGAAGGGTTCCTGCTAGTAAACGGAATCACCGATGACCGGAAAAAGGCGGCAGCATTATTGACAATTTGTGGCACACCGGTCTACAGAATCGCTGTCGGACTGTGTCAACCGCAACCAGTCTCTAGCGTGCCTTATGCCGACCTTTTAGCCAAACTAAAGGTCCACTTCACCCCCAGGAGGTCTGAGCTCTTTTGGCGCCGCATCTTTGAGAAAAGGAACCAGAGACCGGGGGAATCCATTCAAAAATTTGTCGCTGCCGTCAGGGAAGCCGCAGTACGGTGCAAATACGATAACTTAGAGATAAGAATTCGGGACCGAGTTGTAGTGGGCTTGCGTGACGAGCAGCTTCAAAACAGGATAATCGCCAAACCCACCGGCGATCTGCAGGAGGTGATAGACGAACTCCTAACGTACGAGTCTACCGGGTATCGCGACCCCCCCCACAGTAGCATGGCAGCGGCGTCCGAGATCAACCAAGAGGGCTATGTGGACTGCGGGGAGGTGGACCAACAGTGGGAAGACGACATCGCCGAAGTCTCGAGGCGATTCGGAAAATTGGCGCCAAGATCGCCCAGAAGTGAGGGGCCTGATCCAAACCGCCGACAACAACCCGCAACTCCGCAAAGACAGGCGACCGCGCCACAACGACCATGGAGGGACACCGCAACCAGACCGAGAGACAACGACAGCCAAAACCGGTGCGGCAGCTGCGGAGGCAACCATCCCCGAGCATCTTGCCGATTCCGAAATGCAAAGTGCAGGGCGTGCGGGAAGACGGGCCACATCCAGGCCATCTGTAGGAGCCGCGCTCGGGACAACCGCCTGCACGAAGTCGATGTGTGGCCCGAAGGTAGGGTAACCCCTTACGTTAGTGGCAAAGAGACCCCTAGTCCCCGGGTTAAAATTCAAAATCTAGGGGAGGTGGCGCATGTCTACCGCCGGAAAAAAGGGAAAAACAGCAATTTTCCAGAAGGAAAATTAAAAATCATAGTCCATCTGCAAGGGGTTCCTTGCAGAATGGAAATAGATTCAGGGGCTTCAGTGTCAATAATCTCCAGTGAAACCCTGGAGAGGATTGAACAATTAAGTGGAAGGAAAATTCCACTTAGTTCCACAAAAATTCAGTTAACTGACTTTCAAAAAAGCCCCATAAAAATAAAAGGAAAGGTTAGCCTTAGAGTAAAATTTAAAGGCTTTAAAGGGGTCTTAGATTTAATAGTTACTGAGGGGCATAGGACTAGCCTAATTGGCCTTAACTGGTTCCCAGCCCTGGGCATTTGGGTAGGGGGAATAAATTCAGTAATTAAAAATAAGACCCTCGAATCAGTCTGCAATGAATTTGCAGACGTATTCGATGGGTCTTTGGGTAAATATAAAGGGCCCCCGATTAAATTTAACTTAGACCCCTCAGTGAAACCTATCAGGCTTAAGGCCCGTAGGGTGCCTTTCGCTCTAAAGGAAAAAATCGAGGCCGAGCTCGACAGGCTAGTAGGCCAAGGGGTCCTAGAACCTGTTGAGGGCGGCCTGTGGGAAACGCCGATTGTCACACCCCTCAAACCTAATGGGGATGTGAGAATCTGCGCTGACTATAAGGCCACCCTGAACATTGGAATGAAAAAGCATGCTTACCCGGTCCCGACGGTGAAGCAGGTCCTCGCGACGATCCAGGACGGCGCCATGTTTGCCAAGTTAGACTTGGCGCATGCGTACTTACAATTGACAGTCTCTGAAGAGGCTGCAGAAGCACAAACGATTGTTACCCACAAGGGGGCGTTCCGGGTCCACAGACTGCAATTTGGTATCGCAGCAGCTCCAGGCATCTTCCAAGAAGTGATGGAGAGGACCTTAAAGGGCATACCTGGTGTATGCCCTTACTTTGATGATGTCCTGATAGCTGGGAAAGATGAAGAAATGTTAGTAGAGCGGCTGGAACAGGTACTGGGCAGATTTAGGAGGGCTGGATTGAAATTAAAAAAGGAAAAGTGTTCCATTGGGGTTAAGTCCACTGATTTTTTGGGCTTCAGGATAGACAAGAATGGAATACATCCTACCCCTGACAAAATTAAGGCAATTAAATGGGCTCCTGAGCCAAGGAACAAGGCTGAACTACAAGCTTTCCTTGGGTTGGTAAATTTTTACCATACGTTTGTACCTCACAAGGCTGCCATTGCAGAACCCCTCCACAGACTTTTAGATAAGAAGGCTCCTTGGCAGTGGCAGAATAAACATAGAGTTAGTTTCCAAACGTTAAAAGACATTCTTTCCAGCCAATCAACTGTAACCCACTTTATAGAGAATAAACCCATTTACCTAGCGTGTGATGCTTCACCTTATGGTGTGGGGGCCGTGATCAGCCATTTAGACAACCAAGGGATACAAAGACCAATCGCATATTACTCCCGGACACTAACCAAGGCCGAGAGGAATTATGCGCAGATTGATAGGGAAGCATTGGCAATTGTGGCAGGAGTAAAGAAGTTCCATGACTACCTTTACGGTAGGAACTTCACCATACTGACTGACCACAAACCCCTGTTGGGACTGTTTACCACAGATAAACAGACTCCCCAAATTATGTCACCCCGAATGCTGAGGTGGTCCATTTTCCTCTCAGCATATTCATTTTCTCTTCAATACAGACCGGGCAAAGACATGGGTCATGCTGACGCCCTGAGCAGGTTGCCCTTGAACATCACTGAGGATGACCCTGCCCCTGCGGGACAAATCATGTCCCTACAGGACATCCCAGACTGGCCCTTAACAGCTAAAGATATAGCTGTGGCAACAAACACTGACCCTACTTTAAAGAGAATAATGGCCTGGGTTCTAAGTGGGTGGCCTAATGCCAATCCGGATGCCCAGTACATTCCATATTTCAGAAGGAAAGATGAACTGTCAGTTCATTTGGGTTGTTTATTGTGGGGAAACCGTGTGGTTATTCCTGAAATTCACAGGCCAGCCATTCTATTAGAATTACATGAAGGCCACCCAGGAATAGTACGCATGAAGGCGTTGGCTAGGAGCCACTTGTGGTGGCCTGGGTTGGACAACAACATTGAGGAATGCGTTGCCAATTGCCATCTGTGCCAACGCTCTAGGCCAGAACAACAACACATTCGTACGCATAAGTGGGAGTTAGCGAGGAATCCTTGGTCCAGGATTCATATTGATTTCGCTGGACCATTCCAAGGGTTAACGTTTCTGGTGGTTGTTGACAGCTTCTCTAGATGGCTAGAGGTAGTACCAGTCAGTTCTACGACTTCTGGTAGAACAATACAGGTATTAAGGGGCCTCTTTGCCACTCATGGGTTACCGGATGTAATCGTGTCTGATAACGGGCCACAATTCACCTCTGTTGAATTCCAGGATTTCCTCAAGGCCAACTCGATTAAGCACAAGACATCAGCACCCTTCCACCCATCCTCCAACGGCTTGGCAGAACGTAATGTGAGGACCACAAAAGACGCTTTAAAAAGGATCATCAGAGGTGACTGGCATCAAAGACTGGCCGAGTTCTTGCTGACCCAACACACGACCCCATGTACTGCCACGGGCAAAAGTCCAGCTGAAATGAGGTGGGGAAGAAGACTAACAACCAAATTGGACAGATTACACCCTGACAGACTTCCAGCAAGCGCTGAACCGGACATTCCTAATAGAACATTTAAAGTGGGGGATCTAATTTGGGCTAGGAACTATGCACCAGGGGACAAATGGTTTCCAGGGGTGGTCACTGAAATTTTAGGGCCCCTGTCATACACTATTGAGGGGGAAGGGAATAGGGTCTGCAAGAGACACATAGACCAGTTGAGGAAGAGAAATAGTGGGTGCGCACCAGAAGAAGGGGATCTAGGCATATTTGGGGGGAACACTACACCTGGGTTCAGTGATAACAACCTGCCAGATAGTGGGGTTGCTGATTTGCACAACAACTCAGTCCCGGGTAACCTCCAACAGCAATATAGTCAGTATGATTGGGAAATACCCCTGCGGAGTAGGCCAGGATCAGACAATATTCTAACACAACCAAACCCACGAAACAGCAATAGGATAGTATCAGAGCCAGTTAATCAAGAGCACGGGTCCAATGGAGACAATCAGCCAAGCAGACAATCCGGTAAGGGTGTCCTTAGCAGTCAGGGCAATAGATACCCTTCTAGAATCCATAGGCCACCAAAATACTTGAAGGATTTTGTTCAGAAATAACAACAACTGGGGGGTAAGGGGTGTTGTGTATGTAAATAGTTGCAAGCAAGGGATTTTGCAGACTGCACCAGAGCTAGGTTTGAGCGGGAGATTCCGGTGCAATCATTGGCTGCAGTTAGCAAGAAGCGGGAGAATAAACACCTCTGATTGGTTACAGTTCAAATAGTTCCACTATAAAAGGTTGCAACACTTGACAGTTGACAGTTGACAGTTGTGTATTCAATAAACTCGTTCATTGCAAAAACCACTCTGAGTCCTCGTCTATCAGAACAAAACACTTTCAATTCAACATCAGAGAAAGAAAGGGTCTCAAAAGTTAATTATTATTCAACCATAACCATCAAAGTCAGGTCATCAATCACTCGTGGGAATGACAGCAACTTCAGGTGACCATAGAAGAGATCAGCCAAATGGTTGAATACTGATCATACTTAGTTTCAAACACATAAGGGTCCTTTTTCTCAATGTAACATTACCATTTCATTTTAATTACAGTAATGCATTCCGGGAACAAGTTTCCACAATGATATTGTAGGTGTACAGTTAATACAGTTAATATTAATCCTAATTCTAGTGCTAATTCATGCTTTGGGAATTACTTCTCAGCATGGATTCAGTCAAGATACACTTCCTTTGTCCCTGACGTTTATTTAGAATAGAACAGAATAGAGCTGGAAGGGACCTTGAAGGTCTTCTAGTCCAGCCACCTGCCTACACCGTCTCAGACAGGTGAATGTCCAGTCTCTTCTTAAAAATCACCAGTGATGGAGCGCCCACGATCTCTGAAGGCAAGCTGTCCCACTGGTTGATTGTCCTCACTGTCAGGAAGTTTCTCCTTAGTTCCAGGTTGCTTCTCTGTTTGATCAGTTTCCAACCATTGTTTCTCGTCGTTCCCTCTGGTGCTTTGGTGAACAACCTGGCCCCCTCTGCCTTGTGGCAGCCCCTCAGATACTGGAACACTGCTATCATGTCTTCCCTATTTCTTCTTTTCTTTAGACTAGCCAAACCCAAGTCCCGTAGCCGTTCTTTGTATGTTTTAGTCTCCAGGCCTTTGATCATCTTAGTTTGTTTGTTTTTTAGTTTATTTATTACACTATCTTTATTATTTTATTTTTATGATGGCCAGGAGTGCTCCTTTATTTGAAGGTGCTCTAGATAACATTCTCTTTCAACTCCCAGTTCTTGGGGTACCATATCAGATTTTCTTTAAAAATTAGTTCCTCTTCCCTTTCCGTTTCCCACTCTTGGGTCTCTTTCCCATCCCCTATATTATTTCTCATCCTGAATTCCAAGTAACGTCATTATATTCCTCTTCACAACCTGTTTTCCTTGTTACCTTCTGGGAAGAGGCTCCATGGTATCCGAAGCAGAACATCCAGATTCAGTCACAGCTTTGTTCCATATAGTATTAACCTTGTGAACTCTAAAGCTTCCTCCTTCCGTTACGTATTCAAGATGGACAGTGAATAATATTTATATGTGACTTATATGTAAGGGTGTATGTCTATACATATGCTGTATATGGTATGTTTTAAATGTGTGTTATGTATGTGTACACTTTGAGAGGAAGCAACTAAATTTCATTTTTTTAATGTGTGCCATTGTGACGCGGTGGCTCAGTGGGTTAGGACGCTGAGCTTTTGTCGACCATGGTCGGCAGTTTGGCGGGTCGAATCCCGAGTGCCGCGTAACAGAGTGAGCGCCTGTTACTCGTCCCAGCTTCTGCCAACCTAGTAGTTCGAAAGCAGGTAAAAATGCAAGTAGAAAAATAGGGACCACTACGGTGGGAAGGTAACAGCGTTCCATGCGCCTTTGGCGTCCAGTCATGCCGGCCACATGACCACGGAGACGTCCTCGGACAAGTGCTGGCTCTTCGGCTTTGAAACGGAGATGAGCACCGGCCCCTAGAGTCGGAAACGACTAGCATGCATGTGCGAGGGAACTTTTACCTTTACCTATTGTGCCCACAAGAAAAAAATGACAATAAAGGTTAATCTAATCTAATCTTTGTTGTTTTTCTTTAAAACTTTTTTTATTACGTAGGATGTTAAAAGATCTTCTGTACTTTCATTTCTCCAGAAACCATTTAAGAGAGGAAGGAAGATGTTGTAGGAGTAAGAATGAACCTACACAGATTTTTCAGAAGAAAAAAAAAAGTTGTATTGCTTTGATTTAGTCTTTGATGCAGGTTTCTCCTATTTATCTGATGAAATGATTTTCACAATAGATATTTTAAGGTATCAGAGCACTCTCTCTTGTTTTGTAAGCTAGTACAACTGGTTTTCCATACCTTTATTCTTATTTATTTGATTGGACCTATTCTTCATGTGACATCTGGATCTAATATAATGTCTATTAAAACTTGTGTTCTGGAAACTAAAAATATTTTACTGTTTTGGAAACCAAAAATATGATGCCTAACTGGTTTCATATGATACAAAAGAAGCTGAAAACTAACAGAGATAGCCGGAGCTGGCAGTTAACGCAAAAGGACTGACATGAGGCTGATAACAGTGCAGCATAAAATTGCATCATTTATTTTATTCCCAATTTTTTTTAAAAAAATATTAACAGCTTATAGTTTTCTTGTACAATTGAGCATTCATTTTTTCCCAAGGCGTTTTGCACAAAATGATACGGATTTTGCTCCAAAACTGCAGGCGTTTTCTCGTTTTATGACAAGCTTAAATGAGATGCCTCAGAAGAAGAGAGTACGGCAAAGGGGAAAAAAAAGTCGCGAGCCAACTTTCTCATTTACAGTAATTTTCTGCGTGTTTGAAAAGCCACTAGGAGAAAGAAAACTTCCTGTGGCGTTCGAAACCATCTTCCCAGGGAATAAAGCAGGGGTCTTCAAACTTGGCCCTTTTATGACTTGTGGACTTCAACTCCCAGAATTCCTCAGCCAGCAAAGCTGGCTGAGGAATTCTGGGAGTTGAAGTCCACAAGTCATAAAAGGGCCAAGTTTGAAGACCCCTGGAATAAAGCAAAGGCTTTTTTTTCCCCCAGGCAACCTTAGCGTGTGCCCAGGTTTGTTAAAAATCAACCTCCATCGCCTCGAGGCTGGAATGGGAGGCGGGGTTTGGGTCCTCCAAACTTAAAAGAGACGGAAAACCGAGTTGCTTTTCTGCGTTCCACAAACGCAGCCGGAGCGCCCGAAGTTGGCTCCGGACGGCGGCGAGCTCATCGAGTCGACGCACGAGGTCCCCAGAAGGGGGCGCGTTTCCTCTTCCCTCCCTTTCCCCCTCCATTGTCTCGCTGGTTCGCATCGCCTTTCTCCCCGCCTCGTTCGCTCTGCTCAGAGACGCATTTGCAAGCCCAATGGGTTCATTTCAGCAGCGGCAGCTAACTTTCCGAAACGGCTGATTTTTCCTGCTTGGAATTTTTCATGCCCAGCTGCTGGAGGATTAGCGGATCGTCCGGAGGGCTATCCCGGAATTATCTCCCAGGGGAGCCCGTAAAGACAGAGGCGTTGTGGCAGCGAAAGGCAAGCGGAATTCTCTCGTTCGGCAACTGCTGCAAGAGGATCAGGAAATCAGGTAAGAAAACGACTAGCTGCAGAGGGCAGGGAATGAACTCGGGGGAATGCCTTTGTGAAAGGGGCTGGAGCAGGAAGGCAGTCCTTGCAGCTGATCCACGAGGGTGAAATCCGCACTAGGAAAAACGTGAAAATAAGGGCGGGGAGGGAACTGTTGCAGCCCAGAGTCGTTTAAACCTGGACGAGCAGGTTGTAGACATGGAGGTTGATTCCAGCTTGCTAGTGAATGGCAGAGAGGCGGATCTTGCCCAGTTCCTGGAACAACCTCGTCCTAGCAGCTGCAGAGGTAGATGGGTGTTTTTTGTTTTTTTTAAAAAAATGGTTTTAAAAGGATGTGCTTAGATTTAGAAGTAAAGATCCTCTCCCGAGTTAATGCTTCTACCGCATCCTATCTCAAAGCTAGTGGCTGAGAGTGACGTGGGGAGATAAGATCACAAAAGGGGTGCGGTGAAGAGTAAAAAAACCTAATACTTTGAATGTGGACCGCATTGTTACTCTTCTGCTGAACCTTTTCAAGCTGGTTCAAAGTCCTAATACAATTCACCCTCCCCCTTCCTTAAACAAATATCTGAAGTAGCCTTCTCCAGCCAGCATTCTGGTATCCTCATGAATAGGCTAGACTACAGCCCCCATCATCCACAATTGGGCATCAGAGGGAGGGAGGCTAAAAAGAAATGAAGATGAATTCCTTATATTTGAGGAAGAATGCAAGGTTAGGATTTGGTTCACAGAGTTGTCAGCATATTGTTGGAATTTCCCACCAAAAAAGAGATTCTTTCATAACTATTCCAGGAGTTCTATACATCTGCATTATGAATATTATTAACCCTTAAAGTCTAGTGCGATTTATTAGGATTTTACATTAGTCCTAATTAAAAAGATGAACAGCAGGATAAAATCCTCAATTACAGAGTGAGCACTAATTTTATTTGCAGAAGGAAAACAGGAGCTCTTGACCTTTTTTTTTTTTTTAAAAAAAAATGCCTCTTTGGACCAGACACAGGTTGCTTGTAACTCATTTTCTTTATGCTCTCCAGCCCAGCTTTGTAAAAGTTAAAATAAAAACAGGAATGTGAAACAGGATTTGGAGTTTATAAGTACAAGGCTATGTATTTAACAGGTAGATGAAAAAGAAACCCTGTGGCCTTGATTTAAGCCCATGGACATTATGTCCTTCACAACTATTTCTCTTTAACTGTATGATCTCTTCTTCACTGTAGTGTTAGTAGCCTTGTATTTTAGTACTGCATTATGTCATTACAATGTAACATTGAAGCAGTTCTAGAGATGTATTACTCTTCATTTTAGTGATTACTGAGAAGGTAATCACCTTAGCACAAATAGTTGCTTTAGGTGTTTTTTTTAATCTATTGGCTTAAAAGCCAAAAAAAAAAAAATTAAATTCTGATTATATGTTACAATGCTTTCCTACTTCCTAAGCTTTACGCCATCTTTCCTTCAAGCATACAAATAATCTCATCACATGTAATAAATGTATTTATTAGCCCCAAAGGCATAATACAATCCTCTAGGCAATGTAAATAAAAACTATACTATTCAACAAAGACAATTCTAGGATTCCTCTAATTGGTGGTAATGACATGCGACAGAGGGAGAAAGAGAAGAGCCCTGGGAAGTTTTGCTATTGATTTCCACCAATCTTTAGAAGAGGCCAGTCTCTTTATTATATAGGTTCCCCCCCCCAATTTTAAGGCCAACTTAGAAGAGTTTTATCTGCAGTGAAATCTGCTTGGTGATGAAGAATGCTGCCCCTCCCCAACTGATAGAGCTGTACGGGTCAGGGCTCACAGCTACATTGCCATGGATTTTTAGCAAACAAAAGACATAACATGACTGGATCAAGCTGAACAGTTCCATTTATTTCAAGGAGAAGTAGCAAGCATTTGGCTTAGAATAGCAATGGATTTTAAATCCATCCAAAACTTCATGTGAGTCTTTTGCCAATCTGATACTCTCCGGTGTCTTGGACCAACTACACCTGGTTCAGTCAGCATGAGTCTATGAAGTACATGACTGTTGGGTACGCAAAGACTGCCATATTTATCAGCCAGTATGCTGTCATCTAAGGCAGTGGCCCCCAGCCTTATAGGCACAAGGGACTGGTGCTGTGGAGAAAGGTTTTTCCGTGGACCAGAGGGGGTGTGGTTTTGCATACTGCCTGCATCCCACGAATGGGTCGTGTTTCTGAGGCCCAGTTTCTGGTATGCCATGGACCGGTGCTGATCCATGGACCAGAAGTTGGGAACCCCTGATCTAGTGGTTCAGATAGGAAGATTATTTTTTCTCCCCCCCCCCATTAAACACCTGTTGTTTAGGTAGTAGAAGCGAATCTACTAAGTTGGAGGAAGTGAAAATTGATGCAGATATAAATGCTGAAAATTCGCCTCCCCAGACTGGGGGGTGGTATGGGGCTTGTTGCTATATCATTTGCCCTTTTTTGTCGTTCTTAAACAGGAATTCTCTTTCACTTTTCTCTCCTCTGTCTAGTTATCTTTTCCTCTAGTTTATCCAGATCTGTTCTTTCCTTCTGCCATCTGCATCCTGATTCCCCCTTCCCCCCTTTTTTTTCTATTTCTGTTGGCAGTGGAAGGGGCCTATATGTGTGTGTGTGTGTGTGTGTGTGTGTGTGTGCTTCTGTTTGTGTGGACAGACTGGTTCGTTTATAGAGGCAGAAGATCAATTTAATGAATGGATTATCTTATTTTACAGGCATTGAATGTTATTTAATCATTAATTTAATCAATATCTATTTTACCTTGGAGTTTCCCTTTGTGGAGATAGGTGTGCAAGGATGCACATTCCCACATACATATCCAAGTACATACAGTTCCTTTGCCAGAGGGAAGGAATCTTAAGGATTGATTTCAGCTGCATCTGGCAACACCCAGGTTCTCTACAAGGGAAATCTGGCATTGCATAAAATTTCTGGAGGAATGTATTATTTGATGTTTCTGCTTAATGATTCTTATGGGTGGATGAGTAGAGGGAATTGTTTTAATTTCAGGATTATCTTCCTTTTGGGTAAAGGTGAAATATTGTTAGACATTTTAAGATTTACAGTAGGCAATCAATATGATAGGCTTGTCAGCTACTCCATAGCACAGCTTGTCCATTCATTGCATGCAAGATAGTAGTTGCTTTGCATGCCACAAAAATTCCAGTTTTGGGGCTTCTGCAGAAATGGCTGGGAAAGACAGAAGCCTGGAAGGTCATTACTACCAGTGTAGAGCTGATTCCACAAGCTTGCTAGTCAATCTGTTTTTAAACATTAAAAGTGTAACTAGGAGCAGGTGTGGTAGTGAATATTTGCTGGTGGCTGCCTACTCTAGAAATATCCAAAGAAGAATTTTTGTATACAAGAGTATTAGAATAATAGCCTGGATTCTACCCTTGGAGAAGGATTTCTGTTAATGGCAGTGTTTAAATGGATAATGCTGTACTAGGCAGAATTGACTGCAGCACTTTGATGTATTTTTATTCAGTAGGAATCCCTGAACAGACATGGAGTACCATGTTAATTATTGGAAAGGGATGGTCTGTGCCACCTAAAATATTATGAATGAATGATTCTGTTATTGGACAGAAGTTTGTTCCTGGAGGCACTGTTTGAACAATGTTGCACCTATAAAGAGGAACACTTTTGTTTTCTTTTATACTGAGATAAAGGGAACAGACACCTTGCAAAAAAGCTGATATATTAGTTTTGTGCTGATACATTCAAGAAAGACCGTTCCAAGTTAAATACCGGCTGCTTCGACTGGGAACTAACTCAAAGAAGAGCTTTTGTGCGCTCTCTCTCTCTCTCTCTCTCTCTCTCTCTCTCTCTCTCTCTCTCTCTCTCTCTCTGTGTGTGTGTGTGTGTGTGTGTGTTTTTGTGTGTATGCATATGCAGCACAGCTTCCTCCAACATGATGCTGTCCAGAATATTTAGATGTGAAATACCCATCAGCTTTAGGCAACATAGCAAATGATCTAGTATTATGGCAGATGTGGAGTCAAGCATTTGAAAGGCTATTTAAGTTGTTCTGAGGAAAACAGCTGTTTATGGGCTCAACAAGACATAATTTTGCCTTTGTATTTTTTTTTCTTCTGTTCACCAGCTACAGAATGAACCTAAATTGTTAGGCTTTCCTTATCTGGCCAGGGATGATGGAGAATACAAGTGCTGTTTGTTCATGTGATCTGTTCCATAGGTACAGGGAAGAAGGTTAATCACTTTCTCCACAGCTTCTCTAAGAACTCTGACAAAACAGCTGCAAGTCATAATAAGACTGGTTGGTGAGGACAATTGTGTTAGATGAACTGGAGATAATTTGCTTGGGTGAAATGGCTGCTGGTCATGTGCAAAAGTCTGGCCTGTGAAAAGACCAGTTGGGGATGAGAACAATATCAAGCATAAAAATTAATTAATTACATAAGAAATTGCTTATTACAGCCATAAGGCCAGAAGCAATTACTTAATGTTTTAGATATGCCAATAATTTAGCTAATTAAAAGTATTTGTGTTTATAATTAAATTTGAAGACACGTTCCTCTATTTTTAATGCTTAGGATATATTTCTGCATCACTGCAGTCTCAACTACTCCTGTAATTTGTACTAATGTGCTATTTTACATTTATATGTATGCAAATACACTTGTCCTTTGGCTCATCATAGTACTCAACTAGATTTTCAAGGTTCCTTAGCAGGTGAAGCATACTGTGTCCATCTGGAAAGAAATGCCAATTATTTTGATGTTTATACACTGAGGAGTAATCAGGATTTGGCTGTGACTGTCATTACAGAGCAGTTGGAAATGTTGATCCTGTGCAAAACTGGCCCCCTTTGTGTCTTTGCCCGAGAGATGCAGCTAACTGTTTCCGCAGTGCAAATTGTCATGCGTGTCTGATTTGGGCCGAAATCTCTGCATAGAAAATGAAAGCTGTGCAGAATTTAATTCTGAGAAGTCATAGAGTGACCCAGCAGTGAAGCTCACATTTGCTTAGCTTAGGAGTGCAACTGACATGAATGAGTTGACTCTGGCAAATCTTTCAAGAGGTTGTATGATACCAAGAATTTTTAAAATTGTTTTTGCAAGAGATGAGAAATGCTGCAGGAGATGCTATGTACCCTCTAAAACTTTCTATTTAATTTTATAATACAGAAAATACTAGAACAGAGCTTTTCAATTTTTTCACCCATTGTACCACTTTTAAGATATGGCAACATCCGAGTACCACCAGTCGCCCAGCAAGGTGTCAAAAACTTGATGGCAAAAAAAGGAAAAAAGTGATGAAGTACAGGTAGTCCTCGACTTACAACAGTTTGCTTAATGACTGTTCAAAGTTGCAATGGCACTGAAAAAAGTGCCCCCCAAGCCACAGCCAAGCAAGACACCTGCCTGCTTGCCCAGCGGTGCTCTTCCTCCTGTCCGTGGTTTTCATTGTTGTGAGCATTTCTGTTGAGGATTGGGAGCGGGGGTGGGGTGGGGGTGTTTGGTTTTTATTCCCCACCCCCTGCTGGGTGGTTACAGCAGGTTCTGGTCACTTCACATGACTCTGTGACACTATGACTGTCATAAATGTGAATCATTTGCCAAGCATCTGAATGTAAATCACAAGACCCTGGAGATGCTGCAACATTCCAGCTGATCGGTGCTTCGTCTGGGCTCAGAAGCGCCAGAATCAGCGCTGAGCTACAGCTGGAGCCTGGTGCTAATCCTGGTGCTTCTGCTGAGCCCTGACAGCCCCAAAGAAGCGCTGATCCTGGCGCTTCCGCTGAACCCTGACAGCCCTGCAGCTCCAGCCATCTCTCGCTCAGGCTTGTGCAGTGCTGCCACCGGTTCAGCTCATTCCCCTCCCCCGCTAGTTTTCTAGGATGGTCGCGTATCACCTGCCAAGTGCCGGTGTACCACAGGTGGTACCCGTACCACTGGTTGAAAAGCCCTGTACTAGAATATGGGGTCAAACATTCAACATACATGGTGAATGAATTAGAACAAATGAAAATAACTTCTTACCTACAAATAGTCTATCTTTTGAATTCACGGCCACAGTACATAGCAATGGTCCCTAGCATGGCCTTAATGGTTAATGGGAGAAAAGACAAATTTGTGGGAGATAAGGCAACACTGGATATTTCAGTAGTTTTGTTTTCTATATAGTTCTTCCACTTGCAGGCTTCTTTAAACTAGCTGCTGAGGTTATGAGCTTGAGGATGCTCTTGTACTTGTGCCTTGCATATGGGCTTTACGTTGTCATTTGATCCAATCCAATCCAGGTTTTCTAATATTTTTATAAGATTAAAATAATGCAATGCAAAATATATTACCTTAATTAATTCTAAGAATTAGCTTATTAAGCTAATGAAGCTTAATATGTTGCCTGTTTAGCCCTAGAGCAGGCATGTCAAACTGCTGGGCCACGGGCCGGATGCATCATACTGAACCTGCGTGCACCCCATTGCTGGCAATGGGGAAAAAGTCGCGATACATCGCGCAACATTATCTGACGTCGCGGGTTTGACGTGCCTGCCCTAGAGTATAGTATGGCATTGTTCTGATGGTGCATAAATAATGTTGTTAAACTCCCTGATTGAGAAGTATTTTAAAAGAGGTATTCTGATGTTAATTCCAAACAGATATATTTCTAGATTTGCAAAAATATAATTAGGCATCTAACTCTGAAAGCAAAAAGAAGAAAATGGCTGCATCTCCATCTGTTGTCAATGCAAAAACATCCGATGGTACGAGCGTTGACATATGTTCTGTTAGGAAGGATGGGCAGGCTGTGTGATAGTTACTTTAAATCAATTACTTTGTAATGTTTTCTTACAAAGCAGTGTAATTACTTAAGCATATTTGGATATCCCAGTATGAACCAGATACTTTAGATGCCTCAAAGAAGGCAAAGCTGCTGAAAATAAGCTGGTTTTGAAATTATATCAGACACTGAAAAATGTTTTCAAAATTGAAATTACTGATATTTACGACTTATGGAACAATTAGAATATCTAGGAGTAGAATATCAGTGGATCCAAGGTTGCTTTTTTGAACTTGAAGTTGAAATTAATCCAACAGAAAATTTTATTCCAAGTCTATTGGTCTTTCTATTTTTTTCTTTTTGTTTGCTTTGCTGTTATAATTTCATAATTGATTTGTTGGATATTACTATTTTTATGTATCCTTTTTCCATATCTATCTTTTAAAAATTGCAATTAAAATTATTAAATAAGCCTTAACAAAATCAAAACACTCAGGAATTTCCTTTTTGGGGGGCTAGAATCTTGTTTAGTCTTAGTGCTGCTCTGATTTCATAATTTTGGGAATCAGGTGGTTTTGTACCTCCCTACATCCTCCCTCACAGTGGCTGCAAGTGATCTTCATGCTTGGCAGTTCGTGCTGCCAGTGGGGAGAGGGGGAGTGGAGAATGGGGAACAGGCTTGACTGTGAATTCCCACAGACTTCAGTACAATCTTTCTGCTTGACTTCCCATGTCTGTCTCCTGAGCAGAGCAGGTGGTGCTCAGCTGCTATAAATACAAGAGATTCTGGCCTCAGGCTGTTCACATTTGGGCTGCTGTAGCACACAACTATTCAGACACATGTGCCTTCTACCAGATGGGTTATAACCCTCCCCCCACCACCACCACTCACTTTTAAAGGGCTTCCTTTCATGTGGTTTCCTGCAGTTATAAGCCAAAATGGGGCAGGGAGGGGAACCAGAGAGCTACAGAGGACAGGCGTCTGAATTTGCTGCTACTTCTGTAGAGGATCTTTTTTTTTCTACATTATCTTAGCATCCTAAGATAAGACATTGCATGCCTGCATTGGATATTAGATGGTCAGCTATTTTTTTTTAAAAAAATAAATAAAATAATGCTGCTGAACTTTCTGGGCAATTGGCCTAGATTCACAGCAGATCAAAAAGCTTATCAAAAGACAGAATTCAATACATTTGGAGGTCTGAGGTACCTGTGCTTCTGAAATAGACTGCTTATGTATGTATTTAAATAAAGAATTTCTGTAACAAATGTTAAACAGCTCCCATAATGGCGAATGGGGCACACAGTGAGGCTCTTCTGAGGTCTGCAAGATCCCAAAATAAAATATTTTTAAAAATAACAAGATCACAACCATTGCATAAACATGGTGCAGCAGCAGAGGAAATATTTTCTCATTCCCATCAGCCATTATTCAGAACTGAATAATTCTGATTCCATTTCTTCCCTTTTGTAATTTTCACGTTTTCCACATTGTGTAGAGCAAATTCAGTGTCAGTACCTTTAAAATATCTTGGATGTATTTTTTTAATGGTTTTGTAAAAAAAAAAAGGATCCATCTGAGTATGATTTATTGATCTCATTTACATTTATTTTAGACAAAGTTTTGCCTATTCTCAAGCCATTTGATTCCTCAGAATACTATATATGCAGGGATTTTTGTTAGATCCACAGAGTTGGCATGGCTTGTAGCAGGTATGAATGAATTTGCAAGCATAGAAACAAACATTATTTTATTCCAGAAGGGGATAACTGTCTAGGCAGCATAGCACTCAATGGGCAAAAGCTTTGTGCTGCATGGGAAGATTCTGCTGTGTCCCCCCCTCCCCCCGATTTAAATTGCTCTTAAATCAGAAGAAAAGTAATTTTATGGGATGTTATCCTCTGATCTACAAAGGAAGACTGCATTACTCTGTAATGGGGATTGATCTTGATCAAGGTGTATGCCTTGTGGAATTCTTGCCTTGAGTCCCAATGTCCCCTTCATTTTTATAGGATGATCATGCAAAGTGTACAGTACATGGCCCCAAACCATGCTTCTTGCTTAAAATCACTATTTACAAAGCATAATTATCCGTAGATGTACAGTACACTTGGTGATGACCATGCATTGTTTGTGTTGGAGATGTAAATTGTTTCCTTCTAGTTTTATTTGCTTATTCATTTATTTGTATCCCACCTTTATTACTTTTACAATTAGCTTAAGACGGCAACACATCTTCCTCCTCCTCTTTAGTTCCTCCTTCCAGTTACACTGGAATTGGACATACCCCCATCCTAGAGATTTCAATCACTAGTTAATTTGTCCCTGTGACAATGTCTTCCTGAAAATTCTATCCTCTATAGGAATTATTTAAGGGTTCTATTAAAAAACCCTTATAACACACAGTATGTTCATATGTTACAAATATCCTCTAATGTGATTTAGCTCCATTTTGCCTTAACAGTTGTACAAACATAAATTATAGTTTATTATTTTGGCTTATTTGGTAAATCATGATTAACCATTCCGTGACTTAAGATGATAAAGGTACCAAAATGTCAGTTTGTGGTTTGTGTCTCTAAATTGCTGCTATCTCTTCAATGTGTTTAGATATAATGTGTGATGAAGAGACAGACCTTTTATTAATTACAATACAGTTAGACTGCATGTTTTCCAATACATTCCTTAAGAATATGAAGCTCTTGCCTTAGTTTAAATCCTATTATAAGCCAATTAGGAGTTTAGATTATCCTCCAAGGGTAAGCATCCTCATTCATTTGGTCATTATGATTTTTCTATTCTAATGACTGGTGCTTTTTTAATAAACAAGTACTATGGATTTGTCTCGCCTAGATGCTGAACCCAGACAAGCTTAGCTGGATGTTGCTACTTGCTAAAACTTACCGTATACATACAATTCAGAATCCCTAAGAAGGGAATGGCTACCAACTAGGTAGTAGCATCTGGCTAAACTTGACTGATTTAGAAAAGTCAAGCAGAGTCAGGCTTGGGGGGTTGTCGAATGGGACCTCATCAGGAAATCCTAGAGCTGTAAATTACATAAAAAGTAAAAAAAAACAGCCTGAGAAGAACCATTCCATATGGCTTCCCAGAAAACCACATGAATCTGTCCATGAATTATTGAGACCCGTGTTCACCTTGGAGGGAACTTTATCTCTAATTGTTATGAACTTGCAATTCAACCTGAAGAATACTGTCACAGGCAAAATTACTCCTTATAACCTTAGTAATTGTTAATTTAAATATTCATTTCCCAGATTCTAATGAGATGGCTTTCAACAAGAAGTGGAGGATCATTATCAATCCTAAAAAAGGACCTAGCTATTGATGAAATCCAAAAATTGCTCCTAATATCATGCTTGCTAAAATAAAAGGCAATTGTCATTGGCCCACGTTTTTCTGAAAATGACTAGAATATAGTGTGCTCTATAAATTATAGTTAGGGTTAGGTTAGTGTTTATCTCACACACACACACACAGAGAGAGAGAGAGAGAGAGAGAGAGAGAGAGAGAGAGAGAGAGAGAGAGAGAAGGTTCTCATTTATATGAATATTTTAAGAGAGAGAGAGAAGGTTCTCATTTATATGAATATTTTGACCTGACAGATAAATTCTGAATGAGTGAAAGGATGCAGGTGCTTGCATTCCCTCTTTGTATTGTTCCAATTATGAGACAATATATTAGAAAATGGAAAGGACTACCTACTTAGTTATTTTCAATTTTGTATTTCCCTTTTTCAATAGCTTTTCAAAAAGGGGTTAAAACATATAAGATGGCTGATGTAGAACAGACAAGCAATATTGACTCTTCTAGGAAATGAGGCTGTTGTTTTTTATGAAGTCAGAGAAATGGTCCATTTACTTCTGTGTGGCCTACGCTGACTAGCTCTGACTTAAATATGCAAGTAAAGCACATGCTCTGCCATTGAACTATATCCCCCCCATCCAATGAAATAACTGTTTTGTTAATAAGATTTATATTCACCCTTATCCAGAAACCGCACTCACCAGAATGTCTTTTCACATGCTTTTTGGAGATGGAACCAAGACTGAAGTGGTAATGTGTCATCGATTTGTTAAGTGTGGAGCAAGCAGGCCTCCCCAAGAGAATATACTAATTAAAAACAGGAAGGCAAAACAATCTTCCCTTGGAGCTGATTTCCTGGTCTAGTCTACCTAGTGGGATTGATACCAGTCTTAAAATAGGTCGAACTGGGGAGTTCTTAATCCTTCTATCTAGGACCTTGCTACTAAGCCCAACTTTAGAAATGTATTTATTTAGCATATGGTAAGCCCAGCTTTAGGGACGCGGTGGCTCAGTGGGTTAGGACGCTGAGCTTGTCGATCAGAAGGTCGGCAGTTTGGCGGGTCAAATCCCGAGTGCCGCATAACAGAGTGAGCGCCTGTTACTCGTCCCAGCTTCTGCCAACCTAGCAGTTCGAAAGCACGTAAAAATGCAAGTAGAAGAATAGGGACCACTCCGGTGGGAAGGTAACAGCGTTCCGTGCGCCTTTGGCGTGTAGTCATGCCGGCCACATGACCACGGAGACATCCTCGGACAAGCGCTGGCTCTTCGGCTTTGAAACGGAGATGAGCACCGGCCCCTAGAGTCGGAAACGACTAGCACGCATGTGCAGGGGAACCTTTACCTTTACCTTTAAGCCCAGCTTTAGGAAAATAGATAGAAAGGTACCTTAGATCTTACTGTATAAAGTCCAGAAATACCAAACTTAACAAGTGTTATGCCAATCCTGAAACGCAGGGAGTATACATGGATTCTTACACAAAGTGATTTTAATGAGAAATTCCTTTTTAAAACTAAAAAAGAAAAACCCAATAAGGCCAACCATCATATCAAAAGGATATTTGAACAGTAGTTTTTACCTTGTTTTTCATTATTTACATACTGTAGGTGCCCAGTGATTTGTTTATTTATTTTATTTTTTATTTTAATTCCATTTATATCCCGCCCTTCTCCGAAGACTCAGGGCGGCTTACAAGCTTAGCAGTTAATATATTTTTAAAGTGTTAGGTCATCTGTGCCCTGTATTTGTTCCTATTTTCCCTTGCTTGGTCAGGGTGGATCTTGCTTAGTCAGTCTGCTTGTGAGGTGCCATATGGTTTCAGAGTGACTCACCAGATGGGTGGCTTTTTCACCATCTCAGTTAAGATATTTAGTTGCACTACCGTAGATACTTGTGCTCTTTGTACACTGTAGCTTTACTACATCTGGTAGTTGGAGTAGTCCTTTTCTCCTTGAAGCTGAGGCATTTATTGGAATAAGCTGAGAACAGTTTCTAGGCAGTTCCTATAGAAGTACATGGTTTTGGAGGATATGCATGGCAACTAAATTTCTAACCTGGAATGTTAATGGATTAAATTCACCGCAGAAGAGGAAGAAAGTTTTTCAATACTTAAAACAATTTAAGATAGATGTTATATGTTTGCAAGAAACGCATATTAGAGTTTTGGATCAAAAGTATTTATTGAACTCGAGACTGGGTACGCAATTTGTTGCCTCTGCAGAGAATAAGAAAAATGGAGTGGTTGTTTATGTTAAAAGTGCCTTAACAGCAGACTTAATTGAAGCAGATAAGCATGGACGATATGTTATGATTGAGCTGTTGTTAGAAGGTAAAAAGACGCTTTTAGTTGGATTATATGCACCTAACCAACAACAAGCTGATTTTTTTAGCTTACTTCACACAAAGATTACCCAGTTGGATTATAAATCTTTTATTTTTATGGGAGATTGGAATGGTGTTTTGGATGTACAGCTGGATAAGGCTGGAGTTTTTAAGCGCATTCCAAGTCATGCAAGACTGCCTAAATCCTTTTTTGAAATGAAGGATGACTTGGAATTACGAGATATTTGGCGTGAGAGACACTTCCAAGAGAAGGATTATACCTTTTATTCTGACAGACACCAATCTTTTTCAAGGATTGATTTTATTTTGTTGACTAATGACTTTTTTCTGAGATCTAAAAAGGTGAAGATTTGTGCGAGAATTATCTCTGACCACAGCCCAGTTTGGTTGGAGATTGATGAGGAGAAGAGAGACAGACGCTCGTGGCGTGTAAATGAGAATTTGTTTAGAAATCAGAAAAATGTGGAAGAATGTAAACAGCGGATGAAGGATTTTTTTGAGATTAATATGAATAAGGGTACTTCTATGGACATGGTTTGGGATGCTAGCAAGGCCTATATGAGAGGGGTGTTGATATATATGAACAATAGACATAGACGTGCAGTGGAAATTAGAAGGAAACAACTGGAGAATGAAATAAAGGAAAAAGAAAAGGCTTTGATTTTGAATCCAGAGGATGTGAAGATTAAGGAGGCTATTAGATTGCTAAGAGGACAATTTGATAAATTAATGGCAGATCAAGTGGCAACTAATCTGCGGTTTGCTAGGCATAATACTTTTTGCAACGCTAATAAACCAGGCAGATGGTTAGCTTATAGACTGAGAAAAAAGCAAAGGGCCTCTAATATGGATAAGATTGAATATAAAGGAAGGGTTGTGTTTCAACAGAATCTTATTAAGGATGCTTTTCTGGATTTTTATTCGAAATTATATACTAAGGAGGAAATTAATATAAAAGATATTGATATATATTTGGAGAATGCTAGCATCCCGGTTCTTACGCAAGTACAAAAAGAGGGGATTAATCAACTGATTACAGAAGAGGAAATTTTTACAGCTATTAAGGAACTGAAGGTGGATAAAGCACCAGGCACTGATGGCTTGACTGCGGCCTATTATAAAAACTTGCAATTAGAGATGATAAAACCGTTAAAGGAACTGTTCCAGACAATCCAGAGGGGGGGAGAGGTGCCCCCGTCTTGGAGAACAGCTTTTATTTCTTTGATTCCGAAGGAAGACCAGGATGCTACTCAAGTTAAAAATTATAGACCGATATCGCTTTTAAATACAGACTATAAGATATTTGCTAAGGTCTTGGCTAATAGACTGATGAGGGTCCTGCAACAGGTGATTCACGGGGACCAAACGGGGTTTATTAGTGGTAGGCAAATGAAAAATAATGTGAGACATATAGTTGATGTGTTAGAGTTTTTGGAAAGGCACAACCAGATCTCTGCAGCGCTAATCTTTTTAGATGCTGAAAAGGCTTTTGATCAATTGAATTGGCAATTTTTGTTGAAAGTCTTAGATAAAATGGATTTTGGCGAAAATTTTTTGCAGCCGATTAGGGCATTATATCAAAAACAAACTGCCCGAATCATAGTTAATAATAGCTTGACAGCAGTATGTAATATTGAGAAGGGCACAAGGCAAGGGTGTCCGTTATCGCCCTTGTTATTTGTGTTAACATTGGAGATACTATTGACCAAGATTCGGAATTCAGAAAAAATTAAGGGAATTCAAGTTGGAGATCAGGACTATAGATTGAGAGCATTTGCCGATGATCTGGTTGTTACAGTGACCCAGCCAGAGAACTCTGTTGTGGACCTGATGGAGATAATAACACAATATGGCAAAGTTTCTGGATTTAAAGTAAATATACAGAAAACTAAAATTTTGGCTAGAAATATGACAGTTTCACAGAAGGCTCTCTTAGAAGGATTAACTGGATTTGAGATTGTTAAAAGGGTTAAATATCTGGGGGTGATTTTGTCGCCCTCTAATACAAAGCTATATAAAAATAACTATGAAAAATTATGGGGAAAAATTCAAAAAGAATTGGAGAGTTGGCAAAAATTGCAATTGTCTTTGTTGGGACGGATTGCAGCAGTGAAAATGAATGTCCTGCCCAAATTTTTATTTTTATTTCAAATGATACCGATTCTTAAGAAAGATTCTAATTTGGAGGAATGGCAGCGTGGTATCAATAAATTTGTCTGGGCAGGGAAAAAGCCACGAGTTAAACTTAAGATTATGCAGGATACTCGTGAGAGAGGTGGCCTTAAGCTGCCCAATTTGAAATTATATTATGAAGCTGCTGCATTAGTAGGAATAAGCGATTGGATTAATTTGACGCAATTGAGGTTATTAAATCTTGAGGGCCATGATCTGTTGTTTGGCTGGCATGCATATTTGTTGTATGATAAGAAGGTAGATATTGTGTTCAGGATGCATATTTTAAGACAGGCATTGCTGAGAGTTTGGAAGAAGTATAGACATAAGTTAAGCAGCAAGATACCATTGTGGGCAATTCCAAAACACGCAATAGAAAATATACATGCTGGCTTTAAACATGATGTGACTACGTACAAGGAGATTTTAAGTTTGGAAAGGAATATTTGGTGCTTGAAAGCATATAGCCTGTTGCGAGAAGAGAAGGTTGTCCAAACTTGGTTTCAATATATTCAGTTACGGGCCAGGTGGAAAGAAGACCAGAAAAATGGATTTATAATGACTGATGAAAATTTGATAAAGCAAATTAGAAACCAGGGACCAGCACATATTAAACGGATATATCTTGCATTGCTGGAGATTGATTCAGAAACGGAGCTTGTTAAAGATTGCATGATAAAATGGGCCCAAAACATTCAGGAAGTTATTACAATGGACACCTGGGAGAAGATTTGGGTGAGGAATGTAAAATTTACTCAAGCTCAAAATTTAAGAGAGAACTTTTATAAAATGTTTTATAGATGGCATTTAGATCCCAAAAAGCTTGCAAGTATGTATCCGAAATACCAGCCTAAATGTTGGAGATGTGGTGATGAAGATGCAACATATTTTCATATATGGTGGACATGTAAGAAGGTTAAGGCTTTTTGGATAAAAGTCTGGTGGAATATGCAGAAGATTTTTAAACGGAGGATAAAGTTTTGTCCGCAATTTTTTTTGTTGGGAATAATTGTTGACGCTACAGTTGTGGACTCTAAGCTGATGTTGAACTTAGTTACGGCAGCAAGATTTTTGATAGGTCAATATTGGAAGAAAGAGGTACTGCCGACTATAGAAGAATGGACTTTAAAGGTTTCCGACCTGGCAGAGATGGCGAAGATTTCAGCCTATTTGAAAGATCATTCGCAAGAACGTTATATTATGGAATGGAGAAAATGGATTGAGTTTATCCAGAACAAGTATAGGGTTAAGAAGTTTTATGTAGCATTCGAATGAGTCTTCTTTCGTTCCTTTTTCTTTCTTTTATGCTAGTTTTTTTTTTATATACATTTATTATGGTTAAGGTGTGTTTTATCCTATATAAGCTAGAGAGTGATGGATTTTAGAATCTATAGTCTTTAGTATATGGTAGTTTATGATTGCTTTTTTACATACATATACCTTGTATTTAGCTCTGGGAAGTCGGGGGGGGAGGGGGGGTGGAGGGAGGAGGGGAGGGAGGGACGTTGGGGGGAGGTAGGGGGGGTAGAGGGAGGGGGAAGGGTTTTTTTTTTTTTTTTTTTTTTTTCTAATGGAAAACTGTATTTTAAAACTTTTCAATAAAAAAAAAAAAAAAAAAAAAAAAGAAGTACATGGTTTTATTATCTCCATTTTTACACTGGTACAGACCTCTCTACAAGTAACAAAGTCCACCTTTATTTTGTTTTTCCTGCGATTTCCAATAAGATAATTAACAGTTCATACTAATAACTGGATTATTGTTCATATGCCTTAGAGACATAGAAAACCAACCACAAAAGTCATTGATTTTTTGGATAGAGGATGATTTTCTCAAAAACTTTAGACAAAAAATGCTGATTAATTGCTATCAACAACTATCAGTCTAGAAAACTTTAGGTTTAGTATAAAAATGATACTGATTCACTTGCTATTAAATGATGTATCCCATTCTTTAAATATCGTCAGTGACTGATTTTATGAAAGCATTGAATTTGACTCATTTGAATCCAAATTGGCACTTGTGTCCATTTTATAAAATGTATGCAGAAGTAGCAAGATTGCCATTGATAACTAAATCTTCAATTTCATAAAATCTGCAACCTTCCTATTCCTTGTATAAAGCAAATTGATTCTCCTGATTAAAGATAATCAAGAAATGAAAGGAGTTACTAATGGGTTCCAAGAAGACTTAGAACAGAATATACAAATTATTCCTCTTTCCACAGTGGTTATGTACTTAATTTATTAGCAATATATTTATATTTATAATCGCTAATAATTTATTTTATTGATACTTTGATGCAGAGGGGAATTGTTATAATTAAGCTGAGGAAAGGGGGAAACAAATTAAATAGACTTTTAAAAGCAAAATTTCCTTTTTTAAACATGCAAAACAGAGATGAATACCGGACAGGATATGTTCTTATTGAAATCTCTTCCTTCTTCCCTGATAAACAAGGCTGTTGGTCTGTAAAATTAGAATGAGGCCATCTCTAGGGATGGAAATAATCTTACAGGAGTTGTTACCTTAGGGAAGAGTAGACTCAGGAAAATAAGAGCTTTTTGTTACAGCTGTTCTCTACAGCATTGTGGTTAATAGTTCAGCTCATTTAAAAATGTACTGGTTTTCATGGTTTCCAATAGGAATCAGGTCCAACATTTTTGCTAGAAAACTGAATATTGCAGCATTTTGAACTGCATCCCCTTGTAGATCCGGATGGCCCTGACCTATTAATCAAGAGCCTTGTGTAATCAAGAGCCAGTCCTTAACTGTTTCCCCATGCTCTGAAGCCTGAAGGCTAGGCAAGCTCTGCTGTTGATGTGGCTTTATGATTGGGAGTTATTGTTTGCCTTGTGTACCGATAAAGGAGAATATTTGTAGCTCATGACTGAAATGTGGGGTCCTTAGTGCTCTCTGAGCTTGGTTGTTTTCTTGCAAATGTTTCATTACCCAAACTAATAGCATCGTCACTGCTAGCAAGGAATGGTGTTTACTCTCAATTTGTATTCTAGTGGCTTGCCCTATCTGTGTTGGAGATTCTTTGGTTGAACTGTTTACTGTTAGTTTGTTGGCAGTTCCTTGATTGGGGTATTGTTTACTTCTTTGTTGGTCTGATATTAATCTTGGTGTTAATCTATATGCTCATCTGAGTGTTAATTGCTGGTGGGGAGGTATTTTGGTCTTTTTGTTCCTTTTTTGGCTTGTCAATTGTATCTTTTTCACTGTATGTAGAAATTATTTATGTGTCTATTCATAGCTAATTTGTCAAAGTGCCAGGCTTCCAGGAATTCTCTAGCATTTTTGGACTTGGCTTGGTGTGGGATGGTCACAGTTAACCAGTTAAGTCTGATTAATGATCATGTGATATTAAAAGAGTGTCTTTAATTTCATGTCTTCTGACTACTAGTTGGTATTCATGGATGCGTTCTGCTAGTCTTCTGCCTGTTTGTCTAACATAGTGGCTGTTGTAGTCTGTATACAATATGCTGTAGATGATTCCTGTTTTTGTTGTTTTTTTCTAGGCAAACTCCATTCCTTGCTAGCACTACTACCCTCTAGTTTGGGTAATGAAACATCTGCAAGAAAACAGCCAAACTCAGAGAGCACCAAGGACCTCTAATTTACCTTGTGTGCTATGGGTTATTCTCAAAACTGTTGGTTTTAACTTTTTTATGCCACCAAGAGTCCTAGGTGTAAAGTGGGCAGCCATATTTGAATAAAACTTTAAAAAAAACCTTTTTTGTGGTATAAAGTCACAGATGTGAAAACATATTATAAATTCAGTTATGGAGCCTACAGTTTAATAAAACCAAATTGTGGCTACTTTCTTATTGTTCTGTCGAACAGTACCCTATGAATAGGCTAGAAAGGGTCACAGACAGAAACTCAGTTCTTTCCACTACCCTGGAGCCACAGATTGCCCATCACAGGCTTAGAATGACAATTGTTTGAAAGAAAGACCATCCATGGTAAATTTCTTTCTCCAATCTAAAATATGAACAGGGGCCCTGCTCCATTTATCCATCCAGCCTAATGTGATCACTCAGGAATGGACCTTCTCATGATATTTATTTTTATACCATCTTTGTTATTTTTAGAAATAACTAAAGGTGGCAAACATCTTCGTTCCTCCTCTTATTTTTCCTACGCCAACAACCCTGTAAGTGGTTGGGCTGACGAGCCCAAAGTCACCCATTTGGCTTTTATGCCTAAGGCAGGACTAGAACCCACAGTCTTTATAGTCTGATGCCTTAACCACTGGACCACACTGGCTTTACTGTAGATGTCTATTTTATAGTTATTTTTCCCTACCAGCAAATATATATTTATTCTATTATGCTTTTTGATTTTTAATTGCCATGGACCTTTGTAATCATTCATAATCTTACTTTTTAATTTTTAAAATTTTAAAATTTTAATTTTTAATTTTTACTATCTAACATTTATTTTTTAGTATCTTTAGCTGTTTTTATGTTGCAATTCTGAACCTTTTTGGTTAGAGTGATACCTGATTGATTCAACTGAAAATGCAAAGGGTGGAATCTGAAGTATTTTATCTGTATTATTGAACAATAGAACATTTCTTCTTTCCTCTGCTCTCAACAACCAAGAAAATTCTCCACTGTATAGTTGTTTAAAACTAAGTCTCACATTTGATCTCTGTTCAAAATTTTGTGTCCTATATTTTTATGATACTAATGTTGCTGACATAACAACCCACTTTACCTCAGCTGCAATTTGGTACTAGCTCCTAATTCATCAGCTGAACCCTATTGCAACAGAGTTGGCCATTTAACTCAGTAGAAAGAATGAGGTTGATTCAGACATTCTGTAGGGAAGCTTTCCAACTCTTAAGCCCCTGTGAGTTCTATTCGTTGACTTCACACGTCAAGCTAACCATTACTTGTTTTCATCATGGCTTAAGACACAAAAACCTGGTTTATGTAGCACACTAAGCCATAAGCCATGGTTTATAAACTATAATTTCTGGTTCATATAATCCAGGGGTGTCAAACTGCTGGCCTGCAGGCCGGATGCATCATAGCAAAAATGCGCCCATCCCATTGCCGGCAATGGCAAAAAAGTCATGATACATTGTGACACATCACGTGACATTGTGAGTTTGACACCCTTGATATAATCCCTTAAACCCAAACCACACATATCATACTATGGTTTGATTATACATAATTAAATATATGTTGTTATTATGTATTCATAAAGCATAAGCTTTAGTTATTCTGCTTTGTGTAGAGCCGCACCTTACTTCACTTTGCTTTATGGATTTTAGAGGACATCACGGGACATCACTTCTCTTTGGCGTTGCCATATTTTGTGCATGTTTTAGCATTTGTTGCCTTCATTTGCCCAGCTGGTATTTTTCCCCTCTAAATCTTGAGCTGTTAATGTGTTGCTGTGTTACTGCCTAAGAACAGTGTTAACAGAATGTTAACTGGGTCCTTCCTTTTATGTTAATCACAGCAACTATGATTATTAATTAAGTGCCTAGAGCATAAATTGATGGAATATCTTGACAAGGCTAAGGAGTTTACACTTTCATTGACACCTGCAAAACAAACCAATTCTTTCAATCCTTGCCAGGCTTCCCTTAAAGTGTTTTTAACACATGCTTTAACAACTTCATCTCATTTTCCATTACTACAAATTGAGCAACACATACATATATTTACATTTTCAGATGTGCTTATTTATCTGCTATTTATTACAGTGTTATTCTCTGCAAAAGAAGTTGAAAGTGCACACTTGTTCCCCACTTCCTTATATTTACAACAATAATATATACGTCTAGAATTGAGGCTTCAGAATACTGATTGAGACCACATGCTTTTGCTAGTCCTCAAAGCAGATCTGAAGTTTTACAAGTTGTACAATGGAATTTTATTCCATTTTTTATAGTGTATAATTTCTATTCTTCCTTGAAATGACTGGAAAGTTTTATACAGATAAAAAAATAAATAGAATTGAACAACATAAGGCAGAATTTGAAACTGAATTATTATGTACAGATGATGAACATGTGATTGCTAAAATGTATAAATTTCTGTTGAGATTTGAAATGGAAGAACGTGTTAAAAAGTACATGATAAAATTGGCTAAGAATCTGGTCATAATGAATAGATCAATGTTAGAAGACTGAAATTCACACTGTGTTCTAATTTAAGAGAGAACTTTTATAAAAGGATGTATCATTGGTACATATGATTATAGAAATTATCTAAAATATAGAAAGGTGCTTGGAAATATGTAAAACATGAAGGGAGTTGCATAGTGGACTTGTAAAAAATAAAAAATGGATACAAATACACATCATGATGCAAATAATTTTTAAGATTAATATTCAGATGAAAACAGACCTGTTTTTATTGGATTTATGAACAGTCAATTAGAAAAGACTTCGGGGATATTGGTTTTGTATATGGCAATTGCAGTGAGACTATTGTATGCACAAAAATAGAAAGACATTAAAATATCCACAATGGAGTAGATTGTGAAGATGGTGGAATCTGCAGAAATGGCAGAGTTGATCTTTTTGATCAGGAATAAAGCAATAAGTACTTTCATAAAAGACTAGAAAACTCTTATGGACATTTTGGTAAAAATGGGAAAAATGAATTGGTGATTTATGGTTTCAAGCATAAAATATTTATTCAGACAGTATAAAGTTAAATTATGGAATTCAGTTTTTCAAGATATGATAGCAACTTGAAAAGTTTTTAGGATAAGATTAGATCAATTCATAGAGATTGAAGTACGGTATATGTTATGGTAACTATTTTTATGCACTATATCAGAAAAAATATGTCTCTGAACTCTGGAAATATAAAGAGATGGTGCCTCTTGTCAAGGTATAAATCACCTTAGTAGAGGGCGAAGGACCGTGCTGTTTGCACATTCAGATTCAATGTTTGCACATTCAGATTCAATGTTGATGGCCTTGAATCTGAATGTGCAAACTACTTTGCTTACCATTCAATTCATCTATGGTTGAATCAATAAATACTTCTAAGCTTTTTTTCTCTTGCTAGTAAGCACTTAAATGTCTACTATATCTTGGGATCACATACCTTACCACATTCTGCAGGAGAAACCTATAAACTTGAATTACTTGATGAATTACTGAACATGAACATAATAATTCAGGATTGGTTTCCTAGGAGGGTAAATATTTGTTGACTGTTTGGTGATTGTGATAGCCATAGCAGCATGTTTTCTCCAGTGCTGATCAAACACATGAAAACCTTTCAGTAAAGCAGACAGATATTAATGAAACTCACTCTTATTGCCATGTTCTTCTGGTCTCTTCACTTGCAGGTGGCTGGTGGCACAGTATGCCTTTGTTCCTAAAACCTGAATTGAGCATCCAGTAGTCCCTGGTTTCAGCATTAGTTTTCCAAGAGATGTCTGCAACCAGAGGAAATGGAGAGCACTGGCAATCTTTGGAGTCTGTGGGGATTAGCCGTAAGGAGCTGGCTCTTGCAGAAGCCCTGCAGATGGAGTATGATGCCCTGTCCCGCCTGAGGCAAGACAAGGAGGAGAACCAGACAAAGCAAAACACTGATCAACCTCTGATTTCTTGGGATGATCCCATTCTGGATTACAACATACCTGCTATAAGGAATGACTGCCGTAATATTAAGGTCATGCGAGGCCTCTCTGGCTCAGACTCAACTCTCAATTATAATTCGCTCTCTGACCAAGAAGTTTCAAGAGCTTTGGGGACCAACACTACCTCATCCAGATTGGTGCCTGAAGCAGAAAGTCAACCTTGGTTGAAAAATCCTCTGTCTAGTGACTATTTGTACATCTTTGAAAGCACAGGGAGAGACTTCCTCGATGATCCCCTCAATAGTACACCTTGCCAGCACAGCAATGGTGGTCGGTCACCCAAGAAGCTTTCTCCTCCCCCACTGCCACCTCGTATTACCATCTGGAACACTTCTGAAGCAAATCAAGCTTCCCTCAAAGGACCCCAACCCAATAATATCAACATGTTCTCCTCATCTCATGAGAGAGCTGATGGAAAATTGTTAGGTCGTAGAATCTCGGAGGAAGACCAGTATAGCACAGTAGATTATGATGGCATCAATGATGCTATCACCCGACTCAACCTCAAGTCCACTTATGATGCAGATCTTCTGAGAGAAGCCACTTGGAGTTGGAAGGAAGGTAGAAGCATTTTTGAGAAAGAAAGCAGTGGGAAGCCAGTTGCTCGCAGCAAGACCATGCCTCCTCAAGTCCCTCCCAGGACTTATGTCTCCAGATTTGGTGGGTGGAAGAATGCTGCTCTCAACAAGAACCGGAGGATATCAGCAGATCCAGTAAGACCATTTCATGTAAACAAAAAGATTTGTGTTTAGGGATTCTGAGTCCTTCTGCCAGAATGTGGTTGAGAGCATCACATAACCTTCTTAATGTTCTATATATCTATGCTTTATGTATGGATATTCAGTTCAATTCTTTTTTTTTTGGAGGTAATAAAAGAAATATTTTTAAAACTATTTTTAGTCTTCTAAATCAATCCATGGGAGTTGTATCATGAACGACTCATAATTTATAGTATTTCTGCATCAGTTCTTAGGGCATGAACAATATCTGTTCCAATAAATCATCCAAACCAACTGCAATTCTACCAGTTAATATAAAATTAAAGAGACTCTCTTCCAGCTCCATCATTTGGCAATCTATAATATACAATTGAAAATAGATAAAATTGCCATGTAGATCCATACAAGGTAGTTCACCAGGACCCTACTGAAATAACAATTTAAGTTTCTTATTCCAGTCTAAATGTTGGCTCTGGAATTCACTTCCCACTTGTATGTTTGGCTGCACCGAAGCTTGACACAATATATGTCAGCAGCCTTAACTGTTTCCCTTGGAAGGGAAGGACCATATATGTCAGTGAACCTATTTATATGATCCACACAGTGGCACTTTGAGGAAAGGCAGTGTCCAGTTAAAACGCCGTGAAAAGAGGAGTTTGTCCTGGCTGTTTACTATTTCCGAAACTACAGAACATACGTAACAGTCTGATATTTTAGAAATAGAATGTATTTAAATTGCTACCGTATTAGCACACAAGTATCAGGAATACTGTGTACAATATATGCCAGCATTTTCTTTTCACTACTTTTAATAAGTATGTTACAGCAGCATTCGGAGGAATAGGAAAAAAAATTCTTTAGCCATGAGTCATGGGAAGTATTTTTACCAGTTCATATGGGATTGTGAGTGGACAGTGTCATATTTTTGAATATAAGAGTAAATGAGAAATACCTCTGAAACATAAAGAATATAAATACAAACAACTTCTCCAAACTTTTGGGGATTAACTTTCTGTGCATCTAAAAATGGCAGAAGCTTGCAAAGATCACGTAAGTCATTCTCTAATTTTGATGTACAAAAGAACATTAAGACTGCCCATGAATGCCTATTGTGTTCTGTGCCCACCTCCCCACATTTCTCTGTCTATTTAATGGGTTAATTGCTCTGACAGTGGATCTTTTGTTTGCTTTGAAGAAGTGAACGGAAGCCCTGGGTCCATGTGTGCATTCCATTTGGTTGAGCTTGGCATTCAGTGTTCTATCCCTACTTCTCTCTCATCCAACTGTGACATTTGGGAAAGAGGAACAAAATGAAACATTTTGAGAATCCTTCTTTAACAATTGTTCTGCTTGGCTGGGCTTTTAGTTACAGTATTATGAGGTTTGGGAAGGTTTTTTTTATTTTTAGTTTAAAAGTTACACAATATTTATTTATTTATTTATTGATTGATTGATTGATTGATTGATTGAATTTATAATTTAAAAAGAGCCTTGGTGGAGCAGTGGGCTAATGCCTCCTTAAGTAACACCAGCTGCCTGCAATTAGTGCAGGTTCGCATCCCACCAGGCTCAAGGTTGACTCAGCCTTCCATCCTTCTGAGGTAGGTAAAATGAGGACCCAGATTGTTGGGGGCAATAAGCTGACTTTGTAAAAATGCCGCTGGGGGGGGGACGAAAGCCCTAATAAGCAGGTATATACATAGAATGAAGGCTATTGCTAAGCACATTGTGCTTTAGATTGTAAGCCGCCCTGAGTCTTCGGAGAAGGGTGGGATATAAATGGGATTAAAAATAAAAAAAATAAAATAAAAATATACCGTCCTATTCCCAAAGGACTCAAATATACTCTGCCCCACCACATATATATCCGGAAGGAGTCTGAAAATGCAAATGTAATACCTATGCTGGATACCATGTGCAATCTTTATTTAATCTATAAAAACAATCATGATATGTTTATTCAGAAGTAATTGCAGACTGAAAAACAGAACTTGTATATGTATCTGAACAATTCTCATCTGAAAGAGAATTTTGAGTTGAAATTCAAGCCTTATATCATGTAAAGCAGGGATGTCAAACTCGCAACGTCACGTGTCGCAAAGTATCACAACTTTTTTTCCATTGCCAACAATGGGGTGGGCGCGGTTTCACTGTGATGCATCCGGCCTACAGGCTGGCAGTTTGACACCCTTGATGTAGAGTAAATAGTAAAATCTTATTTCTGCAGTAGACATTGGGGAAAAAAACCAGTGCACTTACAATTCATTACAAATGTAAATCTTCTACATCTTCTGTTTTGCTACAGATATAGTATAAGCTGAGTGAGTGACTTTGAGCCAGTCACACATACTCAACCCAATCCACCTCACACAATTATTGTTGTGGGGAAAATAGGATGAGGAAGGAATATTAAGTATGTCTACTGCCTTCAGCTATTTATAAAAATAATAAAGGCTGGATAAAAATAAATAAATAATAAAGCCTAAGGTCAAGTCATATCCTGATTAGACATTGGATCAGTCCATATTCTCTGATCCTCACAATTTGTAAGCCAGAAAAAAATGGCAAAAACATTTATAGCCTAATAAGACCTTTGTTAACTTAAAGGGAAATAATTGTGTTTATGTTATATATAAAACAAAGCCAAAAGTTGCTCCTGCCACATTCTTTGGTATATCTTTAACTACTATGTAAAATAAATGGTTTAGATGCACATGGGGTGAGAAATATATACTCAGAATTTTAATTTATTGATGGTGGTGTTTCGTTTATTTCTCCCTACTCCCCATCCACTTTTGGAATCAGGGCACTTCTCGGCATTATCCCGTGTCCAGTGGTTATGAACTATTTGAGGTGTCTGAGGAAAAAGACGAAGAGGTTGCTGCATTCTGCCATATGCTTGATGTGTGAGTACCAGCCTATGATAGAAAATAACTCCTCATAGTGCCTTTCCTTGCCTTTTTCTCTGCCTAACATTTCTTCTGCAATCAAATTGTGCTTGTGTGTGATTTTCTCTGTCTGTCCATGTAACCAATGACCTAATCATGTAGACCAATTTATTGCTTAATTCTTGATCCTTTAAACCAGGGGTCGGCAACCTAAAAAAGGAAAAGAGCCACTGGGAACCGGTTCCATCACAAATTAAAAAAAGTGGGAGCCGCGTGCGTGTGTCCATGCACGCGCATGCGCAAAAAAAGTTTTGCGCATGCGCAAAACGGTTTTTTGCGCATGCGCGGACTCACGCGGTTGCCATTTTTTTAAAAAAGTGAGATGGAACCGGTTCCCGGTTGCCCGACGGCGACGGCCCGTCTGCAAAGCTGCCGCTTTCAGCAGCTTTGCAGACGGGCCGCGGCAGCTTCCTCAAAGAGCAGCGCCCCTGCCCATTCGGAGAGGTGCGCGCGCACCTCTCAGAATGGGCAGGGGCGCTGCTCTTTGAGGAAGCTGTAGCGGCCCGTCTGCAAAGCTGCCGCTTTCGGCAGCTTCAGAGACGGGCCGCTACAGCTTCCTCAAAGAGCGGCATCTCTGCCCGTTCGCGCGGAGGTACGCGCGCACCTCTCCAAAGGTTTGGGGAGGTGCGCGCGCACCTCCGCCCATTCGGGGAGGTGCGCATGCACCTCTCCAAACGGGCGGTGCCACTCTCCATTTGGAGAGGTGCGCGCGCACCACTGCCCGTTCAAAGAGGTGCGCGCGCACCGGGCGGCTGGGAGCCGCAGGAGACGGCTCAAAGAGCCGCATGCGGCTCCGGAGCCGCGGGTTGCCGACCTGTGTTTTAAACCAAAAACATGCTTTTGGTTTAAAGATTATGTTAGATTGTATTTAAGTAATTGCTTCACTGAGCGGTATCTTAACCTGCAAGTGATTGGATGAACCTAGGGGAGATTCTGATTCCTGCCATAGTTCTCAATCATGTAGGAGTGATAGAGGAGAGAAGGCATTTGTCCATACTTTGTAAATCAAGGAACTGACGAATGTCACAAGTAAAATTCAGTGTGTTACCATAATAGTTCAGTCTGGTGCAGCTTCATTCTGTGGTTTTTAGTCTAAGGGAGACACTGTTTTCAGAAGGAAGTCAAACTAATATCTTTCATAGACACTTGCTCTACCTGCATGAAAATCTTTCTGTTTTGCTATCCTTTTACAAAATGTAACCATTTTTCTCTCCATGGTGTTTGTCATTCTTTTTCAGCATGTTTAAAACTAACACCTTGTCTAGATTAGCACTAACAGAGTCTACATTAGCACTAACCTGCTCTCTGGGGATCCTCAATTGAGTATTTGTGGAAATAATAATGTCCCAATATTTTGAGTCACATAATTTCAGTGTTTAAGGACTAATCCATTTCCAGGCCATACACACATTTATGTGATTCCATGGTGCATTGGAAATGTATGGTGTATTTAGATGGGAGTCTCAGACAGGGTGTTAACACAATTATATAGTATCTTAGAAAAGATGAAAAGAACAAATGTGAAAACCCAATTTAGCAAAGTCTTAATATCATGAATTAAATGATATGAATTAAAAATGTGGAACAAATGAGAAAATTAAATGCAGATATTTTTAAATGATGAAAAAACCCACACAAAAGTCTATCAGCATGGCACATAATTATACTTATTATAGTAGTTTATATACTAATTGTACCCATTTTGTCTTGTCCACAGATTGAGATCTGGCTTTGGTACCAAGGATTACTCCCTCACAGGTTATGTCTGGAGCACTGTCAATCTAAGCCCTGAACATCTTGGCCATGGGATTAGCTTGAAGGTGACCGTAGTTTACGATAGTCTACAAGAACCTCTCACATTCACTTGTGACTGTAAGTTTTTGGCTTGTAGTAGGAATTTTCTTCAATCTGTGCCAGTAGTGAACATGAATGTATGTATCATGAATCATAGTCTTTACCATGCTTCAGCATATTTGTATTTATATTATTCTTTTGTTTAATGAAGCCAGGACTTGTACAATTACTTTAGTTTGATCTGGTTAAGCTAAAAAACCCCATTTTTTTTGTTAATTACAAGGTATCTGCACATTAAAATATACTTTACTTATTGATACTATTATAGTATTTAATCTGAAATTGCTGAGGGTAGATTTTTACAACAGATATTATTTTCCTTTTCAATAACCGAAAGTCTATCTAATGTTTTTATAAGTTATTATTTGGCTTTCCTAATTCATTCATTTAGAGCAGGGGTGTCAAACTCAATTTCATTGAGGGCCGCATCAGCATTTCGGTTGCCCTCAGGGGGCTGGGTGGGTATGGCCAGGGGTGTGTGGCCTACTGGATGGGCGTGGCTAGAGTGCGTATGGCCTACTGGGTGAGCATGGCCAGCTCTACATCGTTCGCATCAAGGGTGCCTATGGGGGCCTGGACAGGAGTGGGACAGATCTAAGGGTCTCTGGTGGAAGGAGGGTCTCTAGGCCAGGGCCAAGGCAGTGGGGGCCATTCCCTCACTGTTTCCAGGATGGCTTCGCGGGCCACATGAAACCACTTTGCGGGCTAGATCCAGGCCCCGGGCCTTGTGTCTGACATGTCTGATTTAGAGGTTTTAGTCTGATAGCATTAGTGGGCTGTATGGAGAGACATTGACTCTGATTCTTGCACACTGGATAGTACACTATATATTTTATTGGGAGGATATGTAGTTGGATGAATCTCTGACTTAGTCCTGCACTAATACTTTCTCCTTTTTAACTCAATAAACTAATTAGCCATTCTCTAAATATGAAGAGTCATGTTTTCCAATAAAACCAGTTCTACTTGAAATGCAATTCTTTGTTCTTCTTTGGTGATCCATATATTTCAGACTTTTCTCGGGCAATAATTTTCATCTTTTTAAGGCAAGATTACTAACTGAATTACATCTGATGAAATGGGATCCATTTCCATTTCATAATGTAAATGTGTTTTATTTTCTTTCTGAATTTCTTAGGATATTTTTATCCTGCAGACATGTTAGTTTATGATTCATGCCTTATCTTCTGGGAACTCTGGGGTTTGTTTTTTGTTTTTTTGTTTTTTGCCAGAGGGAAATTGTTGTTAGGACCATGCTAAAATTTCCAGCTTTCAATTAAGTATCAAACTAGCATAGAATACTTATTTTTATAAATTGGCCAGATTTGACTATTTGGTGTCTTGCCTCATCAAACTATCCCTCTTCCTCTTTTCCTTTATTATTTTTTGTTAGGAAAAAAATGTAATTTAACTGCTGAAATGTGTTTTTTTTAAGTCTGTGACCTTTTGTAGATCCTAATTTATATTTTAAGATTTATGCCAGGCTCTCCCAAGATGACGCTGTTTAGATATAATGAATTATAACCATTCATCATTTCTCTCCTGTTGTCCCTACCATGCGCACCTACAATTATAACTTCTGTAATTAGCATACAGCACAACAGCCACAAATAATAGGAATTAAAGTCCAAAATTTCTGAAACATACTAGAATAACTATCTCTATAGAAAACTACATACAAATTATTTTTTTATTATTCTACTTTTTAGAATTGACAAATTTTTTATTGTCTTGGATACTCTGATCTTTTGACTACAGTCATGACTCCACTAAAAAGAATATAAAATAAATGTAGGTAGTATCTTTATTTGGATACCACATCAGTTTAAAGGAATAGATGCTTTGTTGCCTTGGTAAGCAGTAGCATCTGGCTGATCTTGGTTGATCTAAAGAAGCCAGGTTAGTCCTGGTTAGTATTTGGATTGAGAGCCACCTGGAAATTCCAGGTTGTTGGTTAGAAGAAGAACAGGAACCTATTTCCATAATATTGCCAAGAAAGCATAGATAAGTAACCATGGCTAACTCAAGGACAGATTTATTTAATCTTTTTTATATGGTTTATTGGTGTCAGTTTGCATTCCCATGATGGAAATGGCATGAATTCTTCACTGATGCCAGAAGAAATGAAGCAAGTGGAATAATTATGTCTAAAAGGGGATGATAGATATGAGGAATTCCATGGAATTTTTGCCTTGGAAATCATTATGCTGACTATTCTTTCCTTTCCTCCCTCTTGCCTATCCTTGCAGGTTCCTCCACAGTGGACTTACTCATATACCAGACCTTGTGTTACACTCACGATGAATTATGTGACATTGATGTGGATGATTTTGTTCTCAAAATATGTGGTGTAGAGGAATTCCTCCAAAAGTGAGTGGTAATATAAAAACTTAGGTTGTAATCAGTGGAATTTGGTTTTGAATAGACATATGAAATATTGTCATTGGCCTGATTATTTTTGTTTCTGTTTTGCCTTCATTATCATTTTTATGCTTTAACCAGTGAACAGTAAAGAATTAACATGACAAGGATTGCTGCTTTAACTGTCTTTATAACTGTCATTTCCATACTAATTGTTTATAGCGTCTTTTAACATCATCTGACTATTAACTATGCCAAAGTAACAGTAATGAAGATAGGTTTTATATTGCTATGCAGGTGGTCCTTGACTTACAGCCACAAATAGGACTGGAATCTTGGTGTTTGAGCAAAGCAGTCATTAAGCAAGATTTCATTGACTGCTTCACTTGAGGACTGGCATTTCCTGTTGCAGTTGTTAAGCAGTCTTGCAGATTGTTAAGTGGACAGAGTCCCAGATGAGTGTGGAATCTCTCAGGATGGGAGGCTCAGTTCAGGCCCTGTGGGAGTTCTGTCCATTCAGAAGCTTAAAATTGTAAAACTTCAAGGAGGATTTTTAGCTCCTGAGTAGAGAGATACTTGCATGGGCTGTGCCAGGCCCCAGGGCCTCCTCCACCCCGCTCCTTGAGGCACTCCGTACTCTGTACCCTAAGCACCCTACCTCTCTATTCAGGGTCTGACAATTCTGCTTGGATTTTGGCTCCCCCTCTTCTCTGGGGATGGCCTTAAAGAACAGCCTGGTGAAGGATGTCAGTTCTTTGCCTTTTTGGATTACTGAAATCCAAGCAGGCAAGGAAGTGAAATCGTTTGGCAGGTAGTTTGTTCAGCCAGCACCCAGAGGGAGTCCTCTTTGCAGGTATTGGCGGCTTGCAAGCTTCCCTGCCAGCTTTCCCATTGACCTTCTGTGGAAGCCAACAGAGAAGAATGTATTGTGGGGTGCTTGGCAGCTAGTTACAAATGTGAACAGGTTGCCAAGCACCAAGATGACAATCACATGACTGCAGGGGATGGGGATGTGACATTCTGTGACAGTGGGGAAGTACTTTCGAGGTCATAAAGCACCATTTCCTAGGCCATCTTTAATTTGAACTGTCATAAATTGAGGACTATCTAGTTTGCAGGTGTTTACATATTTCTTAAGTTACTTAGCATAAACCCACAAAATCATGTGTTAGACTTCTGAAGACTAAAAGTTACAACATATTATAGAAAAGCTATGATTTGAATTTGTTAGTGTTTCCATGACATTAATCCAAATTACACAGCTTCCATGCTGAATACTCCTAAAATACTCTGGAATTATTTTAACATTGGTAGTGTTGTGTTGAGGATATTTAAGTTTGCATTTTCTAAAATAATTTGGTCTACAAGAGATATTAGTAGGCTTTGGAAAATACAATTAATGTTTGGTTTAGGAAATGCAGGCTTAGTAGGAGAGCTATTTCAAGACATGCTGTGACAGCACTGATGCTTAAACACATTAATGTATGAGTCAAATAAGTTGCTTGGGGAAAAAAATCCACCTTCAGTTTATACTTTAAAATTTGAGCAACTGCAATATATGGGATGTCTATGGAGATTCTTATCCAGGTCATAGTTGTTCCAAAGGTGCTTTTGCTAAAAGGCAACTGGACTTTTTTGTAATACAGTATGTGGGAAATCTATAAATTTCTTTTTTTGCAATCAAATAATTATAGCTAAAAACTGGGGCTATTCTGTTTTTTTGCATGTCCATTGACAAAGATAGTCAAGGGATAGTTAACGATGCTGGTGTGCAAGCAGAGAACTACTCAAACTTTTTTTTGGTTTCTAGCAAGTTTTGATTGATAAATTGTGTCAGTCAAAAGGAGACATGAATATCCTCTTACATTTTGTTTTTGAACAACAAAAATCACTTCTTTTTCATTTCGTTGGAATGATGTTGTTTTTTTTAAAGTAAATGGAATAATGAAAATGCCATATGTTTTCAAGGGAAAATCAGTAAACATCCTGATTGGTGAACTGTCAGTCAACTAACTAGGAGCTAGTATTCAGCAGACCATTTAGACTAATCTTCAGTCTTTCTTGACCTTGGTATGCTGTATTTCTAACCAGACAAATTACTCATTTATACACTGAGACGTTCAGAGCAGCCTTGTAGTTTTAAACTTAAGAGCTTGTGGTCCAATTACAGCAGCTGAATATGCAGCCTGGCAAGAGCAAACTGATTATTACTGAGACCAGTTCATTAAGGAATGGTCTCTAAAACCACAGCGGTCTTAGGAGAGAACCATTCAGTACGTCAGAGAGAGACAGAGAGCATATGCACTAAAAAGAAACAAACCTCCCAAATTCTGCAATTATGGGTAACTGTGACTGTTTTTTAAATGCATTCTTGTGGAAGTCTACAACCATCAACATACTCAAACTGAAGCCTGGCTTTCTCTTCATTGGTGAAAGGCAATAAGTGGATGCATGCACATATATGTGTGCCTAAATGACTAAGAGATCTCAAGTCTATCACTGTGGGAATCACTTAATGCATTAATACATTTCAATACACATTTTGAGCATTGGAAATATCTCATGGATGCCATCAGTACTAAGGCTTCTTGTAGAAAGAATTGAGTGAGCCATTGTAGAGGAATAGAAGAGTGTCCTGGACTTTAAGCCAAAGGAATAATAGAAATTCTCCCAATGATTTCTTACTGAGATTTTGAAATACTATTTTTACATGGTAGAGATGTAATAAGCTATAAGCAAAAGAAATCTTCCTTTTATGTAACATCACTTAATTAAAAACAGAAGCAAGAGATTTGCAGCAGCAGAAGAAAAAAAAAATGACACTGCCAACCTAGAACCCACAGGCGCCTCTTATTTTGTTTTGATTCTCCTTCCAGCAAAATCTGGCACCGCATTTATGGAAAGGAAAAGCCCTGTTTTATTACTGGATTCCATATCATAAAGGAGGGGAAGAAGCAAAGCTGCTTTTACCAACATATGCCTTCCAGATGTGTTGAAACTACGCTTCCCAGAATTCCCAGTCAACATCTGCTTTATTGGCTGAGAATGGTAGGATTTGTACTACCATCATTTTAGGAAGGCAATTGTTGAGGAAAACAGCTGTAAAGTGTACTGCTGTATGCCCATCTTCTTGCTGTTGCAGAAGCCATTAGATGACAAGGCATTAGGCTGGGACTAAAGAGATCAGCTTAAGTCCAAATCTCTGCTTAAAATGGTTCTTGGATCCCTCCTACATATAATGTCTGTCTGATCATGGCATTGCTCTCTTACTGTTCTTACTCTGATATTTTATTCTTTCCCTTCTTGCAAATTTGGAGCTCTAATTCATTCTTCCTAGATTAGCCTTTTTTATTTTCGTGTTTTGTGCTATGCTGAACTACAAACCCCATCCCCCAGTCAGCCTGGCCAATATTCATGCCTGCTTAGAGTAATGGAAAATGCACTTCAATAAAGCAGAGTACTAGATTAGGGAGAAATGGTTTAAAATGACCTTTTTTAGTCCCAGCTAGAGGAAGCTGTTTGTTTTACTCAGATACACAAGTAATGATGAGATGCATCCATTACCAGGGGCAATTTGAACAGTGAATTTTGCTTCCTATTTTACAAAATGGCAGTATACAACCTGTTACTCACTTGCTAAATTGTGATTTTTGTATAAGACGGTTGACACTTTCTCCTCTGCTTAATGCAAGGGAAACTGCTGTCTATCGTGCTTGTATACAAGGGCAGCTTTGTTAGCCTGCAGGGAAGGCATCCTTCTGCCTTCCTTTTCTTGCCTAAACACCACCTCACAGAATCCTTCCCATGTGTGGTGCCTTATGCCTCTGTCAAAAGAGAAAAAAGCAGCAGCTTTTGTATTTGAAAACTAAATCATGTTGGCTGTAGACTGCCATTTATTGTCCCTGTTTTGAAGGTCAAGCACATTAATCTGTACTTTGTGGGTGTTCCTTGAATACTAATAAATGTACAAATGCTCAGTGTTTTTAGGGAGACTAAACAGTCAGTCAAAGCTATGTATGTATAGCCTGTAAAAGCTGCTCCTACACCACTGTGTGTGCACACGCACATTGAAATGAGCTGTCTTGCCCCTTCTCTGCCCTGCCACACATCCGCCTCCTTGGCAGGACACTGAGTGCCGGATGAGGAGAGCAGAAGTTCCTTGTTGCCCCTCCATCCACATGGAAATAGCTTTGATGAGCTGGTATACAAATGCCCTGTTCTATTAGCAATGCCCCAAATGATCCTTAAAAAACATGTTTTTCCTAAGCTGTTCTAGAATGTTTTGCTTAGCTCTAATTTTGTTCTCACTGCCTAATACAACCTGGAGAAGGATTAGCAAAGCTGAGAGTAGATAACAGCAATGATTCACATGCCTTTCACCCTAAAGCTGTTTTGACCTGCTTAAATGAGAGTTGCGAATAATGTAGTGATAATCAGCCCTATGATGTGGGTCAACCCATTATTTATTTATGTATTACAACACTTTTATCTTGTCACAGTCAAGTGACTCTTAAGGATTAACACAGCATAGAAAAAGTGCTGAAAGGATCCACAGTGGGAGCAATATCAGCATGAAATGAAAAGAACATAATGATAAAATAGCAGCTCAGTAATAAAAGAGGCCCAAAATACCACTGAAATGGTTCAGTGTACTTAGAATGCTCTCCAGAACAGTTCTTTTTTCAGCATCTTTCTCAATGCAGTCAGGAAGGGGGCAGCCTGATCTTCACCGGGAGGCTGTTCCATAGAACCAGTTACTGGTACTAAGAAGCTGAAAATCTTGGCCCAACTCCCTTTCCCTCCTAAAAGTGGGACATAAGAGGAGTTTCTCCCTAGAGGACCTGATAGGCTGGGTTGACCCTGGTTGGTCCAGGTGGTCATACCTAGGGCCCAAGCCATAAAGGGTTTCATATGTTAAAACTGGTAGATTAAGCCTAGAAGCTAATTGGTCTCCAGTTCAGAGTCTGTAGCAAAGGGACTTCCACCAGATGTTTCTAGCTAGCATAAGGGCAATCTGATCGGATGGTAATTAAAGCATGAGTTTCTGTTGGAAGATGTTCTTGCTCCTTGTAATGGTGCAACTAACGTGCCAACTGAAAGTCACAGTTTCTACCTGTAGCAACCAGAGCCATGAATCTAGAAAGATCCAAAAGTCATGAATTTGTTCTATCAAGGGTAATTTCTGCCTGCTCCAAGCTAACGTTTGTGTTGATGGAAGACCTCAGTAGACAAGTAATGCCTGTTATGTGGGAACTCGGCTTCAGTCAGGTCTGTCCCATCCAGATCCTGGGAATCTAACCTTTTCCCTATAGCCCAAGGGGTAATATAAAGTCATTTATGATTAGCATACTGATGACAATGCATCCCATATTGCTGGAAAACCTCACCCATCATATTCATGTACCTGTTTAGTAGCAATTTAGTAAAATATTAGGGTTCATTGTATCAAAACAAATAAGGCACCAAAAATAAGACAAACAAATATTCCCCTTCTTGCTGTCGAGCAGGGTGAGCAAGTATTCTGGTGTTAGAATACTTGCTCACCTCAGTGGAGAAATGCATGTTAAGCATTTTCTTTAACCAGAGCAATGTCATGTAGCCTCTCTGTCATTGGCACAGAAATGTATAGGAAAGAGTGAATGAAAGGAAATCTTCACTGTCATGTGACCCCTGAACTATAGTTCCCACATCCTGGTAGATCCTTGCTGCTGCAAATGCATTAGAAATTATCAGAGGCAGAATTTCCTGCTGATTTTTGGCAGGAAATAATATAAAACAATGGGGAAAAGTTATGCGAAATGTCAAGTAAATTTAACATGACAAGAAAGGGAGGTGGTTTGGCATGTACAGATTCTCCCCAATAATGGGAGGGAAAGAAGGCCCCCTAACTTACACTCACATTAAATACCCTCTCAAATACTGATAATAAAACAATAATTTTAAAAGACTGGCACCTGATGGTAAAAAGCAATCCATCTCTGCTTTAAATTATCCTTGCCCTTCTTGTATTTCAGCCTGTATAATAATTTTTTTTGTTCGCTTGTTACAATAATGTATGGTGTTGATGGCAACATTGAAACCAAAGGCAAATTATAGCACAAATATTTTGGAGTGAATCAAATGATTTTATCTACCAGGTGTTAAAAATAGTCTTCCCAGCAATCCTGCAAGTGCTCTCTCAGCTCTTCCCCACACAGTGGAGAATGGGTTGCCCTGAACTGGGCTGCCAGGCAACACTCATAGGACACAATGTTGCTCACACTTGGCTATCTCCAGGGGAGCACCCCAAACAACCCTCAGTTTCCCACCCCCCAAAAAAAACCCAACAGCAACCCTCCTACCCACCCCCATCCCAACCTTGGAGAAGAGGCACCCACTACCCCCTGAGCCCAGCTACATCTAAGTAATACACACCAGGTATATAGAGGGATACAAGGCTTTGTGCATAAACTAATTTTCTGAATAGCTGACCTCTTCTTTCAGACAACTGTCCCCAGGGTAACTTTGCTGCAGTTTTGGCTTAAAGCTTAAGCAACAATTTTATAGCTTCTTTTGCTTACTCAGCAATTACCAATAAATTGTTTTTATCCTCAAACCAGAAATGCTGTTGCATATACCCTTTTAGAGTATTCCAACGTTGAACACAGATGAAAGGGAAGAATGCCTTGTGCATGTACAAAATGTTGCCCTCATCTTACAAAATGCATTAACAGCAATATTGAAAGATAAAATGAGAGAGTGTTGTTCTGAAAATATATTCTAAACAAAGGAACAGTGTATTCTGTTTTGTTTTTATAAAAAACATTTTTTAAAAAACATTTGAGGAGAACCCTGGGAAATTGACAACTTTCTTCACCAGCTTTTAAGCAAATATTTTTTTAGTGAGGAAAAGAAAAAAAGGAATAGACATGGTAAGACATCGTAATGGGGACATCATAACTCAGACATCTTGCCTGTTTCCATAAATCTATGTAACTGTCATAATTCACAACCCTGTAATGCTGCTTAAATTACTTGTGATGCTTTTTTTCCACAAGGACTACCCAGTTAGCATTCTGCAAAGCCCAACATGTAGGAGTGATGTTTTCCTAAAATACAAGTCAAACTGCATATCTTGTTCTTGGAAATACAAGGAATGCTTCTTCTTGATTTAGTTGAAAACCCAGATTTATCACAATATTTGAAGTTGCTCTTAGCTACTAAGTTCTCACCTGCAATACTTTTTTTATTTTATTCAAAAACAAAAAGTTAAAATACAAAACTCCAGAATATACACATATGTATATTGTGTATGTTTATATGTGTTAATTATTTTAATGTACTTTTTTCAGTGTTTTGTTTGTTTGTTACCTGCAAGACTGAATGTGTGGTGGCTTAAATGTACATATCTTGCATCTTTTCCCTTTTTTGTTAAGATTGTGCCCCTATAGAGCAAGCTAATAATTCAGTTGGCCTGTGATGAATAATTTTTGTCTTATGCATTCCAGTGTTAGTATTAAAGGCAAGGGTATATGTAAAAATAGATGTTGTAATATATACAAATGCTTCTTATCAGATTCTAGACCTCATCATTTCCCCCATTATTATTAAAAAGCAAATTCATGAGACTAAACTAGATTTGAAATTGATTTGCTGCTGATTAAAGATTGTCCTTGACTTACAACCATAATGAGCTTGGAATTTCAGTTATAAGTCATTGTGCTCCTAACTTGAGGCACCATGTGCCATGAGGCATGATTTATGACCATTTTTGCAAGCAAGTCACCACAGTCATTAAGTGAATTACTGTGGTACCTCAGAACTCATCGTTGATTGCTTTGGGGAGGTGCAATGAGTACCAAAAATGATGAGTACCAAACACATTTTCCCATAAGGAATAATGTAGTGACAAAACAATTGACAAGTTCTAGCTTGTGTGTCAAGTATCAAATAAACTATGAGTACTGGGACAAAATTTTCACATCAAAATACATTGAGTATCAAATTTGGTGAGTTTCAAAGCAGTTTAGTACCAAGATTATGTGGTTGTTAAACAAATCCAGCATATCCAATAGGCATTTTCTATCAGAAAATGGCAAAAAATGTCACAAATCGCAGAACACATGATCACAGAACACTGCAGCAAGTCATAAATGTGAGGTAATTACCAAGTGCCCAAACTACAATCACATGACCATGGGGGAGGGAAGGTGGAAGTCATAACTTCAAGAATGGATTGTAAAAGTCCAATGTAAGTTTGAATGGTAGTTAAATGACCAGTTGTAACTTGAGGACTACCTGTATTTGGATAATTGGGAAAGAGCTTAGAATCTGGAATGTAGAAATTTGCCTAATAACGGATAGATTTCCTTGGCTATCTTGTTATTTGGCCTGCTCTAACAAGCAACATTTATCCTGAATCTCTGGCAGGAAGTCTTTGATATTACCTCTTATATTTGATTATTTTACCCTGCCCTTTGGGAGCCCCTTTTATTACAGCTGGTCTAAAGATGCAGGTTTGGACTTCCCATCAGTTGTCCTTGAAATTGGATAAATAAATAAACAAGGAAATAAATTCATATTCTTTATGAAAAAGCATATGCTAAAACACTGTTGTCCTTTATTATCAATGGGCCGAAGCAATTCTTTCTCACTTCCCCAAATGATCAAAAAACACCCAGGGAGTACATGTTTGGATGATCTTACAATAGACTATCTCCTTGCTTCTGTAGGATGCAGAATGATTGTGGGGCGAAGTACCAGTGGAGCAAGGCAAGGAGAAAGGACCAAAAGCCCCTGGTGCCTCCTTTCCAGCCTTTGGATGATAGATGGGCAGTCCAGAATTACATACTTAATAATTAGTTGAGTCCTAATTCACTGTGTCCAAGAACAGAGGGGCATACTATGTGATTAAAATTTAAAAATTATCTTTTGAAGCAATTAGTATATGTGAATTAAATGTTACCAGTGTGTCAAATGAATGTTTCTTACAAGTCTGTTGTAGCACTTCCTTGAAAGAAAATACTATTCTGGTAGCACATCTGACATTTTAAAAATCTTCTTTTCCCAGACTTTGAGTTTTGTTTTATTCTGCTTTTCTTTCTCCCCTTTAGAAGCAACACACCCTCTCTTTCTCTTCCCCCCCCCACCCCTGACAATCACTTTTTTGTAATGACAGCTGTGCTGGATGGGCAGGCCAGGATGTAGGGTGGAGAGAGATAAGTACTAACTTTCCTTTTAGACTAGGAGGTAAAAGGGCCAGATGTCCTGTTACAGAGACCATAAGGTGACCACCCCTTTCCTCCAGAGCCCTTCCAACCATTCATTTTTCTGGAAGAAAAACTAAATAGGCCACATAGCCTGTCTCAGGTCTTCTAAGTCAGCCTGATGTCTTTGATAACTCAGAGCAGAGGAATGGCTTTATTATTTGCAAATTCTGTGATTTCTATACAAAGAAGGTATCTTATTCCTGTTCTTGTCCATCCCCTTAGAGAGCAAAATGACTTGGTCTGATCTTGAATGTAGGTCAATAGAACAGTAGGGTGTTGTATTAAACTTTCTATTCCTAGGCTTCATTCTAATGCAAGCAGAAGCTCAAAATTTGTTTCCAGGACTTCATAACATTTGGTTTTAGCAGAAGCATCTAAATCTCAAATTATTTTAGTAGATACAAGTGTCAGGGAAATTGTGGTGTAGTCATCTTTGGTTTCATGTTCCTTTTTCTGTCAGGTTATTTTTTTTTCTTTATTTTAAATCACATACTACAAAAATTAAACCAAGTATCTTTTCTTTTTAAAAGGCACGTTTTAACTGCTATGTTTTTTTTTACTGGACAATGAAAAACTGTGTGTGTATCATTGCAGAAGCAACATGGATTATGTAATTTGTTTCACTTGTGTTCCATTGCAGTTAGAAGTTACTTTACATAATTCATGTCAAAATTTGCACAATGGGATCATGACCTACAGTATATCTGGCACCTATGGGTAGGCCACTATATATCTGGTTAATAGGAATTTCAGAAATCTTTGCTGGTGGAATAATCTCAGTAATATACAAGGAAAAAAAGTCCTTTACTTACATTTTCTATATTTATTTTTTATCATTCCAGCAAACAGCCACTAGGAAATCATGAATATATTCAACACTGCAGAAAGTTTGACATAGATATCCAGTTGCAACTGATGAAGAGGAAGGCTGTTCGCAATGACCTGGCTAGGACGGTAAATGTCTGGCTTATAAAAATGAAAACAGACTCTGACAAAATGGTTACATCAGTCAATGTATATGGCCAGTTATTTTACAAAAAAGGGCTCTGGGTGGCATATAAGGGTTAAAAACAATTGACCAACAACCATAATGTCCAAGGTCACTAATACAACCCAACTCATAACCACCAGAGCTTGTCTAACCATCTGCCCCAAATTACCTGAGGGAACAGCCAGGTCTTTAATAGCTTACAAATAGCTAAAAGGACTGGGGCCATCTGGATCACCAAAGGGATGTTGAGCAGGTGCTTCCGCAGAGAAAGCTTTACTCTGGGGTCCAATAAGATGACATTATCTAATGAAAGGGTCCTGAAATATGCCCTCCATGCTAGATTAGTGAGTAGGCAGACAGTATGGAAATCAGGTTGTCCTGCAAATAGGCTGGCATTATGCCATGCAGGCTTTATAGGTAATGACCAGCACCTCCTAGAAATCCACTGGGAGCTAGTGCAGTGGTGCTATTATATAGGCCTACAAAGAAACACCAACAGCTGCAGCTTTTGAATGCTTTTCAGCTCCATTGCAGAGCGCATTACAGTAATCCAAATGGGAGTTTTACTGAGGTATGAGTCACTGTGAGCAAAGCCTCCTGGTCCAGGAATTGGTGCATGAGATAAACCTGTACAAATATCCTCCTAGACATGCCTACCATTGATTCTTCAAGCAGGAGACATGAGTGTAGGAGAAGCTCTAAGTTGAACACTAAGATGAAAAATCTCTGGATCATTGTGGGGAGGGGTAGTGGTTGGGGGCTTTAAAACTACTTGGTCTTGCCAGGGTTAAGCAGAAGCCTTTAATCCAAACCCCAACACCCTCATGGCATTGGATAAGAATCTTGATGGCATCACCTGGCTGCCTCAAGGCAAAGATTTACAGTTTCATTATCGAACAGTAGCACAGGCAGCTTTGCAGCAGGCAGCCTTAGCAAGTGTAACAGAGAGGTGTTGAATACTATTGAGCCACTGCCTTCCTTAATGTAGGTGAATGATGACCAAAGCCCTTCTACACTCAACCACTATGTTCATCTCCAGGAGAGGCCAATCAAGCAGACCATCACGAGGTAAAACAAATATGAATGAAACTGCAGTGTAGTTTGCAGAGAAAATATATAAAATAGAACTTTTGTGGACTGTATAGGCTAATATCAAATGACAAAAAGACAGATAAAGAGACATAGCACTATTTGAGTTCTTAATGTGGGCCAGCCATGTTTGCAGGCCATATGGGGAAAATCTGGTAGGACATATGGCTAGCACGGAAATGTTCCATGTTCAGAATGTTCCATGTTCAAATATGGCTGAGAAAAACTCATGACTGAAAACGTGAAGAATTGCCAATCAGGACAAACAGTTCTGAGCTAGAAATGTACATGCAGGCTTTGATTTGACATAAATCAATCCTCCACATGAAACAAACTTTTTTCCATTTTCCATACTGAGCTGTTCATTGTTGCTTCTTCCTATAGGCAGGCCCTGACCCTTCTTTTTGATACCTTCCACAATGAGGTGGATGCATTCTTAGCAACTGAGGTAAGATGGTAGTCTTCAGATTTGGGGAGGTGGGAGGCAATATCTTGATGGCAAGCTCAGTTTCAGGAAATGGCAAGCACATTGGACCCTCTCATGGCTGGATAGGTCAGTAGCAGTTCCACAGCATAACCTCAGAGCCCTGTGCTGAAATCAGAGTGGTAAATCTCAGCAGCAGAGTAGCAGCTGTTGAGACCAAATGGTTGGCTTGGGTTGATGCTGCTACTACTGCTATGTTTATCATCCTCAAAGTAAAGGGCATGGAGTGGAGAGGTTGCCACACATGAGTAAGTTTCATTGTTGCTACCACTATTAAGGAGCCCATCCTGACTGGGTACTCCTGAGGTCTTGCCAGATTTGGTGCTAGTCTTGCCTGAATTATGCTTTTTAATAATATTTTGAAGATCGTACTTTGCTGTATTATTTGATGTGAATGATTGTTGCTAGAAATGTAAGTATTATATTTTTGTAATCTCTAGGATATGACATTACCCATTCAAAAGGTCACAATGGGTAGCCTAGCAGTTCTTCACCCCTTCTAAGCTACTCTCATCTCTAGTTTCCAACAACCACCTCATTGTAAGGCTTACAGTTTTCAGAATTTGTACCATTGTGTTTATGTTCTTGCTTCTTGGCAGAGCTTGTTTGAATAACAGCAGAATAAGAAGTTTCTGGACTTTGTTTATTAATTTATTATTCAAATTTGTATAGTCGCCCATCTTAGTGTTATATAATAAAGATATGCAGCCTTTGGGGGACTGAATGCGACATTCAGTCTTCCAGAACATATCTAGGGCTGCCTGCCCACAGTAGACAGGTCTAGAATGCATGAACAATTGTAGTACGTTAGTCAGCCCCAAGGTTGGCTCTTGAAGAAACATATAGTACATGCTTGCAGAAGAGGTGCATCACTGTTTGGGCAGCACCAGTAAAAATTAAAATCAGACATGAACAATGAGAAGACAGCAGCTGAACCTGGGCTGCCATGGCTGTATTTTAGTAATGGTGGGCAGGATGGATATAAGAAACAATGGGTGGTAAAGTGGCAGTGTGCAAGTGTTGCAAGAAGGTTCTCAATATTACTGTGCAAGATATTTCAACATAAAATGACTGATTCTCATTCCTGTAATTCATAGGTTTACTGCTACATTGGTGGCACATTTGTAGAGCCCAGAGGCTCCATCCAGGCTTTTGGGGATAAGGGGGCAGGTACGCGGTGGCTCAGTGGGTTAGGACGCTGAGCTTGTTGATCAGAAGGTCGGCAGTTTGGTGGGTCGAATCCCGAGTGCCGCGTAACAGAGTGAGCGCCTGTTACTCGTCCCAGCTTCTGCCAACCTAGCAGTTCGAAAGCACGTAAAAATGCAAGTAGAAAAATAGGGACCGCTACGGTGGGAAGGTAACAGCGTTCCGTGTGCCTTTGGCATCTAGTCATGCCAGCCACATGACCACGGAGACGTCCTCGGACAAGCGCTGGCTCTTCGGCTTTGAAACGGAGATGAGCACCGGCCCCTAGAGTCGAAAACGACGCACGCATGTGCGGGGGAACCTTTACCTTTACCTTTTTACCTGCTATTTATGGGTTGCACATCTCTATTATAAAGCAGTATAACATCTGATATCTTCTGTGTGCTTTGCTTATTCTTTTGAAGATACCAAAATAGCATTATAGTAATAAAACAAATATGTTTTGTGATAGTGTGAAGAAAAGAAGTGATAAACATATTTCACCCACTGTGGTTTCCTCCAGTCTATTCCCCTACATCTCATTGCTCACAGTTTGTTTTATTTCCTTTCTGAAACTGATTAGAGAAGGGTTTTTTTTAGTGCTTCTTTAATGGTGCCATGTCTGCTTATAAAGATAGGCATTTAACACAGTTCTTGCTCAATCTACGTACATTTTCCTCATTCCATCTTGACTACTTTATGGGAGTCACGGTTGGGGCTGTCAGCATAAGGGTGCTTGGGATAGCAGCCAAGAGGCTGTACTACATAGCAGTATGAACTATCAGTCAAAAGCAGGAAAAAAGAAAAGAAAAAGAAAAGAAAAAAGTTGGGTGTAGAGAAGTGAGTCTCAGGTTCTATTTTTTACAATTGTCAGCAGAGAGGTAGAAAGTTCCTCTTTGTTTCAGTTTTCCTTCCTTTTAGAGATAGTTGTATATGTATGCATAAATGGGTTTTGTTTTTGCTGCCAGGTTCAGATCTTTGTGAAGCTTTGGCCTTTGCCCAGCTTGTTCTTTCCAGTTAGAATAATCTGTGTTATTCAGCTTTTGATGCAGAGATTAGAATGTTTGTTCTAGATTCATATGAGTCACTGAAGTAAGGGATAGGGAAGCAAGATCCTTGGAGTTCTTGCAGAAATAGCTACATGGTCAGCACTGCCACTGCATTTAAATATTCTCCTTATCTTTATCTTGTATTTTCTTGCTGTTACAACAGTTACTTTATGTTCGTAAGGACACAACTGAATAGCTATGATACAAAAAAGGGGAAAGAGGGAATTGAGGAAGAAGAACATGAATTTAGAGCGGCAGATCCTTTTAAGGAGATATACGGAAATCTTCAAAAAAAAATTAAATATGAAGTTAGCATTTCCTTTGACTCTTCCTGTTTCAAAACCTATTGTCATGGTTCCGACAGATGAAACCCTTCAAAAGAACTGAGGCATTGTTTTCCTTAAAGAATCCTTTATTCGGGAAACAAAGTATCGGAACTACATAGTTGAACCCAAAACCTAAATTCCCCTCCCCTGGTTACAAAGTAACAAAGTACAATTTCCACCCCCAATAAACAGTCATAAATGGCATTCCCCAATTAGCTTGAACCGCGGGCTTGCTCTCCAGCCCCCAAAATGTTAACAGGTCTGGACCCAGTTTGTCCTTGGATTCCCACCACAGAGTTATTATTATTATGACTAACTGAACTCTCATTCCAATCCCCCCTCCCAGCACCAACTAATTCTAAAAACAGAGAAATTGGCTGCATTTTCATCTGTTGTCAAAGCAAGAACATCTGATGTTAGCAGCGTTGACCCCTATATGTTAAGAACTTACAGAAGTATAAAGAACTGTATAGAATATGACCCTACTCAATTGAATGGGACTTACTTCATAAACTTGCATTAACAGAATTTGTATCTTAATGACTCACTCACTATGTCATAGAAGTCATAGAATAAGAGTTGGAAGGGACCTTGGAAGTCTTCTAGTCCAACTGCTTGAGCAGGAGACCTATACCATTATAAATAAATGGTTGTTCAATCTCTTCTTGAAAATCTCCTGTGATGGAGCACCCACAACTTCTAGAGGCGAGCTGTTCCAGTGATTAATTGTTGTCACTCTAGGAAATTTCTCCTTAATTCTAGGTTGTATCATTCTTTAATAATTTTTCATCTTCTCTTGCCCTCAAATGCTTTGGAGAATAAGTCAACCCCCTCTTCTCTATGACAGCCTCTCAAGTAACTGCTACCATGTCATCCCTAGGCCTTCTCTTTTCTAGAGTAGACCTACCTACTATACAGTAGTTTCCACACCAGTTCACCATACAGTTAGGCCCCAGGTCCCTATTCATCTTTGTTACCTACAAAGAAAACTTGCTAAAAGCCATAGACAGACTCAAAATAAAGGGGTAAAACTAATTACATTTGTTTAAAGCAGACATGTCAAACTCGTGACATCATGCAACGTATCAGGACGGTTTTGCCATTGCCGGCAATGGGTTGGGCGTGCCTTCTGTATGACGCATCTAGCCCATGGGCCAGCAGTTTGACACCCCTGGTTTAAAGGAATGAAACCTACGGAAGCCAACACTTTGGACTCATTGCTAGCCTTTGTGAAACAGACTAAATAACCAAAGCACACAAACTGAGCCTCTGAATTACAAAACACTGTAAAAACTGTATAAAAATTCTTATGGTAATCCATTCAAGCTGCCAGCTGATCAGGAACTCACTGGTTTCCAAAATAAACCCACCTCCTTTCCGACATGCTCGTCTCCCGCCTTTTCATTTTTTCATCATTGCATTCTCCTGGCTGGAGAAAACGAACCAGGGGACCTTTTCTTACAGCAACAGCTGCTTCTTCTTCCCTGTCTCTTTTTCCTCCCTGCCTGCTGAGCTCTCCTTCCACAGTTTTTTCTCTGTCCCCTTCTTTTTCCCTGTTGTCTGTTTTCCCCTTTCCTGCCAAAACCACGTCCTTTTATATCCTCTCCTCTCTCCACCCCCTTTTCTTCAATTCACCTCCAGCTCTGCACTGCTTCTGGAAGCGCCAATCAGCTGGAGCCCTGCCTGCGCTCCTGGGGCTTCTGCCAAGCCCCAACAGTCCTCAAGCTCCAGCTGCCTCTCCCTCAGGCTTGGGTCACTTCAGCTCATTCTTCTCCCCCACTACACTTCTCTAGGACAGTCACATACCACTTGTCAGTGGTACTAGGATACCTAGATCCCTCTCACAGATACTGATGTTGGACCAGGTATCACCTATTCTGTATTTGTATGTTTGGGGGTTTTTTTTGCCTAAGTGTAAGACCTTACTTTTTTCACCACCAAATTACATTTTTTTGGACAGGACCCAGTGTTCAAATCTGCCAAGATCCTTCTGAGTTTGACCCTATGTTCTAAAGTGTTGGCTATTGCTCCCAGTTTGGTGTTGTCTAGACATTTCATGAATTCCCCTTTTTACCCCTCATTAAACAATTTATGAATAACCTGAAGAATCCTGGGCCTAAGGCAGAACCATGAGGTACCTCACTGCATGCTTCCTTCCATTTAGATATAGTTCCATTGAGAACTGAACACTTGAGTGTAATTGGTCAGCTAGTTGTGAATCCATCTAGTGGTGATGCTGTCTATCTCACATTTTTCTGTGTTACCAAGAAGTAGGCTGTGGTCTACTTTGTCAAATGCCTTACTGAAGTCTAAGTAAACTATGTCCACAATATTTGCCTTATCCATTAATTTAGTCACTTTGTCAAATAATGCACTAAGATTTGTCTGGCATGATCTGTTTTTAACAAACCCATATTGGTTTTTAGTAAAAGCTTTGCTCATTTCTATGTGTTCCCAGATCCATTGCTTAATTATCTTTTCCAGGATTTCCCCAAGTATTGACATCAGACCAATGAATCTGTAGTTTCCTGGATCCATTTCCCCTCCTTTTGAAGATTAGAACCACATGAGCTCTTTTGCAGTTCTCTGGTAGTTTCCCATTGCTCCAGGAGTTTTAAACATTTGATTTAGTGGTTCTGAGATCATGTCTGCCAGCTCCTTCAGAATCCTGGGATGCAATCCATCTGTTCCTGGCGATTTGAACTCATCGGGAGTGGATAGATATTCTCTTACCATTTTCTTTGACTTGTATTTCTATTCTGTCTTCTATGGTACTGCTTTTGATTGGTTAGTCTCTCCCCCCTTTTTGTAAAGATAGATACAATTAAGCAGTTCCCACTTTCTCCCTGCTAATTGTCACCTCCTTGCCATCTTCTCCCATTAGTGGACTGATCATGATTGTATCACTATGATAATGTATCTCTATGCTCAAAATGTTTAAGGTCAGAACCTGCATCATTAGATTAATAAAGAGTTGGTGGTTTTATAAAGAAATGTGTGCATGGTGAAGGAAAAAATAATACTGAACAGAAAATAAATTATAGTGCAAAATTAAGCATATTTGTTTAATCTATCCTTCTATCCAATCTAAGAAAGAAACAATTGATAAGCTACTTGGGACAAATATTATACAGCTTTTATGTAAGTTGTATATATGAGAATGAGAGAAACATTGGATGTTTAACTATTTCTTATTCTGTTTTAGAGTTTATCCATAAACAATTTCAAACGCTTATAGAATCCTAAACAATTTATATTTGATTTTGTAAAGATTAAGCTGTTAAGTCCTCTGTAAAAAGGAAAAATAATGCTTTTATAGAAATTTCACAGAAATTGCTGTGAAAGTGATTCCAGTTTCTACAGAGCACAGTTTTTACACTTTGCATCTTATTTTTCCTGTTTGATTCACTTCTATTCCTTTCTTTCTGGTTTTGCTTTATGGAATCCTATTTTTTCAAGTGCTGCCCAGTGAAGGAAAAGAATTATAAATCTTTCTTCCACATCCTCAGCAAATCTGATCCTTGCAAACTACCATATTTTCCGGCGTATAAGACGACTAGGCGTATAAGACTACCCCCGACTTTTGAGAAGATTTTCATGGGTTAAAAAGTAGTTTTCCCTATGTGGTGCTCCTCAGGTGCCTTAGAGTTAACAATGCTCAAAATTGTTCTGGCTGAGAATTTTAATTTTCACACATCTGGAGAATGCCAAGCTATGGAAAGACTGATTTAACCAAAATGTTTTGATTCTCAGCATCTTAGGCAAAAAGAGACAATGACGCTTTTATCTTAGCTGTTTGGATATACAGAGTCTTGATGTTTAACATTCATTGTTTGCTTCTGATCTTTCTAAATAAACAGCCTATTTTTATTTGGGCACAGCTTAGCAAGCCATTAAACTGTGACCTTATTTTTATTTTATAAATGTCCTCAGTAGCAGAATCTTCTAGATATGTCCAGCTCTCTCCAGTTGACTGACATACAAAAAAGATGCATTTCTAGTATGTTGTGAGCTTTAGCACACTTGTAGTTATGAGGCAATGTAGGAATACAGTACTATTGACTTGACTGGCTCATGTAGATTTTATTTGCATATTTGTAACACTCACACTTATTAATAACACTCTTTGGTAGTCCCAAAGGTGCTTTTTCCAAAAGGCAACTGGCCTTTCTTGGTGTTTTTTTCCTTTGAAAATGTTTTCACTTCTCATCCAAACAAGCTTCTTTAGTTGAACTAAGAAGCTTCTTGGATGAGAAGCAAAACATTTGCACAGGGGGGAAAAAATAACCACCAAGAAAGTTCAGTTGCCTTTTGGTAAAAAACACAACCATGACCTGCATGACTGAGAATCTCCACAGGCATTCTCTTTGGTATGATTGTGCCTGTCTAGACAAAGTGAACAAACTGCTTCTGCCAGACATAAGTAGGAAGTCAGAGCTGCTTCTCAATTAGGTGAAGGTTTATCAAGAGCTTTTGGCCTCAAGATCAGCTTTGCTCTGCCTCGCCTAAACCTTGTCTCCTCTCACCTTGGTGCCCCCTTCTACTTCAGCCACACGCACTGGCTGTTTCGGCCAGGAGCGACGAGCATTGTGGCCCAACACTTCGGGAAGGCACCAGGTCTGAAAGAAGGCGGTTCTTTCCATAGGTTAGTTAATGAACAGGGCGGCGGAGGAGTGGGGGGGGAAGAAACAAGCTCAGCCCTGCGCCGCAAGTTTAAGATTCACACACACACCCTCCCCAAGGCCGCCTTCTACTTCAGGGCGGAGGGGCGACCCCGGGCTGCTGAAGCCCCAGCGCCAGCTTTCCGCTGTGGTCTGCCTGTCGCAATTCCTGAGCTGTGCCTTCCCGGGTGGGTGTTGCTGTAGGTCTGCCGCGGCACCACGCCCTGAAATCAAACTCCCAGGGTCAGGTGAAGCTTAGCTCTGCACGAACATGTCAGGTCGGCCTCCGCCTGGCTTCCCACGCTCCCTTGAGCTCTCGTGCTCGCGGAGCGCCAGCGGCTCGGCACGCGCTTAACTCCCGCTCCCTTCCTCCCCCCCCAAAAAGGGCTGCTGCCCTAGGATGCCGGTAAGCTGGAGCCTCAGCCTCGGTTGGGCTGGTCGGTTTATTTATGAGGAGGCCGTCTTTCACCGTTCTCGAGCGCTGGATTTGTCCATTTCCACTAACGTCTCCGCTCCCGAGGATTGATTTACTATTTTCCAGTGTATAAGACGACTGGGCGTATAAGACGACCCCTGACGTTTGAGAAGATTTTCATGGGTTAAAAAGTCTTATACGCCGGAAAATACGGTATATACAACAGAACCTTCTCTGGACTCTTATCCAATAAATACCTGCATTCTACAGACATAGGTGCAATAAACAACAGTGCCTCTTAGTGGCAATTCTTTCTATGGTTTCTGGAGCAATCACTTGAATTAAATTGATGGAAGATGTTAGTAGTATTACATGTCTTCCAAATTCTACATGAAGGAGTTGAAACGCATTAAATGTAGAATTTGGAAGTCAAGTGATGCTACCTTTTTCTTTTTAAATTCAAGTATGACTTCAGATATGTCTTTATGTTGAAATGCATATGTTGAAAGACGTATCTGAAGCCATATCTGAATTTAAGACAGAAAAGGTGGTAATAATTTTTTCACAACATTCTGTTTAGTTTTTGGTCACAAAGATAGTGAAGAGAAAAAAGGACCATCTCAAGTTTAACTAAGTTACTGCCTTTTATTTGTTGAAACTGATACATTTCTTTTATATATTTTCTGTGCTAAAGCTCACAAAAGCTCAGTAGGGTTTGTCAGAGGTGAGAAAAAGGGACAGACTCTTCTTTTCTAAATTAGAATGTTTACTGTAGTGGTACTTTTAGGCAAATAATATATGCATATTTCCAATAGATACAATGGCCTTGATTTAACTAACTATATATATAGGTAGTACTACATAAATAACTCCAAACAGAAACACTTACCTGTTTCACTCCCTCCTGCCCTCCTTGACTCATGCAACTTCATTGAGTGCTTTCATTTATTTGTGAGAATAGGAAGAGAGAAAAATAAGTTTCTCTCTTTGATTTTGACACCTTTGCCAAGGTATCCTGCTCTGAAGACGTTCTTGCTGTTGCTTTTGGGAAGAAATCTCCCAATGATATCATAGGAGAGGAAATACTTGAATTCCACATCCGTGCCTGCTAGATCTTGATGATTGTCAGGCTCCTAAGCCAAGTGTTAACACAAAGATATAAATAACATAATTGTAGCTCATTCTTTTCAATGTTTCAATTATTCATCCAGGGAGATTTCCCACTGAAAGCAGAGCGGGTAGTCCAGTCTGTCATGGCCATTTGCAATGCTTTGGCTGCTGTAGAATCCCAAGAAATCACTGCAGCCCTGAATCAGCTACCACCTTGTCCATCTCGCATGCAGCCCAAAATCCAGAAGGTAAGAAATAAGAGTCTGAAGTTCAGAAACAGCGAGCTTGAATCTGAACATTAGAACCAAATAGATGAAAATGACAGGAGGGGAATTCAATGTATGCGAAGATAGGAGAAGAGATGCTACTGCAGCTGCTTTCCCCCCCCCTTTTAACTACAGTAATGGTATGTTGCATTCTATCCACTTACTTTCTTGAACTGTTTTGCTCTCTGCAAAGGAACCATTGTTCTTTCTACCTCTTTTAGAGAAGGTGAATTTATTTACCTACCAACATAGCTTTCTGTGCCTCTCCAGGCAAGACACTGATTAATATGTGTATAAGGTGAGAGCTTAAGTAACTGAAGCTCAATCCATTTTGGATACTTTCTTCTATGTTATAAATGCTGGTTCCAGCATGGCGCTGAGCTTAAAATAAATCACGTTATGATTTAGTGTAATGTGTAAACCCAGACCAGCTAATGGAATAGTTTAAGATTAATTAAGTGATTGGTAACTTATGGCTATAACAAGATAGAAAGGGGAATATTCCCTCATTCTTCACGACTGGTAACTTAAGGCCATAACAAGATAGAAAGAGGAATATTCCTTCATTCTTCACTATCTTGACCTGCATGACAGATATGGTGTATGGCTGAACTTTAAGCCATTAGCATTAGAAGAACAAATGGAACTTGAGGCAGACCCTCATAGAGGATCTATTTAAAAAGTAGCATTTCCAGTCTGAACCTTTTTGAGCTTATGGACAATAATCTGATCAAAAGAAATACCCATTTCCCAGGAGATAATTAAAAAATGTATCTGGAAATATGCTTACTTAAGACATTAGAAATTATCTCTGAGTTTACATTGACAAGTCAAACTGCGAGCCTGCCTCAGTTGCATAAATGGGTAAAGAATCAAGCCAAACTCTGTAGATAAATAATTTTAGCAATGTTCTTCCAGATATGTAGATTTCCGTATGTAAATCCCCAGCCCTCTTAGTTGTTGCTAAGAATTCTGGGAGTTGGTCCATCTGGAGGACCTTAAGTTGTAGAATTTTAGCATTGAGAATAAAAAGATCCACTTAACATTGGAGCAAAACAGTAGGATGAGTGAACCTAACTATTTGCTATGAGGATTTAATGAATAAACTCAGTTAGGATTCCTCATTACCTCATGGGTTGTTTTCGGAACTGAAACATGTCTGTGTACTGTATATAAGGTGGTTGACTCATTAACATTAACTATTTTCAATTTTGTTTTTCCTTTCTGAACAGGATCCAAATGTTTTGGCCATGAGGGAGAACAGAGGTAAAAATTTCCTCTCTAATTTGTGAATTCTGGAGTTTTTAATATGTTGTTTCCTATAACAACAAAAAGCAACAACAGTGATATCAACAACAATCATGGTGTATATTAATTTTCGGAGTCCTTTGAGTTTTTGTTTAGAATGAGTACATAAAATGGAAAATTCCTTTGAGCAAGCTCTTTGGACAGCTGATTTATCTTGGTCATAGAAAACAATAGTGGAAGATTCTCAAAAAATGCTAATTATACCTTTGTGAGGCGATGTTTGTTAGTTATAATATTTATTTTATTTATTTATTTTATTAGATTTATATACCGCCCCTCTCCAAGGACTCGGGGTGGTGTACAGGGCAATTAAAACGCTAACAACACACAAAGTATAAAAATTAAAATAAAATTAAATCAATAGCCCTAAGTAATAAATACATTCTAAAATTTAAAATTTTTAAAATTTAAACTCTAAAATCCAATCCTTCAGTCCAGGCCGGCCTGTTCAAACAACCAAGTCTTCAGGTTGCGGCGAAACGAGTGAAGGTCGGGAGCCATCCGAAGCTCAACTGGAAGCTGATTCCAGAGGGCAGGCGCGCCCACAGAGAATGCTCTCCCCCTGGGAGCTGCCAGTTGACATTACCTGACCGACGGCACCCTGAGGAGGCCCTCTCTGTGGGAGCGCACAGGGCGATGGGAAGTTAACGCCGGCAAGAGGTGCTCCCGTAAATAACCCGGACCCATGCCATTTAGGGCTTTATAGGTCATCACCAGCACCTTGAATCTCACTCGGAAGACAACTGGAAGCCAATGCAGCTCGCAGAGCAGAGGTGTTACATGGGAGTATCGGGAGACCCCCATCACAACTTGCGCGGCTGCATTCTGCACCAGCTGGAGCCTCCGAGTGGTATTCAAGGGCAGCCCCATGTAGAGAGCGTTGCAGTAGTCTATCCGAGAGGTCACGAGCGCATGAGTGACTGTGCGAAGGGCATCCCGGTCCAAACAGGGCCGCAAGTGGCACACCAGGCGAACCTGGGCAAAAGCCCCCCCTAGTCACAGCTCCTATATGATCTTCAAAATTGAGCTGTGAATCAAGGAGGACACCCAAGTTGCGAGCCCTATCTACGGGGGGTAACACCTCACCCCCTATAGATAAAGATGGAATAGAATGGACAACCCGAGATGCCAATACGCACAGCCACTCGGTCTTGTCGGGATTTAGACGAAGCCTGTTCCTCCCCATCCAGACCCTCACCGCCTCCAGGCAACGGGACATCACGGAGAGGGCATCACTGAGTTGATCTGGGGTGGAAATAAAAAGCTGGGTATCATCAGCGTACTGATGATACCCCACCCCAAAACCACGAATGATCTCGCCCAGCGGCTTCATATAGATGTTGAACAGGAGAGGCGAGAGGACCGACCCCTGAGGGACTCCACAAACGAGAGGCCTCGAGGCCGACCTCTGCCCCCCTGTCAACACCGACTGCGAACGACCCAGAAGGTAGGAGGAGAACCACTGTAAAACAGTGCCACCCACTCCCAACCCCCTGAGGCGCCGCAGTAAGATACCATGGTCGATGGTATCAAAAGCCGCTGAGAGGTCTAATAGGACTAGGACAGAGGAGCAACCCCTGTCCCGAGCCCGCCAGAGATCGTTCATCAGTGCAACCAATGCCATCTCCGTGCTGTACCCGGGCCTAAAGCCCGATTGGTAAGGGTCCAGATAATCCGCTTCCTCCAGGAACAGAGGGAGTTGATGCGCCACCACACTCTCAACAACCTTCGCCAAAAAGCGAAGGTTGGAGACCGGACGATAGTTATTTAAAATAGCTGGGTCAAAGGGCAGGCTTCTTGAGGAGGGGCCTCACCACCGCCTCCTTCAAGGCAGCGGGGAAGCTGCCCTCTCTCAAAGAAGCAGTTATCACTGCCTGGAGCCAGCCTCGTGTCCCCTCCCGTGCTGGATAAACCAGCCAGGAGGGGCACGGGTCCAGTAAAGTGGTGGAACAAGTGGTGGAACTCAGCCTCCCCATGATCCTGTCCACTTCTTCCGGAGTCACAGGATCAAATTCTTCCCAAATAATATTCCCAAGACCGCTCGATTCCCCGTCGTCAGACTCTGCCCAGTCGGAGTCCAATCCGGCCCGAATCTGAGCGATATGAGAGTTCTTTGAAATAAGAATTCTTATTAAAAGTTGTTTTTTTTTTAATCAAAAGCAGTGATACTGTGATATTGGTTAAAACTTCTACCATTTTCTCAATTGAACTAGATTCAGTTTTCACCCATAGGGCAAGCCTTATGAATACTGGCTTGTTTTGAACATTAGACACATCACAGCTTTATAGAAAAGGAGCATTTCAGGGAAGAAAAGAGTAGTGTTCAGTTCAGTGTTAAAGAATTTGGCATTGCCCTTGCTTTTGTTCTTGTTGTTGTTGTTTGCTTCCTTGTTCATTTGATTTTTTTTGTGGCCTAGCAAAACTGTTTTTTATATAGATGTTAACTGTAAGTGATAATATGGACATTAGTCAAACAATTACAGGCAGAAAAGAGGGCAGCCTCTTTTCACAACAAATCATTAGGATGTGTTACTTAAGATATGAGAAATTGTCTTTTGGAAGCCATGAGTTGGGTAAAGATGAATCAGGAGTCAACATGAATACTCTTAGACTAATTTCGCACACTCTGATAAGACATGGTTTCTTTAACCAGCTTGCCTAAAAAAACATACTTGGCTGAGTTTGCTTAAATATTAAGCAAAAAACAAACTGCCTTCAATGACAGTTGCAGGATTCAGACGTGCTAAACCAAAAATAAACCATGTTATGTGAAGCAATACAAGTAAGCAAGTAAACAATTTATTTGTTATTTCCAAATGTTTTTAATTTTTTATGCAATTTTTTTCTGAATTCTAACAATATCTAAATAAAATCCTCTCTCCAACAGAGAAAATTGTAGAAGCTTTGACAGCCTCTATCTTGGATCTGGTGGAGCTCTATTGCAATACTTTTAATGCAGACTTCCAGACAGTGGTACATGGGAACAGAAAGCATGCATTCTCCCAAGAGGCCCGACTGCTTTCCTGTTCGCTGTCTTTCACAGTCTATGCTACTCATCGTATACCCATCACCTGGGCTACAAGGTAAGTAAGAACATATTTTTTATAGAAACTTGGCAATGTTTGTCAAAGGACAATAGCATTTTAAGCTAGACCTAGGGACTAGGTTGGAGACATCAATCTTTAAGCCCACCTTCAAATGAGGAGTCTTGCTGGGTGACCTTGGGCCACAAAGTGCCTTTTAGCTTTGTCTGCATCACATGGATAACAGTGGAAAGGGGATTGCGAAAAAGATGAAATGGAATAATAAAATAATAATGTACAAGTCTACAGCTGTTGGAGGGATATGGGGATGCTTCAATCCCACTTTGAAGTGGCCAGTCAATTGTATCAACAGACAGTCCTTTCTGGCATATGAGAGAGGGCATCTCTCGTGGTTCCCAAGCTATGGAATGTGTCCCCAAGGAAATATCTTTGGTCCCTTTTCCCAGTTTTAAAAAGAATGCCAAAAACACATTTCTACTATTAAGTTTTTAGTTTTTAACTAAATTGATTTTAATGATAATGATACTGATCTTAAGTTAATTGTATTGTCATGCTTTTATGTTTTGTAGATTTCTTTTTAATTGTTCTAAGTTGGCTTGAATGTTGCATGAGATATAAATCTAATAAAATAACCAGAATTGTAGAATACTGTTTTCTATGAAAATCACCAGTGTTCATTTTTGCTATTGCGGGGTAGAAATCAAAGACAGCATCCATAAGAGAACTGTATATATTTAATAGTACATATTCTGCTCCCTTCCCCATGACAAGCTGTTAAACGTACCTTTAAATAGGGTCTATTCCCCTTGAAAGAAAGAGGCTAGTTGGTCAGATGAGCAACTAAGAGCTATATACTAGATTCTTTGTTCTCCTGCAAATCTTGTTCTGGAAACTCCCTGGGATACTCCACTAGCATAGTCCACAGGCACCCTCATTCTGGGGATAGGCTCTAGAGACAGTGACAGATAGCTGTTTCTCAGCCTGGGCTTCTCCTCTTCAGCCAAGACTGCTAGTGGAGGGGACTCACCTAATGGATATAGAGACAATACGAAGTGTGGGGGGTGGGGGTGGATGCTTCTTTGTAAACACTCTTTGCTCATGTGTTTTCATTCCAATAAAAACAGGGAAGCAGTGCCTGGGAGTAATCCACCTCCCCAGCAGAAGGAACACGTGGGAGGAGGTTGTCGAAGTTAGCTGCCCTCCCTCCGGGAACCTCTTGCTTTTGTTCCATCCTTAATGTATTCCACTGAATGAGTGACTCTGAACAAAAGCAGTAGCCTGGGAAATCCAAGCCTGTCCTGACCTTTGTTACTCAGTAAGCCCTCCTAGCATCATCGCTCGGCACCTGTCACAGGGCTGGCCCTCTGACAGAGCACCCTGTGATGGCATTCTAAAAGGCGTATGTCCCTCCACTGGCTGAGGAAGAAGTAGGAAAACATTTCTCAAAAGATGATAACCCAGGAAACACCCTGTTTGTGGGGGTGAAAATCTGTGGGAGAATTGTCCCTTTCTAGCCGTCTTCCTCCTCCTCCTCCTCCTCCGTTCAAGTATCTGAGCTGAAAAGTGTCTCATAAGGCATCTTTCCGCGGGATCTGGATCTGTTCAAAGTGTGACTTAATTTAGGTTAAAAAAAACTGGTTTGCTTTAAGCAACCCAATCCTGGCCACGACTTGAATTTAATGTGTTGTGTAGAATTTCTGTGCCCAAAGATGCCCCTTTGTTTAGATGCCAGAAAGAAAGACTCGGGATTCTTAAGAATAACAGGAAAGATTATAAACTTTAGAATCTTGAAAACGGAAGAGGATATTATTTTGGTTTGTCATACAGTCAGCCACATGTTTAGATTGGATTTAGCATTTTTATCCACCTATCAAGTCCTTCTCAAGGATATGGGATAAACAGGTAAAAAAACCTGATGGTGTTAGAAATAAGGTCACAGGAGGTAAGTTTTCCGAGTAAAGTTGCAATTGCTAATGATTTTGTCGATCCCGGGGGTGTTCAAGTGGTTATTTCCTCAAGCATATTAATCATACACACATGTGCCCACCCACCCAGGGAGAGAGGGAGGGAGCTGCTAGTTTTATAAAGCTTTATAAAGCATGAAGACATTTGTCTCTTGACCTCCAGTATTTTCATTAGTATGTCACATAACCAATCATACAAAACAAAACCAGTATTATTTTGGTATGGAGGAAACGGGAAATTCTGTGATATTATAAACGTAGGTGTAGTATTATTATTAATTGTCCTCTTCATCTCAAACATACAAAAGTGGCTAATAATAGCTTTTAAAATTAAAAAAAATGTAGGGAAATTTATTGACAGAACTGATGCTAACCGGGCAACACACTTTCTAATTCTCATGGCCCTCTCTCAAACCAACTTCGGATAAAAGATCTTTCAAGGCTTCTGAAAATTTCTTGGCCTTTAATGAGTCTCAGGTGGAGAAAGGAAATTATTGCTGAAAGTCTTCTACTAATTGGGGATTCCTCTGGTTGCATGAATAATCTTTGGGCACATTATAGACCGAACATGAACCATCTGGAGTTTACTTTTATTAATTGCCCCTTCAAGGTTACCAAACTGAATAGGACATTTCTGGGCTTGGGAATAAAATAAAGTCTCACCTGTGAATCAGTTGCTGAACAAGAAATAAATCAGAGACATTTCTTTTCATGTGAACCTCCTGATTTTTCTGCATTGCAGTTATGTTTCTGAAAGCCTCCATTTTCCTTTTCTTTGTTTTGCATTGTGAGATGATGAGAATTTGCTCATCTGACTTTCATTGCCATCCATCTTTCTACAGCTATGAAGATTTCTACCTCTCCTGCTCACTCATCCATGGGGGAAAGGAGCTTTGCCCCTCTCTGCAAACCCGAAAAGCTCGTGTATACAAGTACTTCTTTCATCTAATCATCTGGGACCAACAGTAAGGCATCATCTCTTTAATCTCCATTTGAAGTATAAAAATGGGAGAGATTGTGTACATTCTTAATGTACAAAAGGGTGGATTTTTTAAAAATGGTTTTCTGTGTAACAACTACTGCTCAGTGGTAAAGGATATGGTATGCCAGTCCCCAGCATCTCCCAAGAAAGCTAAACCCATTTTTAAAATCTCGAGACCATGTGTCAGGAACCCCACAATGTCAGTGAACATTGGAATAGTTATAACTGAATCATCAACATACTGATAGGGTGTGTGGGTGTGCACGCGCACGCACAAGGATCCCTTCAGCTCATTCTTGATTCCTGGTGACCACATAAACAAGTCTATGCATTGGCAGCATTTTCAGAAATAGCTTGCTGCTGCTTTCTTCTTGGGGCTGGGTGATAGTGACTGGCCTAGTCACCCAGTGGGATTAATGCTAAAACTGAAATAAAACTCACATTTTCATGTCTTGCAGCTTGGTACTTTAACCACTAGGCCAAACTGGCTTCAGGCTGGCAATGCCTCATCCTAAACTGGCAGATAACCTCTTCTATAGTGTATATTAAATACAGTGGGGGAAATAGAAACAGGCCCTGTGGCATCTCTCATTGGAGTACTCAGAAGCTCAACTATTCTATCCCCTTGTGCAATAGTGTTTATAGGAGTTCTGGCGGCACAGTCATTAGAATGCAATATTGCAGGTAAACTCTACCCACAGTCTGGAGTTCGGTTCTGATGGGGATTGAGGTTGACTCAGCCTTCCAGCCTTCCGAGGTTGGTAAAATGACCAAGATTGTTGGGGGCAATATGCTAAACCGGTCAGAGAATGCTATAAAGTACAATGAAGTGGTATATAAGTCTAAGTGCTATTGCTATCACTGTTGTTCACTCAGGCAGGGCCTAAACCCCTGGAAAACTGCAATCCACCATCAATCTTCCAGAAGAATACCATTATTAGTGCTATCAAATCCTTCTGAGAATTCCAACAGGGCCAAGAGCTGTATATTCCAGACCTGACAAAGATAATCTGCCAGAGCCAGTGCTGTTTCTGGCCTATAGTCAGAAACAGTTTGATCCCAGAACACTTTCTTCCTTCATCAGAACACAAGGTGATTTTAGAATGAGCTGGTCCACCCCAAAATTTAACTTTAGAATGGGCTAGTCCACCCCAAAATAATAATAATGTTGAAGTTAGACAATGTCAAATACATTATGTCATCCAGTAGCAAAACAAAGCAGCCTTTATAAAATACATAGTGCCTAACCATCCATTGAACTCAAATTCATGCACTGATAGTTACTATTTATCCTCCTTTTTAATGAAAATTCTGCTTTATGTAATGAGCAGAGAAGCAATATAGGGAGGTGATTGTTATCTATTTTCTATCTGTTATTTTTCTATTCCACATCAGGGCTTCCACAGTGCTGCAGATCTGCTTTTTGAGGGCACAAATAGAAGCAACTCTACAATGGGACTTATATTTCTAATATTCCAATGCTACGATCTAAAATTGTTCTAAAACATACAAAAAACATAAAAAATCAGAGGGCCCTATGTGGCTTGAAAACTGGAGGTTTCTCTTCCATGCTCTGAAGTAATTGAGGTATTATCAAATAACCAAAATCCCCTATCAATAACAAGTTTACAAAGCACGTAGCACATATTACTTTTAAATGAAGCTATTGTTCCATGGCTTCTGTACTATGGTCTTTTATTTTTTACATGGGTAACCAATGTGTGGCTTTCCCACCAAGTATCTCTTGGAAACTAGCTTGCAATATTGGAAGAGGAGGAATGTAAACACAAAGAAAGAGGCTTTCAGGCATGGCTTTCAGTGGCTTTTTGGCACATGTCCACGATGTGTTTGCAAACTTCAATCTGATTTTAAAAGGGTTTTTTTTTGGGGGGGGGGGTTGTTTTTGTTTTGTTTTGGTGAAAGGGGATGGGTAGGCTCACAGAGAAACAGATGGTGCAGAAGTGACAAACTGGCCTGCTAAGTATAATTTGCCCCTAACTGCTTTTGTGATTCTGCAAAATAAACCCTGCATGCTTGGACAGTTCTTCCCAAGGGCAGATGTCTTCATTTGAGAATCTGACAAAATAACTTCCGAGGGATATTGGATTGCAAAGCAACAGAGAGGGACAGGTTTCTTCTGTGACGGTCTCTGCCAGTGGATATATAGTGCACTTTGGAGTTGTCAAGGTGGGGGATAAGAGAACTTGATCCAAAAATAGCTCAGACAGCAAGAAGTTTGCTGCCCACTGTTCAGCTGCAGATAACACTTAGTACTTTTATTAGGCCATCAGAACAGGCAGTATGAAAGCCTCAAGACACACTGGAGACCACCATGGAAAGTGTGGCCTAAATTTCTCTTGGTAGGAGTGCTTTATTCAAGCAACTAAAACGGACTAAACTCCAGAGCGAAAAAGCTGGAATGAGGCGCCTACCATGTAGCTGTTTCTGCCTACCCCTAGCTAGCTGCCAGAAGGGTTTACAGACATGAAAAGTTTTGTATAGCACCTTTGGACTGTCTTTGGGTCACTATGAGGCTTCCCTGAACAGGACTACCCTCCAGCCTTGCTTATACTACAGGATCAGCCTAGGATTCGGTTGGAAAACCTCTTCTTAAGGTAGCTGTATAGAATGGAGGAATGGAAACTTTGGAAGGAGGTTAGTGTGCCCTGCCCTTCTTTAATTCAGCCCAGAAACCTCCATATGGAAATTTGGCATAGAGGGGACTTACGTGGACTTACGTTTTTTGCAGTGGTGATTCCCTCCTATCTGAATTTGGTTTCAGTGGTGTTTAGCTACAAAGTCCATTTTATATGGTAGAACTCACCTCTGATATCTGGGTAGCATTAATAAATGTATTTCTAAGCATATGCTATATGTCATTTTCTCAGCATTAATAATCACTTGTCAGTTATTGAAGACAGGACTTCTAGGCAAAAGAGATAGTGTTTTCCGCATTTTTTTCACCACTTAAAATGTTTGAGGGATGTGATTCTCTACTTGATATCTTAATGACTACCAGCACTATCATTTTTTATTTAAAATGAAATACCACAGTTGTTCATTTGCTATAATGTTGAATGCTTAACTTGCACAGCCTTAAATTAACTCTTGATTCAGCTGTGGAGCTGGCTGTGATCAAATTACTTCCTTCAATTCATTCAGTTCCTGTAAGATTATAATAGTATTGAGAAAAGGCAAAGTAAAGCTTTCAACTCTTTAATCCTGCTAAACTGTATATTGAATAACAAAATGTTTAGTGAAGTGTGAGGATAATTGTCATGTTTGTTTCAATGGCTAGGCAGCTATTTAGTTCTTTATATAAGACTTCATGTCCTACAATTATAAATTCTAGTATGCGTATTAGAAATCTCTAGTTCAGATGCTAATCCTTTGTCATATAAACATTGCACTGTATATTGTTGCCCCAGAAGAACACAAAACTTTTTCTTTCCTAGTAATTTAGCCTTTTGTCTCTGAGCCTCAAGAAGAAAAATCCTAAATAGTAAAAATCTCCTCTTCTTCTTAGCCTTTTTCCATATGAAGAATTAACTTTTTCTTTCTGCCAGAAAAGAGTCACTTCAGCCAAGAACTCATGTTGTCTTACCATGCTTTCCCCACTCACCCCTCTTCCAGTGCTGTGCAGCAGAAGCTTAGATGAGATACTGATGTTGCAGCAGTGATAGTCTTTCAGCGTGACCTACTTCTTCTTTGGCAGCAGCTATTCTCCGGAAATATTCTTGTTTTAGCAAAGAATCTATATCATTTGGAGCCTGGGTGGGCATGTCCCAGACCACTGCCCTACTTTTGCTTTGCACATTCTTTGATAAAGGGATTTAATACATTAAATACATTAATACAAACATTATAGTTAACTAGCACAAAACAGAGTAGAAGAGGGAAAGAATAATTTGTCACAATTTAAGTCTGTCAGACAGACTTAAGTTTTGAGAAAGCTGGCTTGAGAAAGTGTTACACCACATGCACCAGTGTGCTCATCTTTTGTGATACCTGCCCATCCAATTCAGTCTGCCATTTAATATGTTGCAATGTCCCAGAGCAGACTTTCTCAGCCTGAGTGCCCCCAAGATTAGACACTTGTAACACCCAGATTTATCTAGCCAGCATACCCAATGGAGAATTATATTCCAGAACAATGTTAAATGGGGAATACTGGGAGAAATTAATAGGAAAAGTACAAGTACTTATTTTACTTTAGGCTTGCTGAAAGGAAGCCAAAACAGACCATGTTGCTTTAGCACTTGCTTGCAATTGTCACATCTTTAGGGTTGGGACCTGCTAGCTAACATGCATACATGGCAGATTGAAACAGGTTTAACTATTTCCTTATCTAGGAAATGCTGAACTTTCTCAGCATCTTCACCAAACAATGATCTTCAGAATCACAAGAGAGATCATAAAATTAGAACACAACATTGTCCGTGAAACTCTAATTTGTCAGATATATGATGCACTGAAATCCAGCCACTTGAGTGTACTATGATCTAACACCTCTACACTATTATTTCATCTCCTGTGCTAATTGATTTATTGCATTTCAGTTGTTTGAGGTGTTACTTACCCTTTGAAACCCAAGGAATAACAATAAAAGTTAGTGAGTTCAAATGAGGCTTGGCTTCCCTATATCCTCTGAGGTAATGAAGTAGCCTAGACCCTCCCTAGACAAGAGAGATAAAATGGCATTTATTTGTATTCTCTCACATTTATAAGGATTCAGATTTGAGTAATGAATTATCTTTGCCATATATTTTGTCTAAGCCTCCCTAATCTTTTCCAATGGCCATTGAATGAAGAAAGGAATGAAGGAGGGGATAAAGGGGAACATAAACCTAGTAAAGATGAATTATGGATAAAAGATTGGATTAAGATAAGATAGATAAGATAACCTTTATTGTCACTTTTTACTGGGGACATGCACACATTAAAAATGAAATTTTGTTGCCTGCTCTGAAAGAAAATATATATCAATCCATACAAATACATAACACACATATACACGTGCTATATACATACATACATACACAGAGAGAGAGACATACCTATACCTATATATTAATCACTGTCCATTTTGTATATAGCAGAAAGAGGAAACTTGAGAGTTCATAAGGTTGATGCCATATGGAACAAAATTGAATATTTTGATTGAACCCTGATTGTCATGAAAAAGCCTTTTGCTACTCTCTTTTTTAGTATTAGGTACCTATTAGTACTGTATAGTAAAATGGAAATCACAGAATATGCAAAGGTCTGGAATATGTGATTATTCAGAAGCTGCTGAGCTACAGCTTCATGAAACCCCCTTCTAGGAGGTTTATGTAGTGTGAATTTTAATTCAGCAGCATCTGTAGGGCCATAGGTTCCCTAGTTCTGGGACTGCTCTGAGCAGCTAGTGAGATAATTATTTTCTGTGATGAAAATTCTATAGTGGAAATTCAACAAAGCATTGCATTTGAAAACAGAAGTGTGAAACTATAATTTTAAGCTAATTTATTGTAATCTCTTCCAGGATATGTTTTCCAGTTCAGATGAATCGTCTGCCACGAGAGACTCTTCTGACCGCCACGCTCTTTGCTATTCCACTCCCACCTCCTGGGAGCTCTTCAGAGACAAACAAGCAGCGCCGCATCCCAGAAGCATTGGGCTGGGTCACTACCCCTCTCTTCAACTTTCGGCAGTAAGTGTGCCTGCTCCTATTGCTTTTGTGGGAAGAATAGTGAATGCCACTCAGGCTAAACAAAGCAGCTTTTCAGAACATCTTTTGAGATGAATTCTAAGGAGTTCACTGTATTATAGTAAGCATAGAAAAGGAATCTGGTTGTAAAACTGAAAAACGCTTCTCAATTAAAGTTCAACTCATCCTAAAATATTCACTTAAATTGGCAGATGAATGCATACTGTATAACGATAACCATATATATTCATTAGATACATTGATATGAAGGGAAAAAATTGCTAGGTCAAAAGGACATGATTTAATACCTTATTTTTAATTGAATCATTGGTGAATTGAATCAAACTTTCAAATAATAAATGACCCAATGTTTCCTATTAATTGTTAGCTTTTTGTTGCTTAACACCTAAGACAGGAGTCCCCAACACTTGGTCCGTGGACTAGTACCAGACTGCAGCATGCCAGGAACTGATCTGCACAAACAAGCAGAGCCCCATCCGTGGGATGCAGGCAACACACAAAACCACACACTTTCCGGTCCACGGAAAAACCTTTCTCCACTGAACTGGTCCCTGGTGCCCAAAACATTGGGGATCTCTGACCTAAGCCACAGATATGGAGACACATAAGGAGTTGGGAGCGTATGTGATGCATGTGTCCATGAAAAGATTGCCAAGAGAGACTTGCCAAGTCACAAAATAGCCATAATGGTTGGGATGGTCATTCATAAAACAATACTTTAGTGGATTAGCCCCTCTTACCATATGCTCTATCATCCCAGCATAATTTTCAAGAGACATTCCTCCAAAGAAATAGGATGTCTTCTGAGTTATTTTTTCTTTTAAAAAATGTTTTACAAAATCAGATGTGTCAGGAAGCTTGGTGAGTTCTAGAAAAATGTTTGAGTGCATGTTAGTTCCTACAGGCATCAAGTTACCTACTTCTAATCTGGATCTATTTTGTTGGTAACTATCCATTCAGGGAAGAAACAGTGGCCCAGAAAAAGCTGGCCAGGATGGCTCAAATGACTGTATGATTACCCAAGAGATATAAATATAGCAGCCAACTTTCCCCTGTATGTTTTTTGCTGCAAACGTAATCCAAGATTATTTTTAGATTTTGTCCTGTATAACACAAAATCAAGATATAAATACCTGTCAATTTACGGAACTGAAAAAAACTTCTTAAATATTAGAATAATCTATCTTGTGGTAAAACAGTGGTTCAACAGTGGAGCCAAATTACCAGAAGAATGGAGAGCTTTCCTCAGCTGAATATGTTCAACAAAGGCTGGACCACCATTTTGGGAGATACTTCATTTGGGCTCCATTCCCATTAGTCTGAATAAATAAATATTGGTCAACTACACCTGCAAATAATAATTATATTCAACAAGCTTGGATAAAAGATCTGTTTCTATACCTCTTTAATGAGCATTTTGAACCTCCTTGCAAACAGTGACATTAATATTGCTAGTATAAGAAAGCAGTTTGAGTTTGTTTTGGTAGATTCTGCTGCAATTGCTTCCTCTTCTAAATTAATGTGCTTTATACAGGATCCCAGCCTACTATTGGTGAGTTTGCTTCTGTTTTTTTTCTTCTTTTCTTCACAGAGTCCTGACCTGTGGAAGGAAACTCCTAGGTTTGTGGCCCGCAACCCAAGGTCCTTCTAGTGCCAGATCAAGTGTTCCCAATTTTAACCAGCCAGATAGTGTTATTCTACAAGTGAGTTTCCTGCTATAGTTATGGTTTTTATGACCTAAATTCAGACAAGAGGAAGTTATAATGACACTGTGTCCACAGTCTGCTATTGAAAACATCCAAGTACAAGCACCCCTACTGGGCTTCATTTAGAGTTCCACTCTCCAGAAGTATATAATAACTGACCTGTGGAAATTTTGTTCTTATTCAGGTGTTTAGTGATGATTATGTTGCATGACTTTCAAAACAGAATATCTTTGATTAATCTTAGTTGCAGTCCAAAAGTATCAGCATAGCAGTCCAGTTTTTCAAAAGGAGAAATGAAGACTCTATTCTTCTCCATATGTTGTTTAAACAGTAGTGCAACATAGCAATTAAGATGTCAGATTAGGACTGGGAATTCCAAAGTTCTGGTCAATCCTCAGTCATAAATGCTTACTGATTTCTTTGGGTCAGCCTGCATCACAGGGAGTAGTAGCAGGGAGAAATGAAGGGATATTCCCATAGAATCTGCATTAAGCTCTTGAGAAAAGTCAGGATGTCAAATATAACAAATAATCACCACTACACAAATAACTAGCATCTTTCAAAGCTCTCTATGCTGGGTGGGACTGGTGGGAGTATCATGCCATCATCTGGAGGGCCATATCTATCCTATCCATGATGTAGTAGGATACAGGGATAGCAATGCTGAAGGAATCCTCATTAGTTCTTTGGGTTTCAGGATTTACTTTTTGAATGAGGGAAGCAGAGACTCCATTATGAGCCAAGGAATGAAGAGAAGGAAGCTGCATTTAAATGAAAAATAAAATGTTGCGAGAATTTGCTCTTAGTATGAATAGTGTTTTACCCAAACCCAATAAAAGAAGAATGCATATCTTTCCACAAATACAAGCAGATTTGCACTTGTTAATTTCAAAGAACTGCATATCTTAAATTTAAATATCTCAAGGATTGCCACATAGAAAAGGGAGCGGATGTCTGCACAGTATTGCCCTAGAGGGCAAGACCAGAACAAATGGCTTAACAGTAGAAGAGGCTGCCAAATGAAGTGTGAGTTCTCCATCAGGCAGAGAAGGATGAAGTTGCTTTAGGGCAGGAGTTTTCATATATGATCAGCCTGTGAAATCTTATTTTTTTAAAAAATTACAGCTCCTGATCATGAAGCAAAGCTTTAGAAAATTTGGTGTGTTTGAATGAATTTTTTCTTCCTTTAGTTTATCATCAAGTCCTCTCAGGGCAGTTTGAAAAATCCTACTCTGGGAGATTCTGCACTGAGTAGAGAATTAGATCAGATGACCTTCATGGTCACTCCAACTCTATGATTCTTTGATTAATTTGTGTTCATAGATGGCCATTTAAAAACTGTTACATTTTCAGTACAAAAAAAGCATCTTAAGGCCATGAAGACTTGGTTTTGCACCCAGGTTGGGGCCCCAGGTGTGTTAAGGACCCAATTGCTTACCTATATTAACATCCATGGTTAGAATTCTAGTTGGTTCCATATATATTTCATTTGAATTGTTTGAATTGTTTTTAATTTGTTTTGATGTTCTGTGATGTACACCTCCCCGAGTCACTTGTTGTGATAGCTTGAAATCTGTGATTAAAGTCCTTGATGCTAGTTCTGTCCTGAAGCTAAAACTTGGTATCCATAAACTTCAACAAATGTCTTTTCAAATAGCTAACTTTGCTCTGGCAAACCTCAAATAAATTTCTGCCTCTACTAATCAGAGAGTCAGTCGTGCTATTCTCTTCTGTTGGATTTTTGTTTAGGAAACCTAAGATCATTATTATTAAGTTACCCTTTAATACTCTTTCTTGTGAATACATGAGGGGAAAAAAACAATGCTGGAGTATAAGAAGCTCGATATAATTGTTTGCTCTTTCATAGAACTGTTTTCCTTTATGAGGGAGTGGCAGTGCTATTTCTCTGGCTCTTGATTCCCTAAGTCATTCTGATTCTATAATAAAGTACAAGTCCTTGTAATTTATAATGCCCTATGCGATTCCCAATATTCATAATACTCAATACAACTATTTTTTCCTTTTGGATTACTTTGTTGTCTCTTCCTCCTTTTCAACTCTAGTGGATATCTTTTCTTCTCTCTCCTCCCCTGTGTTCTTTTCACTGGTATTTATGAATAGCATTTTGGTTATGAAATGAGATGGCAAAGTCTGCTACTTAGGATGTGGACAAAAGAAATGGAAGGCAAGGTAGATGTTGTTAAAATGAAGTCTTGGCAGATAGAGAGGGAATCCAGCTGGGCTGGTTTTGGAAAAAAAAACCTTCTCTCTTGGGCCATATCATATATCACACCACTGACTTGGAGTAAAAATGAGAGCATCTGACCTCACCCTTCTTTGCTCCATTTACTTCCCTTCCCTGCTGCTGCAGTTCTCTGACCAGCTTATTCAGTATAGATTTATTTGGCCTGCAACTGAGCAGTTAATTTTACTTTTCCACAGTTCCTTACAAATCCATTGCATTCTTCATGAATTAACGTATTGTTTTTATCAAAGCTGCTACTAGTTGTGCATTGAGCATGCTATAAAAAAAAGAATGCATTTGTGTGGGCATCACATCTTTTTTCAGAATTGGATCTGGTTGCGACTTTCTAACCCACAAAAAACCTGATTGCATCTCCCATCTTTTATCTTCCTCAACTCGGAGGAATAACTTATTAATCTATATAACAGCAAAAAGGCTCAGATTCCACAAGAATGTTAAGGTCTTTGGCAGACCGAGGCAACCCTAAAACACTGACATTTAACTTCAATTTGATTTTCTAAGCAGTTGCAAAGATGAAGTGAGCAAAAAGCTAACTAAAGTGACACTGACAGAAAACAAAGGGCAAATATGAAAGAATAAGGATGTGAGTTCAAATTTGAACCTGTTGTTGTTAGCTGCGAAGTCGTGTCCGACCCGTCGCGACCCTATGGACAACGTTCCTCCAGGCCTTCCTGTCCTCTACCATCTTCTGGAGTCCATTTAAGCTCACGCCTACTGCTTCAGTGACTCCATCCAGCCACCTCATTCTCTGTCATCCCCTTCTTCTATTGCCCTCAATCTTTCCCAGCATTAGGCTCTTCTCCAGTGAGTCCTTCCTTCTCATTAGGTGGCCAAAGTATTTGAGTTTTAGCTTCAGGATTTGGCCTTCTAAAGAGCAGTCAGGGTTGATTTCCTCTAGGACCGACCAGTTTCATCGCCTTGCAGTCCAAGGGATTCGCAGGAGTCTTCTCCAACACCATAGTTCAAAGGCCTCAATTCTTTGGCGCTCAGCCTTTCTTATGGTCCAACTTTCACTTCCATACATTGCAGCTGGAAAGACCATAGCCTTGACTATACGCACTTTTGTTGACAGGGTGATGTCTCTGCTTTTTAGTGTGCTGTCTAGATTTGCCATGGCTTTCCTCCCCTGCATATCTTAGGTTGTTGATATTTCTCCCGGCAATCTTAATTCCAACTTTTGATTCATCTAGCCCTGCCTTTCTCATGATGTGCTCTGCATATAAGTTAAATAGGCAGGGCGACAGTATACAGCCTTGACGGACTCCTTTCCCAATTTTGAACCAATCGGTGGTTCCGTGTCCAGTTCTCACTGTTGCTTCTTGGCCCGCATATAGGTTTCTGAAGAGACAAATAAGTTGGTCTGGTACTCCCATCTCTTTAAGAACTTGCCACAGTTTGTTGTGATCCACACAATCAAAAGCTTTAGCATAGTCAATGAAGCAGAAGTAGATGTTTTTCTGGAACTCTCTAGCTTTTTCCATGATCCAGCATATGTTGGCAATTTGATCTCTAGTTCCTCTGCCTCTTTGAAATCCTGCCTGTACTTCTGGTAGTTCTCAATCCACATACTGCTGGAGTCTAGCTTGTAGGATTTTAAGCATAACTTTACTAGCATGAGAAATTACAAAGTATTTTGGAAGAAGTGGATTGTCTGGAATTCAGGGCATGGGATAGGGGGCAGCAAAAGAAAGATTATCTTCACTTACTGTTTCAAAACTGTTGACCACAGTATCCTTTTGGAGCATTTCTGAGGGTTGGAAGTGGGGGGCACCATAATGTGATCGTTCTTTTTTCAGAATGGGCAGATACAGTAAGAGTTGAGCCCTCAAATGCTCCAGGATGAGGTGTACTAGAGAAGTGCACTAGTCTTTCTCATACTGTTTTAATACCTACATAAAGTCACTGGAAGGTAACCTATCAATTTGGGATGAAGTATCATCAATATGTTTTAATTTTTTGTATTCTGCTTATGGTGCAGAGATTCGGTTGATTGTGGCAAGTTAAACATGTGTTTTATGTGTGTGAGAGAGAAAGAGGGAGGGAAAGAAAGGAAAGGAAAGGAAGGAAGGAAGGAAAGGAAGGAAGGAAGGAAGGAAGGAAGGAAGGAAGGAAGGAAGGAAGGAAGGAAGGACAATATCAAGTTATATAGCGTCTCCTTGCATTGAATGGGAAATGTAATAGATGGCTTGAGCCAATGCTTGCAGACTCCTATGTTGGAAAATGGGGGGAAAAATTAAATCCCAATCCAAGCAAGACAAGGGAGCTATTAATTGAGAAAGCTACTGACTCTAGGACAATACAATAAAAGAGCAAACTCATAATCTAGAGGTCCTCTTGGAATCATAGTTCTTGCTACAGGAGCGGGTGGTGATTGTGAGTTTGGGGTGGGGGCACGAAGGGAGGCTCAGCCAATCTCAATGTATACATGGTTGTACTTTGACAATAAAGGTTCATTCAGCTGTTGAAGGCAGAGTCAAGGAAAGACATTGACCAACTTTATCTGATATTCCAGTTGCAGCCTTTCCAAAAACAGAACAAACTGACAATTTTCACTCATATCCTTGCCACCTTTTGCTTAGATTGCTGTATTTTGCTCTACATGGGGATATGTTTGAAGACTACTCAGAAGCTTCATTTGGTGCAAAATGAAGCGATGTGTGTGCTTACTGGTCGATCTAAACCTTGCCTTCCCACATACTATAGGTGCTGGATTAGTTACCAGGTTATTTCCAAGTGTGTTTTCCATCTGTGGCTTAGATCCTTGGCCTTTTGGAGATCACCAGTCCCAGGTAAATTCAGTTTATCCAATCTAGATAAATAATACTGAAGTTACCAACCCAACAGAAAGTACAGTGGGATAAGACACAGAAGTGAGCATTTTCAGTGGGGACATTCTCATTCTCTGGAAGAGCCTATCCATAAGGAAAGTGGGGGCTGCTATTCTCCTGGCCATCTTGAGACATATCAGGATAATTTTCATGGAAGATCTTTGAGATTGAATACCTTGAGCCAATGCTGGAATGTGAGAATTGTTTAATGTGTTGTTGCATATTGTTAGAATGCAGTTATTGAAGTGATCTGTTATATAAATGCATGAATATTCAAATTTCATATTTATAGCTGGTTGTAATTCTTTCTTCAACATTCTAAACTAGCATTAACTAATTGTTATACTGTAGAAGAAAAGGGGAGGATTGAAGTTAAAATTTACTTTTGACTTTCTAGTGAAATTACAAAGACTCAAAGTAGGGATTCTAATCCAAAGGTTAATCGTTCTCTTAGCCACAGTGCTACATTAGTTTTCCAAAGTTACTTGACCATTCTGGGGCCTTCTTAATAAATAGGGCCATACACTTAAACCCTAAATTATTTATTTAGTCTGCTTGTCTGTCTAACAGATTATTTTATATTTCACCTATTTATGTAAAAGAAATCATGAAGATGATATGTCTGTCTAGAAGATTCTTTATGCCTCATATCTGCAGGAAGACTGGACACAAGGAACAACTGCACATTTGTGGTCAGTTAGATTAGCATTTACTGTGGAGACAGGTCTGTTGGCGTACTCAGTGCTGAATAATACATTCTTTTTGCATATGGTGTGATGTGTATTGCTAGATTAGTGGTTGCGCCAAATGCAGAGTGCAGATTAAACTTGGCAAATCAATACTCATCTAGTTTTGTGCTAATATGGTGAATCACCGTTTGAATGCATGGTCTCTGGTTGCACAGTCATTTGATTCAGTGTTTGCAGTTTCCCTAGTAACATTAGTATGGTCAGGCTAAAAGGATAGGCGGTTAGCTTTAAGCCTTTCTTTGATTCTTCTTCCTGGTTTATTCTTTGGTGTTCCTAGTCATCAAGCAACTCCCAGAAACTGGAAACTGGGGTAGCTTGGCTTTACATTAATCCTATAACCTTAATCCAACTCAAATCACTTTTGCCCCTGTCTTTATTGCTTTGAAGAAAGTTTACTTTTAAAAGCACAAAATATGAGAGAAGGACAAGTATAAAAGCGCTACAGTAATTGTCTGGTTTAAAATGGTTTAAGTGGAAATACATAGTGCTACATCTTGACTCCTATTACTAGGAAGGGGCCATGTACTAGTTAACTATTTTTACCAGAGACAATCTATAAGATGGGTTAGATTCAGAAATACAGTGCATAATGTAACTCAGGTCAATATACTGACCTGCACATTATACCTTCTGAAATGAATAATTAATGAACAAACTTGCATGTTTTGGTAAGGAAGAGACCAGGGAAATGGAAAAACAGTAACATATTGCTTCAATTGCAAGAAACCTTTTTCAGAAGTTACAGTATTTGTAATTCTGTAGATGTTCATACTACACAGATATATGGATAAATTAAGCAAGGTGAATAATTTAAGCTTCTAATTTTTCCCCTTTTCTGTGAGACGTGTTACAATCTCTGTGCTATCTAAATTGATACTCAGATTGGTAATATTCTAATACAACTAGAGAAAGCTAAGATGCTTTCAGGCTAGCTTCATGAAGTGACATGGGAAAAGATTGCTTGCAGTTAGATTGCCTTATAAATCAAGTGCATACATTTCTAATATATAAAAAAAACATTTTTGGATACTGATCAAGTCTCTGTCCTATTCTCCTCTCTCTTTCTCTTGCAGATTGACTTTCCCAGCTCATCATTTGAAATTAAGTTTACCAGCCCACCAGCAGCAGATTTCAGTCCTAAGTACAACTTCAACACTCTCTTTGAGGGAGACCAGCGGAAACTAAAGGAGGTTATGCAGAAGGAATCACTTTATTGGTGAGAGGATGGCTTCTGATCCATGTCCATCCAGGCTGTTGATGAAAGACAGTCTGAAATATTCATATTTTTGAGTAAACCAGATGACCTCAGAGAAGGAAGGTTGAGTGGAAAACTGCCACTCCAGCATAAGTCCTGCCTCCTTACCCAGAAGCACCCATTCTCTGTTCAGAAGGAAGTGGCAAGCAAGTGCTATCCACCTTCCTCTGCAAGAAGTGGCTTCAGATGCCCTTTGTTTTTTGCCAGTAAAAAAACACAGGTGCCAAGTAATTTTTAATCAAATGTAGTTAGAAAAGGTGCTGCCAAATTCCTTCAATTTTTTTTGCTACCATAAACTAACATGACTTTCCTCCTTTTATGGCCAAACTCTTAAGCTCCCCATTTTACCTCGGAAACCCTTCTCCCCAAAAATAGATCTTGAAACATAGCTCAGAAGATGCCATCAGGCAACTAAAATTGCACATTTCTCCTTAAGACCAGGGCTTTTTTTCTCATAGAACGCTCAGAACGGAGTTCCGGCACCTTTTTTGGATGGAACCTTGTAGGGTAGGCAAGGCGGGTTGTATGACATGTGTGAGTTCCGGCACTTTTTTCTTTTACAAAAAAAGCACTGCTTAAGATAATGTGTCCATCTTGCTGTTAACATGTTTCCCTTTTCTGTCTAGAATTACTTAAACAAGGCTAGTTAGATATTTAGGTGGTTTGTGTTTCTCTTCCCAGCTAGCCTCATATATTATGGGAACAGTGGGGCACAGTGTTGTATGTTTCAGCCTTCTCAACCTGCAGAACTCCATACATTTTGATCTACAGTTATCACCGTCCGCAGCAAGCACAGCCAACAAGGACGTTTATCTGCAAACCAGCATTCAGAAGCATGCAGAGTTGAATGGGTTCCATTCTTTCACTAAGAATGCTTCCTTTCCACAAAATATCTGTTGAAGAAATCATTTCTTCCACCTGCCAGCTTTGTTTTTACTGGAACTAAGCAGCCCTTCTTAGTTTTATAGCATCTTTTCCCCTATAGGTAGGAAGATCAGGTGGCATGAACTGCCCATGGAACTACTATTTTTACTTTACCCAAAAGCATGTTGTGCATTCAATTGGATCAGGCAGCAAGGGAGTTAATCCCATTCATTTTTTTTTCAGGGTGCATACTTTGGGAAAGAAACACCCATTAACAGGAAATCCAGACTTGGGCCATCAGTTGTCCCCTTTCATTCATGGAAGGAGGAAGATTATGATATATGTATATGTTGAGGCAATGATTTACAGAGTAACATAAGGTAAAAAGAGAAGTTTCCTATCCTGAGAAACATCTACGCTAAAAGCCCACAGTAAGAGTTCAAAAGGATAAAAGTACCACAGAATTAAATTAAAAACTACCGATGAACCGACACCAGTGATGGTGAACCTTTTGGGCTTGATCTGTCAAAAATTAAGACAATGCTTACCTTGAATTTGCTCATGTGTCATACATGAGCAAATGTCATGTGTCATACACCTCACCACCCAAAACCAAAGAGGTCTCTCTGGACATTCTCCTCGGGACTCTCCTCTCCAAACCTTCTGGAAGTCACAAGGGCCCTGCTCTTTTGAGCCTCAGGAAATCATGTGATTGGATGCCTCAGAAACTATGTAAGAGCAAGTCCCTCTCACGTGTTTCTCAGACTGTCTGGAGGTCTGGTGTGCCAACAAAAGTTTCTTAGGCTCACCATTACTGGCCAATGTTCTGGTTTCATCAATCAGAAATGGAATTTGAAGAGAAGATTTTCAATATGGTGCCCTCCAAATGTTTTGGAATTACAATTCTTGGAATTTCCAACCTTATTTTCAGTTATTTTGAGTTTTCAGTTATTGAGCATGGTGGCTGAAAATTCTGGGAATTCCCCAGCTTGGGCCAATTTATAATGGTAGCCTTGAGTTATAGTCTCTGCACACATTTCTAACTTTTTTGCTTGTGGTGTACTCTGTAGATTTGGATGCTCTAGTGTTGCTCTATATTTAAAGGACCCTTCTTCTAAAAATTCCATTATTCCCTTACATGTTATTATTTTTATTACAACACACAGTGTTCTTCTATGGAACTTGTCTCTTAAAATGAGGTGAACCTGTAACAAGGGAGTTTTGTAATTAAAGGCAACAAGCCCTTCAAAGTTTAATAGCTCTGTGCCTCTTCATGTTAGACAGTCTGGTGTTGCAATTACATTTTTATTACTTCCTCTACCACCACCATTATCATAAATCAGGTTGGGGGGAGTAAGGGGGAAACAAGACTTAGAACAGTGGAAATTCAGTAGATGGAGTATTGTCTGCGCTATAAAAACAGTAAATGGAAGAGGCTATTATAAAGATAAGGGGTAGATTGGAAGCAACTACAGTCCCTGTTTCTCTAAGCTGTTAACTGAAATGTCTTTTGGAAAGATATTTATGCTAGGTGGTATGATCATATCCATTAAGTTTTTACTATCTCCATAAATTTTTGCCACTATACTTGCAATGTCTCTATATTTTAAGTGGAAGCAATTGTTCAGTGGTGTAATGTGGACCAAACTAGCCTTTCCTGATATTGCACAGGAGGCAATCAAACATAATTTCCTGTCTGTTCTGGGTCATTGCTAGGGTGGGAGTTTCTCATGGGTGGGCAACAATTTCACTCTCCATCTTTGTTCTGGCCCCAGTGAATTAATTTCCTGGACACAACTAAAGAACACTTCTGAGAACAGAGGTAGCATTATTATATGTGGTTTCCCTTCCTATCTAGCTTTGCCAAGGCCTCTACAAGCTGCTTCCCCTCTTTTTCAAGTAACAATGCAATTGGGTTGAAATAGATGGATCTGGATCCTAACCACAGCCTATTCTAACCATGAACTCCCTCCAGAGTTTCCCTGCCTTTACAGCACAGAAAGCTTGATCCCCCAGGAATGGAAAAGAGTCTCCACCCCAGGAAACTGTTTCCATGAGTTTCAGTTGGAATGTGTTGAGAGAGATGGCCTTTCCCTCACTGCTGAATAGCCACTGGTCAGAGTGGCTGTTTAAGCTTCAACCCCTTCTCCCAAAGGAGGTCACCGATTTCAATAAAATGTGCATATACTAGTTGATATGCAGGGATGCAGAGATAGAAGCCATTATTTTAATTACAAAATGCATAAAATGTATCAGTCCATAAGGACTGCTTTCAGTGGGATTTGATTTGGACCATATAAACAATAAACAATATCTATGAGCATCGGCAGAACATGTTTTCCTCTTCAGTATGTACAAACCATTGCCAGTCACATAAAATGAGGATGAACAGATCTTCTGAGATACAATCTGCTGCAGTTTTTGAGTAATCCTGATCCTCATACAGGAAATGTAACCTATGTTACTCCATTTAGAAGCATGTTGTTGAACTGTCAATGTGAAATTGTGGAAAGGACAAGGCAGAGTTGTATGCAAGACCGGAGATTGTTTACTCTATGGAATGACCCCCATTACATGTAGTCCTCAACTTAGAACCACAATTGGGAGCAAAATTTCCATTATAAGTTGTTGTAGTCATAAATCGAGTCAAACCTATTTTATAACAATTTTTATGGTGGTCAGTAAGTGAATCACATGGTTGTTAAGTGAATCCAGCTTCCTCAAAGGGCATTTTTTTGCCAGAAATCTTCGGAAAAAAAAGGTTGCAAATCATCATCAAGTGACTGCAGGATGCTGCAACCAGTTAGTTGCCAACTGGTAACTGGGATTGGGATCACACAACACTCCCACAACTAGTGTAAGTACAGATAGTAAGTCACTTTTTAGAAGGATGTCGCAAATTTGAACCTTCGTTAAACAAATGGGTGGTAAGTCGAGGACTCCCTGTACTTGGAAGCAGCTTCTTCGTGAACTTTGTACATGAGGTGATTGACTGCAGCTTTTTTCTTCAGCAGCCCTTTGGGAAGACTGTCCTTTTAATCCCATTAGATAGGAGAGGGAGTTGCTTCATGGTCTCTCATTAGCCATCTGATCCTGTCTTCTTTCTTGGAGAGAAAATGATTTGGCTGCTAATTGAAATAGAATAGGATATTTCCACATGAATTTGCTGCTCTCTGGTGGTTATACATGGCAACAGGATCTTTGTGATCCCCTGTGAACCAATCTCACGGTATTTTTCTGCAAATAAAAATTGTATGATCAAATGGCATAATGGCTTTATATACAGTCTTTTGATAGCATATAGCATTAAGGTCACCTACAATGCATGTCACATTTTCTCAGTATGATACAGAGATTAAAAAAAAAGCCAATCCCTATTCATGCATTCATAATCTAGTAAATATGATGGAGAAGAGAATGGGGGTAGCAACACAATACAACAAACAGTTCTTGAAGTTGTAGGAGCCAGCAGTCTAATCTTGACAGGTGAGTCTGTGCTTTTAATCTAAAAGCAAACCAAATATTCACTTTGTCCATCAGACGTCTAATTGCATAGTTGTGAAAAAAAATCATGTAAATGTTATTACATGGAGATTATTTGCTTCTCATGTTTCTTTCTCTTATCCCAGGCTAACTGATGCAGACAAAAAGAGATTATGGGAGAAGCGTTATTACTGCCATTCTGAGCCGGGTTCGCTGCCTCTGCTGCTTGCTAGTGCCCCAAGCTGGGAGTGGGCTTGCTTGCCTGACATCTATGCCCTGTTGAAACAATGGACATACATGAATCATCAAGATGCCCTTGGACTCTTACATGCAGGGTAAGTAAGAAATGTTCAAAGTGCACAGTGAACAAATAGGGTGATCCTTGTGGGCCCCTTGTCTAGATGGTTGATTTGTGAGAATTTTGTATTATTTTTCTGGATAGTTGATTTTCATATTGCTTACATATTACTATTTTTAAATTACGTACTACAGTATAGGCTACAGCAGAGGAATCCCATCTTCTTGGCTGTGAGATTGTGAAAGCATGTTGCGGTTGTAATAACAGCTATGAGGGGAGGGTTGGCATGGTGGCACAGATTGCTATAAGAGATGGTATCATATTGGGGGTTCAGTGGGTTATAGATATTGTTGAAAATTATTCTCATTTTGGGGCTTGGACATTTGTTATAAACTCTCTTACTGATATGGCTGCAGGTTCCCAGATCAGGAAGTGAGAAGGACGGCTGTACAGTGGATTGATTCGATAACTGATGCTGAGCTATTAGATTATCTGCCCCAGTTGGTACAGGTGAGTCGATGTGCTTATTGAAAGAAGTTCCATGGCTTTAGCTGGGAAATTATTGCTATCAATTTGAGAACATGCCTACGAATGGCTTGCAACTCGATACAGGGTTATGTTTAGCAAGGAAATTGTTATGTCTTTTTGTTCTCCTAGGGTAGCATTTCTCTAAATGATAAGGAATGTCATAGCTTCCAAAATTTTCAGGATGGTTGCTATGCTGAGAAATCAGTTGTAATAAGCTTATTTTGACCAAATAAGTCTGCTAAAACCCAGATATTTTTATAAGTAGATCAGGGGTGTCAAACTCGATTTCATTGAGGGCTGCATCAACATTGTGGTTGCCCTTGGGGGGAGCGTGGCTGACTGGGTGGACATGGCCAAAGTGGTCACGGCTGACTAAGTGGGCTTGGCCGGGGTGGGCATAGCCACCTCAATATTGCTCATGTCACAGCACCTGTGGAGGCTGGGCAGGGTTTGGGGGAACGGGTGGAGTGATGGCCGGGAAGCTCATTCCACAGGGTGAGGTGAGGCAAGGCAGGGGGCGGGGCAGGGGTGCTGCCACTATGGGGCAAGGCAAGGTGAGGGGGGGCGGGGGGCTGCTGCCAGACACCATCGGCCCCGACTGGTCATCTTGGTCCCCTCGCGGGTCTTGCCCTTGGCACACGTGGGGAGCGCGTTCCCCTTGTATACCCAACGCACTGCCAGCAGCTTGACCAGCGGCAACTTGCTCTAAACCGCAAGCAAAAATAGGATGGAATAGGTATATTTGGCGGTCTGCATCATGTGCCTCCCCCCAACTCTACCTGCTGCCAGTGCTGTGCCTACTGCTGGAGGGCTGGCCCAGTGGTCGCAGCAGGCTGCGGAGCATCCGTGTGGGTGGGCCGGTCCCTTGCTGTCTCTGGGGCAGCCCTGCAGGCCAATATGCAACCCACAGGTCTTGTGTTTGACATGACTGAAGTAGATCATATCTTCCAGATCATACTTTTATATTCTGCATTGAATTCAGAACACATTTTGTTTGGGGCTTTTGCTTTCATAGTTAATAGTTTTCAGTTTCCTTCTTCCGTGCTCTGGCACAGGATGGGCAAGTTCACAAGTAGCTCTCATTTTGCAGTGCCGGATCATCCATAACAAAGGTCAGCAGTAAAATATAAAAAATTAGCTTCACAGGTTTATTTTTACTTTTGAGGCTAGAATAAGATAGTTGGGGAGATATTTTGCCTGTGCAAGATAAATTATATTGATTTCTACTCTAACCTCCTCCAAGGCTGAGATAAATAAAAAAACAACGTTCAATTCTCCCCAGCTAGAAAGATCTTGAGAACATTTTCTCTCTGTCCCTGCAACTAAAATAGATTTTAAAAATTAAAATAAAATAAAGCTTCTTTCCACTAAGAAGCTATTGTCTTCTGTATGGTACATCTGGATGTACCATATTCCCACAGCTATAATACAATTGGATTTATTCCTCCTACAGTTGTTAAAATGACAAAGGTGGTCTGTGTGTGGATATGTATGTATAAATATTTTTTTACTTTTTACTGTGCTGTAACAACTCTGGTTGTACAATCATAAAGGTGCTATCATGTTTTAAGTGTCCCCTCTTTTTAAGTGTAAAGAGTAATGTAGTAATAGCATTCCATTAATGGATGTTTATGAGTGTCTCCTTGGGGTCTTTCCAAGCAGTTTATTGGGGAAAGCAATTTGTATTTTCTTGCATTGTGCATCACTGCCATGCTTTTGTAGCTTAATGCATATTTTATAGCTTGTATCTCTTTTTTTCCCCTCTGGGAAACCAATTTGTTTTCTTTTTCTAGGCTCTCAAGTATGAATGCTACTTGGACAGTCCCTTGGTGCGGTTTCTTATGAAGCGAGCCATCTGTGATCTAAGGATCACCCACTATTTTTTCTGGTAATATTGGTGGGCATAATGAGGAAAGAATGAGACACATAAGAGAATAACTGCTGCTAGGAAAAAAGGAGACTCTAATTGCATTGTTGCTAGTAGACTACAATGTTGTTCCATACTACTTTTTTTATTCCTTAACGGATATTGCCCACTAATTATTAGGCTTAGTTCTTTGGAAAGATTTTTATCTACATATATAATACATAGGGATGTTTCATATAATTCATGTTCTGTGGATTTCTTGATGGTCTTTGAATTTGGTTATTTACTTGCAAACATTTTATTACCCAAGTAGGTCATATAAGTATGAGTGATGATGAGGCATGTTGTAGTTTGCCCTGATAATTTGGAAAGGGGCATAGTATTTACACCCCTAAACTATGAAAAACAGCAGAGCAAATTACTGTATGTAAAGAGGCAACAAACAGACAACTAACCTCATGCAGACTTACAAGTTTGTTCAGTGACTGAAGCTACAATGGCACTGAAAAAGTGACTTATGGCTGTTTTTCACATGACCATTGCAGTATCTCCCTGGCAACTGACTCATATTTATGATGGTTGCAGTGTCCCAGGGTCATGTGATCACTTTTTGCGACCTTATGACAAACAAATGGAGAAGCCAGATTCACTTAACAACTGTGTTACTAATTTAACAATAGCAGTGATTCACTTAACAACTTTCTTCATGAAAGCAAAGTTGATGACCATAGCAAAAGTCAAAGGACCTTGAGCTTCTTCAGAATCTCTACAGAGAAGGAAAGAACAGACGACCACCCACATGTGCTCCAGATGCTGATCCTTGCAAGGAGAACAGGACATGGTTAATAGGCAATTTCACTTGGAACCTGCCTATTAACCATTTTAAAGTTATTAGAGCTCTTCAAAATGATAAGTTTAAAAAGTCACCAAATGATTTAACTTGACCTCTGAACAAAGAAAAATTAATTGCAAGCTGACTTTCAGAAAGAATTTGAAATAAATAGCAAAAAGCTAAGTAAGTTTTTGATCTAAGAAAGTTAAAAAACAGATTAAGGCTCCAGTTAAATTTGAAATACTGACTTTTACTATAATATTTTGGAATTAACTATAAAAATAATTGGCTTTTCTTGGAAGCTAGAATCTAGTAGCTATGGTATCAGTAGTGTCAGTAATAATGTCTGATTATATGGATAGATTATATCCAAAACATATCAATGAGGGAATGACAGATGTGGAGCATGTTTTATCTGAAGACAGAGAAAGTACCTAAAGTGGAATTACAAATGATTGGCTAAGAGAATTATTTGGAAAAGGATGCTTTATTGGATATAGAAAAGAAACTGGCTGGATTTTAGTGGGGAAATGCAAATGACAAACCAAGAGAATGACCTGGAAAATATTTTCTTATTTGATCCACAAAAGAGACATGTTAAAGCCTTGAAGACAATGAGAAAACAAGAACTGAAGAGAAATCAAATCCTATGATAATATTTGAATAAATTAAATATAAGACTGTTAGACATAAAATGAGGAAATATAAAGTTGGTTTATTTGATCAAGGTTAAAATAAGCCATTTATTTGCCAAATTTTGGCAATCCTTTATGGACTTTTTTTTTGCTGACATTAGGATTGAAAAGTTAATGTTTATTGATTTGCTTATACAGTGAATAAGGGATGGAATATGGGATTTAGAGATATTTGTAAATTTATTGAAGAATTATCTATATGTCAACTTTGAACATGAGCGTGGCTGCTTTTCAAAGTTGACACTATACTTGAAATGAAGGCTAGAAGTCACCTCTATATATTTCTTTTTTCTTCATCATATTCTTTCTTTTCTTTCATTTTTTACTTTTTCCTACTATTCTTTATGTTTAGTTTATATTAATTACTTCTATTGTAAACAAAGTCCTTAATTAAAATCACATTCTTTTTTAAAAAAGAAGAGAGTGCTAAGACCTCCACAGTTCAACCCTGAGCTACATATATTCTCTTCTATAGTAATTCTTATTCACTTTGAGTTCTATCTTAATGGAATCTGACAATTTACTAAAAAAAATCTTGCTTCTTCCTTCCTTGGCAGCTTGAGAAGCATTTGATCAAATGCCTAAGCAGTTCCAGAACACAAAATATTTAATCCTTTTAATGGCTCTTTGAATGTTTCTCATTATTCATTTTTATATTCTATTATGCAAATGTTTGGAAAACCCTTTGATCTTCCATTTTCACTTTCTTTTCTTATAGCAAATAAAATGTGATTTTAGAGTAAGCCATTGAAAGGAGGGAGCATGTTCACTTAGTCTGCATAGGAGAAGAGAGGGAGAGCTTTTGTTTAGTTACTTCTACTAATGTAGATAATTTGAAGTATGGATCTATTCTACACAAAACATTGCTATTTCCAATAACAAAGTTTCTTAATTCCTAGGCTTCTGAAAGATGGTTTGAAAGATTCTCAGTTCAGCATTCGTTACCAGTACCTGCTAGCAGCTTTGTTATGTTGTTGTGGAAAGGGTCTGCGAGAGGAGTTTGACCGTCAATGCTGGCTTGTTAACACTTTGGCTAAGCTGGCTCAACAAGTCCGTGAGGCTGCTCCATCATCGCGACAGGTATATGGGTTTATGGTGACTGGAGGAAAGAGCAGAGGGGAATAAGAATGATAGACTTAATGTGCTTTAACAAATAGTAGAAATGATGATAGAAGAAAAGGAAATCTTTATCTAAAGAATTATCTAACTTCCTCATAAGAAGTTAAGATATGTTTCAACTTCTTTTACAAGGCAGTATGCTATAAATGATGTAATAGTACCGGCTGATCAAGATTTATACCCTGCATAATGTTCCCTCTATTTTCTAAGATACGTTTTAATGTTCTTACCTATGTCTATAGGTATCTAGTACAGTATGCTTTGGTCTTGGTTAACTGCAACATGGAAACAGGATCCTAACTTCTTTCCACTGTCTTAACTACATACATTCCAAAAGATTGCAAGTGCTTTAGAAGCTTACCCCTTGGAAGCAGAAATTGCATGGTAGATCCAAGTATTAGTTTACTAATACCTGAATACAAATTTTAATTTGCTACTATTTGGGGATCAAATGGGACTTGTTATTTACAATGACTTCATTTCAACTGAACAACAGTGAATAACAAGAATATGGGGGGGGAAACCACTTTCCACGTGCACAAGAGTCAATTCACGATTTGGCACATGTGTAGCTTAGTTCAAAGCTATGAATATATAAAATTGCTCATCAAAAGTAATAAGGACTGGTCTGATGAGTTCACAAATAAGAAGGGCTACTTGTAAACTATTTCAAGATTTTTTTTTCAAAGTTGTCCATAGATCTAATTATTTAGAACTTTTCATGATGTTGTGGCTTGTTTCAGCCAAGTTTCGCACTGTATTAATTTAATTATGGGACTTGTATGCCGCCCTATCTCCCGAAGGACTCAGGGCGACTAACAACAATAAAACAACAATAAAAACAATGAATACAAATATTAAAAGAGATTAAATTTTACAAAGCCCCACTAAAAACCAATAAAAATTAAAACAAAATTAAAAACCCCGTCGTCAGTCCAGGTCGGCCAGTTGGAAAAGGTATGTCTTTAGGTCGCGACGAAAGGACCGGAGATCTGGGGCCATCCGAAGTTCTCGGGGGAGCAATGCTCCCTCAAGCTAATGACAAGAGCAGACACTTTATGGAGAAATGCTTTGTAGAAGTGAAAAATGACCTGGGTTGAAAAGGGACTGGAAAGGGACTTGTAGTAAGCTGCAGTTAAGAGCTTACAGTTTTGTTTTGTTTTTCCTTTAGGTGATCCTTCGTGAGGGACTAGACGATGTCAAACAGTTCTTCAATGTCAATGGCTCCTGTCGACTGCCACTTAGCCCCAGCCTGCTGGTGAAAGGAATTGTGCCCAGAGTATGTTGTTGACTACATAATAATTTGCTATACCACATCTTACCTCTTTAGTATGAAAATAATTGGCTTACATCACTTAACCTACCTTATTATTTCTGGTGGCTTTGTTTTACTTGGGCAATAGTAATATCCATGAGGAATAACACAATACCTTTGATCTGATCCTAAATCTGCATTGCATAGTAATTCTTCTCCCAATGCTAGGGATCATCTCCCATATTGCTATGATGCTTGATTGTAACATTAGTTATTCTAATCACCTCCCATTTTTGGTCTCCATTTGTCTTTGCTTGCAGGATTGTTCCTATTTCAATTCAAATGCTGTCCCTCTGAAGCTCTCTTTCCAGAATGTAGACCCCCTTGGGGAAAATATCCGTGTTATTTTTAAGGTAAGCATTAGGCTGGAGTAGTTTAGCTTTTAAGGAAGATGATTGTTATATTAAAATCATTTGTTAAGTGAGTTTTTCCCCATTTTATGACTTCTCTTGGCATGTTTGTTAAGTCAATCATTGCAGTTGTTAAATTAGTAACACAGTTGTTAGGTGAATCTGGCTTCTCCATTGACTTTGCTTGTCAGAAGGTCGCAAAAGATAATCACCTGACCCTGGGACACTGGAACAGTCATAAGTATGAGCCAGTTGCCAAGCATCTGAACGTAAATCACATGACCATGGTGATGCTGCAACTGTCATAAGTGTGAAAAATGGTCATAAGTCACTTTGTTCAGTGCCGTTGTAACTTTGAATGGTCACTAAATGAACTGTTGTAAGTTGAGGACTACCTGTACTATAATAAAAGCTAGCTGTCGAGTTTGCTATTAAGCTAGAATCCACATGGCATGGATCTTAGCCTGAGGACTACATTCCCAACTGTTGACTTTGCAGTGCTATGTTCCTGTAATGGTTGGAGCCAAAGCAGAAAGGGAGCAAGGCTAACTATACACATTGCTATATTCACAAGTGTATCTGTGCAGTTATAATCAAGCATATATCCGGATTTTCTCTTGTCCATGTGATGCTGTTTTCAAACTCCCCACCCCCACCCCCAGTTTCAGAGCAACTGTTAGAGACGTGATTGTGATTCTGGGGTAAGTTGGGGTAGACACATTTTTTAAAAGTGAATACAGATTTAGGTTACATTGCATGTTTTTAAAAGAGGAAAGATGTCTAATAACTTTCTCCTAATATTAATTATTTAAAAGCCCTGTAAATAGTCTGCTTTATATCGTGCTTTTGTTTTCACAGTGTGGAGATGATCTTCGCCAAGACATGCTAACTTTACAAATGATTCGCATAATGAACAAGATCTGGGTGAAAGAAGGTTTGGACATGCGAATGGTCATATTCCGTTGTTTTTCTACTGGCCGTGGTCGGGGTAAGCCTAGATCCAAGTATGAAACATTTTCAGTTTCCTTTATCTTCCTCACCTATATTTTCAGACTGATAGGATTCTTGGGGAACCATATGGAAAAGTGATTTCAAGATCAGAACAGAATTATTATCTCTTTGAGCAAACTGAGAATACAGAAACTGCCTTGCTAAATTAGTCTGCAGGTATTAATTGCCCAGTATGTCTATTCTTCCTTTGTAAGGCATTGCTGTAGTTTTTACTCAAAATCAATCTATTGCTGCCACATTATAACAATGGGTTTATGTTTCCAGTCTTATTTCCTTATCTCTTTTCTATTATCCTTTTCACTGTTTTATTTGTTTCAAGTTTTAAAATGTGTTTGGAAATGCTTAATGTTTTTGGTATTATAATTACTAGGCAGATTAGAAGTATCAATAATAATTATTTGTACACAGTATCTGTTGATCAGAATGAAATGTCCCTAAATATGGAAGGTTTTTTCTTAGTTGTTTCATCCATTGAAGACTATATAAGAGTTTATTTCAATAACGTCTGATAGAAAATTATTCCAGTAAGTTGATGCTGAGCACCTGCTTGAGTTTATGAGAGATGCATTCTTTATCTGCAGCAAAGTGTGCCTACAGTTTAGCAGCACAAGAGATGATTAAAGAATTTAGTCTGGATTTTGAATCTGAATCAACAGCTGCTTTCTTAGCAAAAAAGGAAGGTTGTCATTTATTTGAGCTTCTAAATTGAAGCTCTATTGTTACACAAGAAGGAGCTTGATAACCTCCAGTCCATGTGCTACCTTTGGTAGCCTCCTGCGAAGCCCAGCAGAAGCTGACTAGGTGATTATGGTTAGTCATTGTTCTTCAGACCAACCTACTGTTGTGGGGAGAGATAGGAGAAGGGAACACTGTATATATTGCATCAAACTCTTGAAGAAAAGCTGGGACAGAAAACAAATATAATTGCTTGCCTACATGGTCCTTGGTAGATGAGCAGTTATTTGAAAGCAATTATCTGTTCCATTATAGCACAGTTATGAGGGAAGGTCTTGTGGCTTCCTCTTTCCTTCCAGCAGCCTCTTGATTTCCTGATGCTAATGATATTGAGAAACTAACAGTCTTGGACAGAACAGCTGAGACAGAGGAGAAATGTTCCCCCCTTCCAGCAACTGTTTAAATTACCATTTCCTGCCATCTGAGGGATCTTGGAAGTTCCCTTCCTCTAAATTATCTATTAAAGACTGCCTCAAAGATGTCTTTATACAGTATGTGAGTCTGTCCCCGCCTCCCCCAGGCAGATTTTATGTATGGCCCTGAGATGGTTGTGCATTCCTTCCATTTAATAAAAACATCAACTTAGATACCATTGGACTCTATAGCCCAAGATGTTTGAATGGCAATATGAATATCTTTCCTCTCCTATAACCAACCACATTTCCATCAATTGTGCATTACAGGGATGGTGGAAATGATCCCCAATGCAGAAACTTTGCGAAAAATTCAAGTACAGCATGGTGTGACAGGTTCCTTCAAGGATCGTCCCCTTGCAGACTGGCTACAGAAGCACAACCCAAAGGAGGATGAATATGAAAAGGTAAAGAAAAGGAACTAGAGAAACAATAAAATCCTTTGCCTGAGAGTCAAAACCACAGAATTATGTGCAGGAATTGTATCAGTATGTTCTCTCTACATTTCGTAATTGTAGTAATTACAAAAAGCAAAATAGAGGCACTGTAATTTAGATTTGTTTATGTGTTTTCAGATGCATTTTTATTTGTTTCCTTAGTACAAATTGGATCAAAAAGAAGCTAGTTTTATTTTATTTGGCATTATAATGGTATTTTAAGTCTCTGAAAATGAGGAGCAATTTAAAGAATAAGTTTTCTCCTTTACAAATTATATCTTAAAATGTTTGGATGCAGTGGTTAGTCACACACATTATTTTAGCAAATGTATTTATTCTGTTAAGTTTATTTGCAGAAAGATTTGTAAATGAGAATGCCAGATACAACTGCATGCCCTCAACTTATTCATATCATGTGTTTTTATTTTCTTCACGCATGCACACATGTAACCCCCCTTTCAACATTTAAGAAATCTTTCTCCACCCATTGCTTTATCTAATTTTCCCCACTGATTCTTTTCATAGCTATTCTAAATAAAACTTCATCTTTCAGGCAGTGGAGAATTTCATTTATTCCTGTGCTGGCTGCTGTGTAGCCACTTATGTTTTGGGAATTTGTGACCGGCACAATGACAACATCATGCTCAAAACAACTGGACACATGTTCCACATTGACTTTGGAAGGTTTCTGGGTCATGCCCAGATGTTTGGCAACATCAAAAGGTGAGGGATCTTCTGAAATGCTATTCAAAGACTCTGCACAGCTGCTTTCAAATTATCAGAGGATTTTCTGAGAGTGCATATTCATTCCCACAAATCATCATGCCTTTTATTTTTTTATTGTATTATTTATTTTCTACTGTATATCCCCATCTCACATAACAATTCTGAGTGGCTTACAACAGGTTATTCTAAAAATTATTATTATTATGGTTGGTCACACAGTCAACCAGAGGTTTAGACTGGGTTTTTAATACTTCATTTATTTCAACTGTACTACTAAAACTCCCATGTTGATTGTTTGTATCCTGTTTGATTGTTTGTAACATTCAGTTGGCAAAACAGTGCATCATGGGGTAACAATTTTTGAATGAACATACCTCAAATAAGTTAATTTACTGCCCACTTCAGCTTCATTGTGAAACTGACAAACGATGAGAAAGGAAAGGGGGCACATTGGTTTTTCACATAAGAAATTCTTTTCCAGCTGGATGGATTCCTGGAACTACACATGAATACATTCCTAGAACATTCTATTCTATACATTCTAAGGCTTGTATTTATTTTATACATTCAATGCCATAAAGTAAGGGGTACTGTATACTGAGATTGTTATAGAATTCTTGAGTTGTGCAATCTCTCTGACCTGAGCCAATAATTAAAGTTTAAAAAAAAGGTTCTCATAAGCAAATGACGAACTTCGCAAATCTGATTCTGTAGGATGACAGAAGGCAGTCTAAGAATACAATGTTATTAACATGGAAATCACCATAGTTACACTTCAGAGAAAATACTGTTTGATATAGAAATGCAGCTCTTGGCATTTAAATCAGCCCAGAGCTTCTTTTTAAATATTTCCTGTAAAGGAATTCATTTGTAATGTAATACCTAAAATATTTCACTTAGCTGTCTCTCCATTATTTGGCAACAGAAATGAGGCTAAAATTAATGTGAAAATAGTTTACACAAAATATTATGCTAATATAAGCCCAATATATAATTATGTTAATGTTATCCATAGAAATTCAAACTAAATAATGAAACTTAAGTTTTTTCAATATGCTGCCTTAGTTGATACCAAAGAATTGGCTTAGCAGAAGCAGTGGCACACTGAAAATTTATATTTTATGTTAATTAAAACATAATTAACATTAAGTACATAATAAATAATTGATTGCTTTTTCTTTCTGCATTTTAATATTTTTTACAATGCAGCTTTCTGCTTCCATGTCTGTTGTCCTCAGGCAAGGCCTGCAGTTTTACTGGCATTAACCAAGACTATAAAAAACATTAAAAGAATTCATCAAGAAACGGGAATGCTGGCAAAAGCTCATCTTAATGACTTTGGAGTGTTTTGCCATTTATATATTTATATCCTACTTTTATTATTTTTATAAATAATTCAAGGCGGCAAACATATCCAACATACCTTCCTTCTCCTATTTTCCCTACAACAACCCCCTCTGAAGTGAGTTGAACTGAGAGAGTGACAAGCCCAAGATTACCAAGATGGCTGTCAGGCCTAAGGAGGGGAATGGAATCGAAGTCTCCTGACTTCTAGTTTGGTGCCTTAACCACTAGATCAAACTGGACTAACAATTATTTATTAACAAATTAATGAATGGTCAAACATTTCCTGATATTTCTCTTTGTTTTTGAGATATAAGCATCACGTGATAACCAAAGCTCTTCCACCTCCTTCTAGATGCAAGAGAACCAAATGTTATCACAACAGTAACATGCAACAGAAAAGAAATCTGCATTCAATTTTCCACCAAAGAAGTTGTTTTAATTTGACAAAATTAACTTTGATTCTAATGCAGCCTTAATTCCCAAATTCCTTTTTATTCTTTTTGTTATTTTTACTATAAGATGAGAAAGAAAAAAATGAAGGATAGATTCAATATTGTGTTGAAAGAGAAGAATACTATCATATCTTTGTATCTGAAAACAATTATTAACCAAGAAAAGCATACAATACTGTAAAAGGTCATATTAGAATAGATGCAAATACTACTGATGCCTATGTCTCTAAGCTATTACATAACAATAGAAAAAAGGAAAATTAAATTCTAATATTGTTTTCTAAATAATATTTCAAAAGTTGATAAAAATCTTGCTTAAGTATGTTTGAATTATAAGTAGGAGTTATTTTATTAACTTACTTGATGAATGAGTGTAATTAGGAATGAAAAAGTAGTAATCCTTGAAGTAACTACATTTAGCCACCTTGAGATATATAGATGTACCTTCTCTATAGGGACCGGGCTCCATTTGTCTTCACATCGGACATGGCTTATGTTATCAATGGTGGTGATAAACCCTCCAGTCGCTTCCATGATTTTGTGGATCTCTGCTGCCAAGCTTACAACCTGATCCGGAAGCATACTCATCTCTTCCTCAATCTTTTGGGACTGGTGAGAGAACATTTCCCCTCTCTATTGCTCATGCCCTTCAGTAACATTGCATCTGTCCAGTCAGCACATTGTAATTGTTGCTGAACCCTTCAGGTCTAGTTGATCATTCAGGGTGAGCTTTGGAATTTTGCATGTTCTCCCTTTTTCAAGCTTTGAGCAAAGATCAAGACAGAAAGTACATAATCTCATCTCCAATGATTGTCCTGCCCAAATATTTCTTTTTTATTCCTGAAACCCCAAAGATTAAGGACTTGCTTTTTTATTTTTCCTTAGACTATATTTAGCATTTTTATCCAGCTTCCCAAGGACCTGGGTTACTCAGATGTTGTTGTTTGATAGAGTTAAAGGTATTGTCATGAGATGTAAGCTGTTCCAAGTAAAGCTATCTTTGGAATTGACTAATGGTGATTTTGTCAATGCCGTTGGTGTTCAAATGGTGCTCCAATTGTTCTGGGTTTGCACCCAAGGCACTCTTGAAAGGATTTGCCAGACATACCTAACAAAAATATCCTTTTGCTAAATCTGATTGATTTAGCTATTGATACTATATTTGCTTTCTTTTGTCATAGTCATTTTACTTTATTTGCAGGTCTCTGTATTTTGTGATTTCTCTTGTTCTTTCTCTTCTACTCTGCTGTCTCTAGATATTGCAGTGACAATTATCCAGATTTTTTTGTTGTTCTTATCAATGATTCTAAAGTCTGGGGTGTTGAGTGGCAGGTGCTTGTCTGTGAATTCTAAAAATGTTGAAGTCCTTAGTGTCTTCATTTTCTATCACTTTATCTATTTTGTGGTCCCATCATCTTGCTTTCAGGCAAATAGTATTTTTTTGCATGTTGTTATTAACTATTATTAAAGAAAGGCTGGAAATTTCAGGGAGTGGATGTTCCATTTGTAAAACTGGATTGCCCATAGTTCATATTTTCAATAGTTGCACCTCTTCATTTTCCAATGTTATTTTTTATCTCTTTTTCACTCAGATGCTGTCCTGTGGGATTCCTGAACTCTCTGACCTTGAGGACCTAAAATACGTCTATGATGCACTTAGACCACAAGACTCTGAGGCAGATGCTACCACCTATTTTACCAGGTGAGAAGATATTAGTCTTAACACTAATAGTTAGGGAGTAAAAAAAGTAAGACCCCAAGTATCTGTGTCCCAAAATCTCTTTCGCTAACACTGTTCTGGGATCTTTATAAAAATCATAGAGTAGCACAGTCAACTTTATATCACCATATAACTTAGAAGTTTCATCCTTTGATGCAGATTAATAGAGTCCAGCCTGGGGAGTGTAGCCACGAAACTCAACTTCTTCATTCACAACCTGGCCCAGATGAAGTTCACAACATCAGACTCCCGGCCAACACTGTCATTTGCCCCCCGTGTACACACAATCAAGACGTCTAGCCGTATCGTTGACATTTTTCTCTGCCGACATGAAAAGATCTTCAATCCCAGCAAAGGATATGTGAGTCCTTTTTATGGCCATTTTGTTAGGGGGCACTGCAGTAAACACAATGCTAGGGCAACTGCTCTAATGCAAGGGATAGTGTATATCAAACACAGAAATATGTGGAATCTGCAGTTGAACCATATGAATTTTCATGTTTGATTTACAGATTTACATTCTGAAAGTGAAACGAGAGCACCCTTCTGAGGTCACATTCATTCAGCGCACATTTGAAGAGTTCCAGGAGCTGCACAACAAGCTACGACTCATCTTCCCCTCTTCACACCTCCCAAGGTCAGTCCCCATTTTGCTTATAACCTTCATTTTTCCTTGATGCTTTACTCAGCCCAAGGAATTAACTGCAATTTCCTGCAATTAATCAGGGAAACTGATTATGTAACTACGTACAATTCTCCATATGTTTTCCTATGTGAAATGCCATTTTTATAAAAAAAAAATAAAAATAAATCAAAATCTAGGAATAAAGTAATAAAAAGGATAATTTGGTTCTTCATCTGTATATTCATGATGAGGCAGTTGGTCTTTTTTCAGGAAGCACATTGTCATTATTATTATCTTCTGGGGTAAATAGGAATGAGAAAAGCTGAAATTATTAGATGGGTTTATGTATATGACCATATATGCCTATTTTGAGCCTATGTTAAAAATAACCTAAGAAATGCCTTTTTGTGAGGCCAAAAAGTATTTCATTCTTGGATGTTTGTGAGGATGGTTCCTTCTTAATAGCATACAGTAGTGTTGCAAGCAATCCTAACCTAATACCTTTCTTTTCATTGGTTTTTTTTCTGGGACACACCATTTTCTGAACCTTTTTACTCCTGGCTGAAAGTATGGAGAGAAATCAAAATTTGGCATTCTCATCTTTTTAACATGAAGCAATTCCCTTTCATGTACAGGGTCTTTAAGGAGTAACCAGATCTGTAAATCCTGCTGCTTCAGAAATTTTCTTAATGGTTGGGGTCACTGCTTAAAGGTCTCTTTCTCCCCCATCCAATCCAATTTCCCAGCTTCCCTAGCAGGTTTATAATTGGACGATCACGAGGAGAGGCAGCGGCTGAGAGGAGGAAAGAGGAATTGAATGGCTACATCTGGCATCTAATTCATGCAGCTCCAGAGGTTGCTGAGGTAATGTGGATGAAAGGAGATTATACTAGAAAGACTAAGGAGAATCTATAAACAAAGGCTTGAATATATAATTTTTATTTTTTTTTTATTTTAATTCCATTTATAATAGTTCTACCTGAGTTATTCTGCAGTTGTCCCAGGATTCTTGTCTAGTTTTGCCTGATCATTCTGCTGAAAATTTAAATAGCTTTTCTCTTTATTGCCAAGTTGTAACTCCTGAAATTACTTTAGACTGTTATTACTGAAGCATGCTGGGCCCTAGGATGCATCAAGAGTGCCCTGATGTTTGATATTCTGCTAGGCTATTTGCATTGCAGAAGAGGAAGACAAGGCTGATATCTCTTATCCTCACTCATGTGGTCCACATCTTTAGCAGTGTGAATTGAGGGTGTGTTCCTCACTGCTAGGTTAATAAGATTGGTGATAAGAAAAATGCCAAAAATCTCAGGTTACGTATATTAGCTGAATCTTAACTCTTGGTAATGTTGGAGTGGGGGCAGAAATAAATGACACGTTATTTGCAGAATAAGACTATTGTCTCTAACATCAAGATTTTCTTTCAGTGTGACCTAGTATACACATTTTTCCACCCTCTTCCAAGGGACGAAATTGCTGCAGGCACCAATCCAGCACCAAAGCCTTTAAGTAAATATCAGTATTATACAAGTGGTAAGAGTTATCTGCTTCAATATTCCTTTTTGGCTGATAGCTGGCCCTCAGTAAAATACATAAAATAAAGATATTTTCGTGCAGCTTATCTTGGGATAAAGTCCATCATGCATTCCTTTGGAGGAAGAAAACAATATTGGTTATTTGACAGAACTTACTATTTCTTCCTAAGAATTTATTCAGAGATGGTTATATATTTTTCAGGATCTGAACTATACTTATAATGATCAACAAGAGGCAATACACAAGCAATTTTATTATATTTGGAATTAATCAGATGTACATAGGGACATATATATTTATGGAGTTTAAATCCTCTCCTGGAAATTGCATTCAAGAATCTTTGTTATTTAGATAACTGGGTACAAGTCATAATCTTTGAGAGCTGTCCTAGTCCTGGTATTGGAGGAAGAGATATATTGTGTCCTGATATGTAGAGTCTATATGTAGAATGTTATATACAGTATAGCTTCATTTTGCAAGCTGTAACCCAGGGGTCTTCAAACTCGGCCCTTTTATGACTCATGGACTTCAACTCCCAGAATTCCTCAGCCAGCATGCCTGGCTGAGAAATTCTGGGAGTTGAAGTCCATGAGTCATAAAAGGGCCGAGTTTGAAGACCCATGCTGTAACCACTTATCAACAACACTTAACAATAGTAATTGGGATGAAAATTTCCATTTCTAAGCATTGGAAAGCTAAGCAGTTATAAAGCACAACCTCATGTGACTTTACCTCTTCGAGATGAAAATTACAACATGCAGTCTCACAGTTAAGCAGTCTCACAGTTGTTAAACTCAACATCATGTGGTCGCCATTTATGACCTCCTATTGGTTTCTTCATTAGCTATGCTTATAGGAAGCTGCGAAAGAAGGTTGCAAATGGTGTTCACATGATCAAGGGATGCTGTGACTTTGTAATTGTGAGTCAGGTGCCCACTACCTGGATCACAATCTTGTAACTGCAGGATGTTGCAACTGATGTAAGACAAGGATCTGTCTTAAATATTCATTCACACATAACTCTGAATAGTTTCTAAACAAGTGGTCATTAAATAAGCACCACTTGTATATTCTATGAAGTGTTTTTTATTTTTATTGTCCATCAGACAGCAGTACACAACCAATTTCACTGTGTCTGGAACTCATCTGATATACATTAACTACAGATCTTATGGGCTTCAATCCTATCCATTCAGTTGTGTCTGATTCTTGCTAATTTTATGGGCCAGGTCTTTCCACATCTTCCAATCTTGCACTACGTCTTTGTCAATCCTATAAAGGAGGGATCCTCAACCCCTGGGTCAAGGCCCATTAGGAACCATGCTGCACAAGTGAGCAAAGCTTCATCTGTGCATGCATAGGATCTAAGTAGCACACGAAACCATGCCCCTCCCCCTGGTCCGTGGGAATTTTTTTTTCCATAGAACTGGTCCTGGTGCCCAAAATATTGGAGGTAGCTGCTGTAGAGAACTTTGGACTTTTAACAAACATGATTTCTTATATTGACTCAAGCAATTCAAATGAAAACTGATTTGTAAATTAAAATGAAGCAACGTAAAGGATATTGTTTTACATTGATTTTGTATTAATATTCTTTATAGTTTAGATTTTTAAAAGATTTTCAAAATATAACAAAGAAATATTTTTAGAAAAGGTACAAACATTTGTTCTCTGTAGTTTCTCCTATCTCTGTTACTAAGCGAAATATAATTTTATTTCATATTCCTTTTTGTTAGATGCTGTATGGTCCCAACCAATTGGAAAAGTGGGTGGAGAGGTGAAATTGTCAATCTCTTATAAGAACAACAAGCTCTTTATAATGGTGATGCATATCCGTGGCCTCGTAAGTGTTAACAGTAGCTACTCTAATGGTACTTCTAACCAGTTTTCTGTGAAATCTGCACATTTATGCAGCCCAAAGATCTGATTAATCCAATTGACTTTATTTCTGTCTTTTAGCAACCTATTCAGGATGGCAGTGATCCTGATCCTTATGTTAAGATGTATCTTCTGCCCGATCCTCAGAAAACCACCAAGAGGAAAACCAAAGTTGCTCGAAAAACTTGCAATCCAACTTATAATGAAATGGTATTTGCTTGTTTACCTTGTATTAATGAAGTAGGCCTTGCATAGATTCAGAAATCCCAAGTACAGGCAGAGTTTGAGCAGATAAAGTGGTCAGCTAACAGATTCTGAAAGCTTTGTAGAATCTGAAAAGGGATGAATTTACTTTTTGAGCTCACTGCTTGCTTTATTCTGGAGATTTAACATTTAGAGAGTGGATTCAATTCAAAAACCTTTGCTGAAACTGTCAATTTGCTTAGGCTCGAATATGGACCATACAGCTACTTTTTCATCACCATAGTAACTGCAAACAGTTGCCAAATGAGGTACTTGCTAAATGAGGATTACCTGTATTCTAGGAGAAAGTTAAAAGGGATGCGGTGGCTCAGTGGGTTAGGACGCTGAGCTTGTCGATCAGATGGTCGGCAGTTTGGCGGGTTGAATCCCAAGTGCCGCGTAACAGAGTGAGCGCCTGTTACTCGTCCCAGCTTCTGCCAATCTAGCAGTTCAAAAGCACGTAAAAATGCAAGTAGAAAAATAGGGACCACTATGGTGGGAAGGTAACAGCATTCCATGCAGCTTTGGCATCTAGTCATGCTGGCCACATGACCATGGAGACGTCCTTGGACAAGCGCTGGCTCTTCGGCTTTGAAATGGAGATGAGCACCAGCCCCTAGAGTTGGAAACAACTAGCACGCATGTGTGGGGGAACCTTTACCTTTACCTTTTTAGGAGAAAGTTAATGTAGATATGAGAAGGCTAATGTTCTGCAACTTTTGATATCTTCCAGCTTGTCTATGATGGAATTCCTAAAGGGGATCTACACCAGCGGGAGCTGCATCTGAGTGTCCTGAGTGAAGAGGGCTTTTGGGAGAACATCCTCTTGGGCGAGGTTATAATCAGACTACGGGATTTAGATCTAACACAGGAGAAGATAGGTTGGTTTGAACTGGGCTCTAGGAGTCATGGGATCATGTGAGAAGCAGGAAGGCAGCCTTAGAATCTTTGGAATTACTTTGGCCCATGGAAGTCCCTGGGAACTAGTGCATGTTCCAGGAGTTGTATCCTGGTATAAAACTGAAAGGATTTAATTTTCTGCGAATAAGAAGATGGACATTTTGTTTCTGTGCAAATGAAGAGTTAATTTCCTGTGGAGAGTGAACATGTTGGAGTTAACGATAGGGAATCCTATGACTTGAAATGGCTGCTGTAGACTTTTATCTTTGAATACATTTACCTTGTGTCAAGGGAGCAATGACTTAACTGAGGGGGAGGGTTTAAATATTAAAGACTTCCCCTCCCCATTGAGATATTTTTTATTTTTTTTAATAATTTGAGTCCAGATGTGAATTGTAGGATGGAATCTAGATGGAGAGAATCTTTGCAGAGTAATGAATGTTATAAATTAAGTTCTTATTGGACTTTCATATGGTATTTTTTATTTTAAAGGAACATTTGCATAAGTATGTGTGATGGGTTGGGAGATATGTGGATTCAGTATGAATGGAAGATTTAAACCCTTATCTCTGGGACAGGAGCTAGTGTGCTCCAACACAAGCCATCATGAAGACATTGCTTCCAAAGGAGAGCAGTAGTACTTGCACAAGCGTAGAACTTACATTTTTGATTTCTTATGATATGTAATCTAAAAAGCATGCTCTCCTGGATAAATATCTGGACTCCTTTGGAGAAGGCAGAAGGCAGAAGGCAACTATTGTTCTTGATTGCAACCATGCAAAAACAAAGGCCTTGACCTTAATGTGTCTAAAAGCAATGTCTTATTTTTTCAATCTTAGCTTTTCTAAATTGTCTCTTACATCTATGGTGTTCTAGTCAGTCTGAAGAGATTGGATGGGATAATTTGTGCTAAGTCTTAGAAGAGTTTTTCATTTACACAACCAAGGGAGTCATTGATTTCCTCTTTCATAATCACCAGTGTCAAAGAACTGATTCTTTAGGTTAGCCAATGATCCCTTTACTGATCAATTGGTAAAATGTGGTCATTTATTTTCAGGCTACTTAATTGAAATAAGTAATGTATTAATGAGTCTAAAGCTTTTATTCATGACAGGCTTTCTTCCAACATGGCAAGTGAGAGGCAAAGTGGCTGGAACTTTTGAAAGTATTTGTGTTTATGACATTACTATAACAACCCTTTAAAGCTGTTGACAGTGGCAAATTGCATTGTTGCCCTTTCTCTGAGAAGTAAAAGTTTATAGAAAATTATGTGGGGTTAGGGAAATTATCAACTATGAAAACTTTTTTCTCTTAAGAATAGATAATTGCTGTTGGGTTTTTTAAAAAATATTTTTAAAAGAGACAAAGAATTTTTCCACACCACAAGCACTTCAACATCACTACCTTGCCTCAATGCCTACCATCTCTAGCTAAACTGTTTACAGTGGAAACTCACAAAAATATTGGCATGTTTCTCAGGATATGAAAATGTGAACTCAAATGTTTTTAAAAAAATAGTTATTCATGCCAAGTTCTGTTCGGAGGAAAAAGCAAACTTGTGGGAAAAATCATTTTTTCACTTTTGAGCTGAAAGCTTCTTTTTACTTTGTGTAATGATGTAACTGGATTTCAAAAAGACAATTACATGAGTGAGTTTGCGGCATGGCCTTTGATTATATCTTCCATTCTATAGGAAATGAGATAAAGATGGCATCTTATGAATACTTGTGTCTTTCTACTTTGTAAAATGGTGACATTGGAAATAAATAAAGGAATTGGAATGCAATAGAGATTGTAGTATATCCATTTTAATAGCAAAAGGATTGAAAATATATATGCCTTTTCAAATAAATATGTCAACAACACGAAATATTGTAAGATTTCCTCCAATACCCTGTAAAAATGGTTGAACTATAGCACATTCTGACTTGTTAGAAAAGTAAGAATAGAAAATGAATAGCTCACTCCCAAGTATTGTTTCCCACTTTAGATACATTTAGTGAAAACTGGTAATACTTTAAAATTTCATGAAGAACTATTCCAAACTCCTCGTTCATAGTATTCTGTTGCATAAAATGGAAGCTAAACTCTTGGAATAGTTCTTCATGAAAACAGAATACAATTTTCCTTGAAAAAGAGCTTTCCATATAAATAGAATCAACACAAAAAAATACTCAGAACAGATGTAGTGTGTATGATTCTGTTTTTGATTCTCTGGTTACTGATGGCTCAAGAAATGACAAGAAAGGATTTCAAATGAATGCCTTGGTTATTTCACTTCCATTTTTCTCTAATTTCAATATTGGAAAAGACCTATGCCTTTGTACCAACATATTCTTATATTCTACCCAGAGCTGTACTAGGTCTGTGTGATGTAAGAAGCCTGCCTCTCTGAAGCTATATTAATGAAACAGTTGAATCATACCTTCTTATATTACTTTTTTCTGAAGAGATGCACAAGGGACATTGATAATACCTCACATTATGATGAAAGCCATGTTCAACATTATCTGATCAAGATTCTAGAATATACAGGGAAGTTTGCAGTTGCAGTCTGAAAAAAAGGCCAGTAAAACAGGTTCGCTAACCTCCCTATGTTCTAAGATTCTTATATTTGCCATTCCAAATTGCTCCCAATTTATTTAGCCATTTTATCTTCTTTAAGACTAAATGATGTGTTTCACATTTTAATACTGTTTTGATATTATTGTACTATTATTCTGATCGGTGACCATGATAAAGACAAACTGACATATGCTGCTGGAGGCCACTTGCCCATTCACAAAAATATTTTTACACAATCAGTTACAAAGTAATATAGTAGTTTATTGAAATGCTGCCTGCCACTGCCTTTATCTTCCCTGAAATATATTGCCTTTTATCCCAAATTGCATTTTTCTCTTCCTGGACATGTGGGCATAAGAATAAGACACTGAGCTGCATGTGATTAACAATTTGTTAAAATTCTGGAGAAGTAGATAATGCTGGAAGCTAGTATTTGGCTTCACAATATGCCAAAATCCTTTTTTAATTCAAAGGATTTATTTTTAATGAAGTCAGGTAAGGCAAGGAGTGTGGCCTGCATAAAGATAAGGTAATCCCAGCTACATGTTAGGGAAGCTGGAGTCAGAATGACTGAAGATAGCTATGAATGCTGGTTCTCAGACTGATGGGAGTTTTAATTCCTATTTCTCAAACTGTCAAATCGGGTGCAATCTGCTGCTTCTCTATAAAACAGACTAGCTACCTTTCCATAGACATATTTTCTTAATCATTCTTATTAATCTGAATTCAGATTTGTTCTTGAAATGAACCATTTGCAGTGTATGCTATTATTAGAGATCTAACAACAGTTAAAAGTTGTGAGGACCCAGATTGTTGGGGGCAATAAGCTGACTTTGTAATAATGCCGCTGGGGGGGGGAAAGCCCTAATAAGCAGGCATATACATAGAATGAAGGCTATTGCTAAGCACATTGGTTTGTGCTTAAAATTGTAAGCCACCCTGAGTCTTCGGAGAAGGGCGGGATATAAATGGGATTTTTTAAAAAAAAAGTACTCTGGAAAACATAACAAATTGCCTTTTCCAGGTTTATCAACCTTGGCAGCTCTAAGATGGGTGGACTTCAACTCCCAGAATTCCCCAGTCAGCAACCCTGGCCTATTCTTGTATTGCAGAAGGATACTCTGCTTTCAAACACTATATTCCAGTGGATATATTAATAGCTGAAAACACAGCATCCCAAACACCAAGGAATTGAACTCAAAAGAACAAAAAGCACGTTTCTGTTTTTAACAATGAACATCTGACTACTGTTTGGGAATCTTTCAGTAGTAGTAATATCTTTATCTGTGCAATTTATACATTTTTACAAGTTACAAGATCCAAATTAAAAGCTTTTTTGTTTGTTAACATTGTAGAAATCTGGGATGAGTTTTATGACTGACAGAAGGCTAATCTAAGCTTGACTCTGTGTTAATTTAATTACTTAGCAACATAATAACATCTATAGCACTGATTGCATGGCTATTGCAACAATATTATAACATAGGAAAATAAACACTGGTAACAATGGATACTTCCAATGGCCCTCTTGGCCATTATATAATTTTCCATGGGTTTGAGGTTCATACCAGGCTTTATGCGGCATGATAACATCTGCACTCGAAAAATGAGCAGGATTAAGATTCATCTGGGGCCATATTAAAGCTTCTAAGTGGTAAAATAGATGCTGTAGATCATTTTGTCTCTTAAACCACCTCTAAATTCCAAGAACCGCACAGAAGGGATGCTAATAGATCACACTTTTTGCCTCCCTATGCACTTGATTTAATTGATTTCTGTTTGGGGAAAAGAGATTCAAACATTTGCTTGGAAGCTGCAGTTATTGAATTATTTTTGCTTATTTAAGGCATTTGGTATTCTTAAGCATACCAAATATGTGCATTCTTCAATAAGATAAACTGCCAAATAGTCTCCTCAGGAAAGGCAGATATAATTAATCAAGTCACAGATCTAAAGAAAGTTTTAAAGAAAAGTCAAGTTTCACACCTATTAGTATCTTTTTTGGTAAGATGGTGTATTACAACTATCTCCTTATTAGTTTTAACCCATCAACTAAATTCTGAGATTAAAAAGCATGTAATCAGTGCTTATCTAATCAGCACTATTATTTAACATACTTAAAAAATGTCAACATATTTTTTGGAAATGGCTGCTTATTCTTTAAATATTTCCTAAATTTTTATTATGTGGTTCTTGTATATTCAGAACAAGTTAATGGGTTTCTTTCTATCCTTATGTTTAAGATTGTAACAAAGTAATCTAGACATAGTAGTGGTTAAGGCTTCAAGCTTGAAAGTGGGAGAGCATGAATTCTAGTTTGGCCTTAGGCATGGAGCCATTTGGGTGACCTTGGGCTGGTTGTTCCTCTCAGGCAGTGGCAGATCACTTCTGAAATCTTAACAAGACAACTGCAGGGATTTGTCCAGGCAGTCACCAAGAGTCAACACTGACTGAAATACACAAAGGAAAAATTTAAATATCACTGAGGTTTATTTAAAAAAAAACTACATTAGGATAGCTTTAAAAAAATGATTCTCAGTAAAAAAAAGAAAAATATGCAAAAACTCCAGCTACACACTAACTTTTAGTAGAAACAAAATAAATAATATTTGATCTAAACTCTCAGTTGATTCTTCGCTATTGTTGAAAGAAAAATGCAGTTCAATACGGGAATAAACAAAATGAAGACTGCTTTAGAAAGATGATTGCAGTTTACTGAAGGGCAGAGCCAGACAGAAATGTGGCTCTGGGAAGGCTGACCACATGTTGCTGGGAATGGAGGGTTTTTACACCTTCTTGGGCTTTTGTGTTTGGAGTTGTTCCTGTGGCATGAACTTTGACCTGAGGTTCAGTGCTCCCTTCTGGTATTCTGATGGTGGTGGGTTAATCCTAGTATGTCCTAAAGGTCATATCATACTTCCCTGGGCTGTGGCTGATGGCTATGGTTGAGGGGTTGTTGGTTCTAGGGATCTTTGTCTTTCTAATCCCATCAGCTCCAAACTTCCTGGCCACAGTCTTTCTAAAAGGATTATCAAATCTGCATTTCTAAAAGCTGGCCTGCTTGGTTTCTGCTTGGGGGAGGGAGACTTGGGGCTGTCTTTGCCTGAGATTTTTCTTTATTCCTTTGGGGAAATATAATATTCTGTCCTTTTTAATACCCTTCCCCCAAATATTTCTTTCTCTAGGAGGGTGGGTGGGTGCTGGCTTCCAACACTATTCTTGAAACAAGGCTAGCTTATCTCTAGTGGTTCCACCAAACTAAGCAACCTTTGAGCTCGTCTAGTTAATATTATCTTATTACTATTTGCTGAGCAACCTAACCTTTGCACCAATCTCTAAAATAATATTTTTCCTACACTCTGTGCTCTTTTTCATAAAGGCTTCACAGGTTTTCATAATGTCAGATTATAAAAAGCAGGGTTACAAATCATAATGGCTAGATCAAATTTGATTAAGCAGGGTGTGTGAACCAGGCCATCTCAAAACCTATGGGCGGTATGTTTTGGCTGCCTGTGTTATGTGACCGCAACAACAATGCTTTATTAGCCTAGTTAAGTGTTTGTTATATGAGCACAGCCTATGTGTTCATCACCAGTTCTCAGGAAGAAATAAAACACCCATCTCCAAGTTTAGAAATGGACTTGGAAATCTGGGTGAGAAGTAGAATCTGCAACGAAATTTTGCAATGAAGGTTCTCCAATTCTGAATGCTAGTAAGCTCTCCAGCGATCCCCGCCCCCAGCGGTTATCCTGTGTTTTCTCCTCCGATCCGAGTTAACAAATCCAATGTTCAGTTTTTCCTTAGCAGTTCTTGTGGTTTCTCCTTTCCTTCCCCAAATATATCGGGAATGGTGTCATTGTAACTGAAGAAACGAACAGAAGACGTGTAGGATATCTCCTAAATTATTTCCGACAAAGCTAGCACTCAAGACTTCTTGAGTCAAGCGAAACTATAAAGTTTACACCAAACGATATGCAGGAGAACTTCACTATAATCTGCTAATTGTACTACTTCTAATCGTTCATTACTGGGTTTTAAAAAAAACACAACTACTGGCTGATGCAATCCCCGGGCAGTGGCAACCTCCCAGTTACCCTGTTCCCTCTCGGCCGGAGGCGGGGCTAGGTTTGAGTAGAGGACTAATCGCAAACTGTCAAATGCCTAGATTACCCGGATGCTGACGGAAGCCCCACCCACCGTTTCTGCTTCTCTTCTGGAAACCGTAGAGCCGACCCTTCTTTCCTCAAGACGAAATGAGCGCCTGCGCGTTTGGTTCCCTCCTGAAAGGGGTCTTCCGCCCTCAGCCTTAACCGCTCTTCTCTTTTCCCAACTGCCGCCATTTTATTCTTCTCGCGGAACGTGCTGTGAAAAGCCAAAAGGGCCGCCCGCCATTCGCTGAAAAGATGGCATGGCCCAGCTCGGGGAGAGGCCTCTTCACCCTTAGAAATCCTTCAACTGTCACAGGCCGACAAAAGCGGCCGATTCACATCGGGGGGAAGCGCTGAGGTAAGGAGCATCCCGCCCATGGAGCCCCTGAGGGAAGGAGAGCAGGCGGCCCCTCGCCTCAACGCTTGCCCGCCCTCGTTGCCGACTCCCCAACCCGACGCTCCGTTTTCATTGCTGCGGCTCTTATCGCAGCTGCTGCAGCGCCTCCTGCCCGGTCCGATTAGTCCCCTCTTCTGGCTGCCTCCCGAGGTCCACGCCACCGCGCCGGAGACTCCGGTGCCAGTGTGGGAGACTAGCGGCCTGCCTCCATTTTTCGCCGTTCAGCACCAGCTGCGCGTGGTCTCTTCCTCCTACCTACTGAGTAGCACAGACAAGAACTCCGTGCCCGGCGCTCTGCGAGCCCACTTTCCCGAGATCTTGCAACGAGTCCCGTGGCAGCCGCAGAAAGCCGTTCTTGACGAGCCCGACTCCGATTGCGGCTACCACAGCTTGGAAGTCGAGGAGCAGCTGCGGGAGGCCTGGGCCCCAAAGGAGCTTGCTGGGGAAGCCCAAGAAGAGCGGGATGTCGCGAAGACCTCGCAGTCTCTGGATAGGAAGAGTGCTGGGCGGGAAGCGGCTGCGGAAGTTGGCTCCAATGTAGAAGCCGACCTGCCGGTGGTGGCCAGGCCGGCGTGTCCTAACAAGCTGATCGATTACATTCTGGGGGGCGCTTGCAGCGGGGAAGAGAGCGAGGGGGAGGACAACGAGGAGGAGGAGGAAGAGGATTGGTACGGGGAGGAGGAGGAGGAAGACGAGGACGATGGCTTTGACAGCGAAGGAGCCCTTTCAGAGTCGGAAATAAGCCAAGATGGAGAAAGCAATGATCTGTGGAACTCCTTCTGTAGCCCCGATCCGTACGACCCGTGGAATTTCACAGCAGCTCTGCTGCCTGCTGAGAAGAAGGTGGGAGAGGAAGGGTCTTCTACAAGAGAGTCAAATGAAAGCGAGGAATCTTCCTCTTGGAGTGAAAGTTCTTGTGAGGAAGACGAATGGGAGTCTGGTAGCCTAGATGAATCTGAAAATTTGAAATTGTGGAACTCTTTTATTAACTTGGACGATCCTTATAACCCTTTCCATTTTAAGGCACAATTCCAGACTGCAGGAAAGAAAGGGAAAAGTGACTTGAAAGGATCCACCGGTTTAAGCCTTAGCCCCTCTCAACGTAGTATCTTGTTTAGCTGTCAGCTTCACCTGTTTGATAATGGAGGCACTGAAAATGCTGGGTATGGCATCCTCTCTAAGGGAAAGCATAAGAAGAAGAAAAAGGTATGAGTATTTTTTATTTGTATATTGTTAATGCTGGAAAGATTCTTTTAAGGAGTGAATTCATTTTTGTTCTGCTTGACAAAAATATGGGATAACCTTTGCAAAAGATAAGCATATGGTTTATGTAGTGGATTGAATTTCTAATGAAAGTTAAATCTTGAATTATAGTTTGTATTATCCCATATCCTAGTAAATTGCTTCATTTTTTCAGATTATAAAGCCTTTTTTTAAATTGAGAGTTTTGGCCTCAGGTACCTAAGTTATAATAGCAAATGTTCTGCTTGTTAATTTGACAAAATAAAAAAAGATTTAAAAATTACAAGTATTTGGTGGTTTTAGAGTCTCCCTTTCATATGCTCTTTGGAACACTCCTTGTATTTCAGTTACTCTTTATTTTGTTGTTTTAATTAAAACGGAGCATTTAATGCAAAAAAGGCCAGGCTCTTTGATTTAAATGTGACTAATGGGAATTGTGTCATGCATCCTCTAGTATGTACAGCTTTTTTGAACAAAATCACAATTCAGCCACTTGGCTTTTTCTGAGGCCATGTTAAGACATCTCTCTTCCCCCCTTTTCTCCAGCTGATGTGTTACTAAATTGGAAGTGGTACCATCTAGTGCAGGGGTAGGCAACCTTGGCTCTTTTATGACTCTTGTGGACTTCACCAGTCATAAAAGAGCCAAGGTTGCCTACCCCTGATCTAGTGCAAGTATGTGTGGTTTTCTGCAGCTGCCTGCTCTTTGTAACTCCATTTGGTAAAGCAGATATAGTACTTAAAGTAGTTCTGTTGAATACATGAAATTCCCAAGCATGACTTTCAGATTTTTCAAAAGAGCATTAATTATATTGTACTTGAAATAGAATATTCTGCAAAGGTTGTTGTGGCAAATTGTTCTTAGATTGAAAATTTGGAATTAAATAATTTTAGTCTTGAAAATTATTGTTCATTGCAGTGTTTGTCTTTTTCTGAAGAAAAATAACAGCATATGTAACAGTGTTATGATTTTAACATAAGGGATCTACTTTTTATTAAGACAGTTATATTTTCTTAATCTCAAGAAGTATAAATCTTATCCCATCTCCAGTTTTATTCTGATATTAAACATGTGAACTAAAGTAGGCTTAGAGATGGTTGTTGGTCAAAGAGCATCTAGTGAGCTTTATGTCTAATTTAAATATGCTTTTATATACAGACATATGAATTGGACATGCTTTCCCAGTTGTAGACAATCTGGTGTCTGCCACATGTTTTGAACTGTGAATACTATATGCTCTAGCTGGCATGACAGATGTTGAGAATATCCTGAATTATCCAAAACATGTTATTCATGCTTTAACCACTAGTTTGCACTAGCTTTTATGAAGTACTATAGTGGATTACTGTAAAAAAAATAGTTACTTATCAACTGCTCTAATTTAAGTATATGTGACCAATTTATGGTGCTCTTCTAGAAGTCTTTGTTCCCCTTGGTTGACAGATTAATCTTATGAATTTTGTATCCTATTCTAATGATATTTTAGCATTTTGCCATTTTAGTTTTCCCTTCTGATTAAACAATACAGCTTGCATCTAATTTATATTGTCTAGAGCTAGAGGAAATAAAGATGCAATAAATATATTTTCAGAAATACCGAAAGATATAAAATTGTGTATTTTAAATTATCCTTCCCTGTAAATCATTGCGACTACTTTCAAAACAAATTTCAAGTCCCTTGTGTATCTTTCTACTGACACAGAAAATTAACAAAGATCTGTATGCAATATATAGCATAATATTACATGACCTGGTAATGGTACCCTAGAGAGAATTGTACAATGATGTAAAAGGCAAGAAAGGATTAAGGCACAGAGGGAGAAGCTGATGTAACTTATCATTTTGTATGAAGGTATTATCTTGGAATAATTAGTGCTATATTAAAAATGCCAAGTAATATAGGACAAATTGTTTTATTAGGACCACATAAATACAAGCTTTTGACTTGATTACAAAAGAAGCAAGTGAGAAAGATTGTTAAGCAAGATAAGTATTCTAGTTTGCAGCTTATGACTTCAAATTGTGTTGCATTAAGGAAGGAAGGGAGATGAGTTATAGTTCTTTGTTAGGTTTTTACTGTTTTAACATTTTGAAGGTCCAGTACGTTAATATATTTTATCAAATTTCCTTAAATGGCTAAATTGTGTTGAACTTTAATTGCTATAAATAGAGTTCTTTTTACAAACAAATGTCATATATAACTAGTGCTTTTATAAATCAATTACTTGAGCTTAACATGAAAGAAGCAACAAAAGTTAGGTCAAGCCAAAAGCTAATTAAGAAACAATAGCAATACAGACTACAGTAGAGCACAGCCCACTCCTTGGTAAGACAGAACAATGTAGGATAGAAAATAGCAGTAGCAGATGGATTCACAATTGGCTGATCAACCCCACTCAGCATGTAGCCCTTAATGCAATTATATCTACAATTAGAGAAGCATGCAGAGGGGTACTTCAGAGTTCTGCTTGGTCTCAGTGCTTTTTAACATCTTCATAAATGATCTAGATGACAGGATTAAAGGGGAGCACATGAAATTTGCAGACAATCCCAAAATGGAGGGAATTGAGAATGCTTTGAAAGATAGATCTTGACAGACAAGGCCTATCCAGTAAGATGCAGTTAGTTCAATGGTGAGAAAAATAAGGTCTTGCACTTAGGCAGGAAAAACTAAGTACAGTATAGAATAGGCAGTACCTGGCTCAAAAGCAGTAACAAAGGGATCTAGGTTTCTAAAGGACCACCACTTAACTATGAGCCAGCAGTATGCTGCAGCTGCCAAAAAACCCCAATTCAGTTCTAGGCTGTATCAACAGAGGGACAGCATCAAGATCATGAGAAGTTATAGTACCACTTTATATTACACTAGTGTGGACTTGGAATACTGCATCCAGTTCTGATAACCAAGGTACAAATAAGATGCTGAGATCCTAGAAAGAAGGTCCATAAAAGAGCAACAAAGATGATAAGAAGTCTGGAGGTTAACTGTAAGATGAACATTTGTTGGGAACTAGGTATGTCTAGGCTAGCAAAGAGAAGGACTAGAGGTGATACGATACCTGTCTTCCAGTACTTGAGGGACAATCACAAAAATGAGGGAGTTGACTTATTCTCCTGAGGACAGGACAAGAAGCAACATGTGGAAGCTCGTTAACAAGAGAGTCTACCTGGAACTAAAGAGAAATTTCCTGACAAAGCAATTAACCAATGGAACAGCCTGCCTCTCAGAGTTATGAGTACTCCATTGCTGGAGGTTTTCAAGAAAAGATTGGACATTCATTTGTCCAGGATGCTATAAGTACCTCAAGCCTTGGGCAGGGGATTGGACTAGAGCAGGGTTCCCAACCCCTGGTGCATGGACCGGCACTGGGCCGAGGCATGCCAGAAACCGGTCTGCGCAAACAAGCAAAGCCCCATCTGCGGGATGCAGACAGTACATGAAACCACATCCCCTCCGGTCCACAGAAAAATCTCTCTCCACGGAACCAGTCCCTGGTGCCCAAAAGATTGGGGACCTCTAGACTAGAAGATCTCCAAGTCCCTTCCAGCTCTATGGTTCATGGTTAAGAAAAATTCATAGCATATCAAAGTATACATCCAAACACAGCCAATTTTTTTTATGTGAAAAGTTTCCATACAGCAGATAATTTTAATAAATAACCTAGCAAGAAAGCAGTAACAGATATTAGATTGCACCACAACATATAAACATCAAATTAAATATATATTCTCCACAGCAATCTCTTCCACAAGGGCATTTCTTCCTTCTTCTTCTTCCAAATGAATGATAGATATACCTTTTAAGTTTTTCTTTTAATATCAAATATATTATAAAAAAGCATCATGTAAATGTCTGCTAATTTCATATAACTTTATACTTTATATAGGTGACTTTTCTTGAAGAAGTTACTGAGTATTATGTAAGCAATGAGGAAGATCGCAAGGGACCTTGGGAAGAGCTTGCACGTGATGGATGCCGATTCCATAAACGAATTCAGGAGACTGAAGATGCTATTGGATATTGCTTAACAGTAGAGCACAGGCAGCGAATCCGTAATAGATTCCAGGAAGTGTGTTATGAAAGTCCTGATATTTTTTAAACCCTTATTAATTATCCAGGGTAATACTTTTAATGATGTTTATGAGCATCTTTCAAGACATCTGTTAAAAATGATAGCTGCCTCTAATAGTATAAAATTCAGAATTGGAGTAATTGTAAAACTGTTTCTCAATTGTCTGCCAACAAATATGGTATAAAAACTGGATGCAGTGTTTAAACAAGTCTTTTGAACATCCAGCGTGTGCATAAGTGGTCCTTTCTAATGATAGTTTATCTATTTTTACAAAAGCCAATCCAAACATGCCTCCTTGTGCATGTGTGTGTATCTGTGTGTTCTGTCTCATTCACATATATGAGGAAAGAAATGTGTCAAATTTTGCACTTTTGAAAAGGGAAAAATATTTTCAAGTGTATTTATTGGGTTTGAACCTAACAATGCAGTTCTGATTTAAAGTTTGTAAATTGCACCCTGTACTTACATTTGTATATACCAGAAAATTGTAATAATATTATTTCATATAATTGAAATGAATTTATACAATAACCCTGTCTACTTCTCATTGGTCTTTTTGTTTGTTACATATGTGATTTTAACAAAATTCTTTGCATAAATATCTTTTACATTTTAGAGATTATTTAGTTGGAATAGAATGCTGTATATTTTACAGTAAAATTGCGAACAGTATTGGACTGCTAATGACAGGAACCACCATTAACGTGGTTAGAACACATTTTCCCCCACTTTTGGCATTATACCTGCCTAATGGATACTGTTTTCCGCTACTGTGGCTAGATCACCAAAATTCTGTAGCAGTTCTGTTTATTATTTCAGAAGGAATCTGCTGTCAGTAAACACTGTAGTAAGGAAAATACAAAATACACTGATTTGATTACAGTCTGCTCTAGAAATTTCAAATTTATAGGAAAAAATCATAGAATTTAATGTTTGTAATGCTGATTGGTTACAGAGATTTCCAAAATAATCAGTATAAACCTAACAGCAATATAATCATTTCTAAGGATAGTTCTATAAATATTTTAATGCAGTAATTATTAATGTTATATATTTAGTCAGAATACATGTTTGGATTATTGTATGCTTTCCAAATAGCTCCTATAAATCCAGTATTCAGAATTATTGGGATAAATACATTGGTTTAAGTTATTGATTAGTTTTAGATGTACTTCTCTAGAAGGAAGGAAGGTATACTGGTAATATCCATTGTTGCAATATGTACTTAACACAATAAGAAATGGCTTTACTTTTTTCTGTTTTACGTTTTACTAACCTCATATTTGTACAATTCTTTATTATAATGACAAGCACACTGTGGTTTAGTCCAGGTAAATTCTAATAAAATAAATAGTCCTTTAAAAAACATTTTCAATATAACACAAAAGTACATTTTGATATGTAATAGTCTAGATAATTCATATGTGGAATACTTGATATATGAAAAAGGTCCCTGTGAAGCACTGCTATAAAATTTCATTATGCTATCTGAGGCATTTCCAATTTAGTTGCACACTTGTGTATTTGGAACTTAATTTCTGTATAAACACACATAAGATAAAACCACAGAGGATAGAAACATTTTCCATCTTGATACTGTTTTAAGTATTGTCTTTTATTGGTCAGTTATTGAGTACTGGAAGGAATGATTCTGTTTGTCAGTCTGAAGCCATTTAAAAGAATGAGTGCAGATTCATGAAATAAAAATTCATGGCTTTTTTTCCCCTGTAGAATGATTTAATGGTGCTATAATGAAGGATGTCTTTATAAATTTAAGTAACAAGGCATGGAAAACTAATTCTAAAACTTTAAATCAAAACTATTTATCAGAACTTTATTTTTATATCATTTTAGAAAGGTAAACCAAGAGGCAGAAAACTTTGTATATACAGGCTTAAAAAGATTTGATTGTATCATTGTGATTTATATTTAAATATATATTTCTGTGTATAATAAAACACTTTAAAACTAATCTATAGATTGTAATAAAGAAATTTTTCATGTTTAAAATGTCTGGAAACTTGAGCCATGATACTGGGCTGTAGCTCTTAAAAGAGAGTATTCTTTGGTAGTTTGGGAGTGCTGAAATGCTTTTATAATTAGATTTTATTAAATACTTGGAGTTTCTAAGTATTGTTAAGTATTCAAGGTATGGTATTTGTTTTATTCAAGGTTCTCTTAAAAGGGTGCTGGAATGAATTTCTCATTCTCTTGGATTTATTCCTGGTGTATGCACATAAGCTGACAGAAGAGTTTAAAATGGCAAGAGAAATCCAATAGACGTTCAAAATATTTAGAATTAAAAACATTGGCAATAATAATACACTTGACTCAGTTCACAAATTGGATTCTCTCAGGAATGCTCCAAATAGCTTTGAGACAGTACTCTTGTGTTTGATGTATCAGAATTGTTACAGTAAATTTAAATGATGACACCACCATATTAATGTTTTAATGTATTTTTCTCGTTGCGCTCTGCAGTCTCAATATAATTATCTTTCCATAATTGCCCAGACATACAACTCGTTTAACAAGTTAATAGCAAAAAGGGGTCAGATGGTTTGTTGTCACTGAGTTGTGGGGGGGGGGCACGAAGGGAGGCTCAGCCAATCTCAATGTATACATGGTTGTACTTTGACAATATAAGGTTCTTTCATTCAGTTGACAGATTCACAAAATAGATACGAATGGAGTTAAATTAATTTTGCTCACTTTTTTTATTTTTCCAATCCTGAATTTGATACATGGGATTTAATATGCATTTTTTCATTAATCTGTATCAATATTTAATTTAAAACTTGTGGGATGAATATCAAAAAGACAGTGCTAAGGGAATTGCAGAATAAAAATAAATCTTGAAAAAAGTTTTAAGAAATCACCCTTGAATGCTTACATCAGGGGTCCCCAACCCCCGGTCCTTGGACCAGTACCAGTCTGCAGTATGCCAGCAACCGGTCTGCATAAACAAAGCCCCATCCACAAGGTGCAGGCAGGACACAAAACCCCGCACCCTTTGGTCCACGGAAAAATCTCCACGGAACCAGTCCCTGGTACCCAAAAGGTTGGGGACCTTTAGCTTACATCAGAGGTGTCAAACTCAATTTCATTGAGGGCTGCATCAGCATTGCGGTTGCCCTCAGGGCCAAGTGGGTATGGCCAGGGTGGGCGTGGCCTATTGGGTGGGCGTGGCTAGAGTGCATATGGCCTACTGGGTGGGCATGGCCAGCTCTACATTGTTCGCATCAAGGGTGCCTATGGGAGCCTAGGCAGGAGTGGGACAGATCTGAGGGTCTCTGGCAGAAGGAGGGTCTCTGGGCCAGGGCCAAGGCAGTGGGGGCCGTTCCCTCACTGTTTCCAGGATGGCTTTATGGGCCACATGAAACCACTTTGCGGGCCGGATCTGGCCCCCGGGCCTTGTGTTTGACATGTCTGGCTTACATCATTGGAAGAATATGATCCCAAACAGCAAGGAAGCTTGATTCATCAGGAAGCTGGGCAAAGGGGGCAAATCTTATAGCCATTTTTCCCATCCATCCCTACCCCTTTGGAATTCTCACTTCCATTCTGGAATAATTAGCAATGGGAAATTAATGCTTGTATTTACATTCATTGGAGGAAGAGAATACAGAAGAGTAAGCAAGCACACAATTGGGAATACACATTGAAAGGAATGTCTTGGTGCCTGCCATTTGCTTAGGGGGCTGGTGGCTGCAAGCCAGGAGCCACTTCAGATAACACATGTTAATAAGATAAAAGCAACTTAAAGGTTTTGCCAATTTCAGATAGCAGCACAAACCAGCCCAGGGTGTTCTTGGGGGAGAAGAGCATCTTGGGGAAAGATAGCTTGTTTAAGCAATCTTTCTACTTTGTGAGGGGGAAAATTCTTCCAGGAGGTAGAAGGAAAATGAACTCGGGGCATACAAATTTCTCCAACTTAATATATATCTGTGCAATCCTATGAATTAGGAAATTGGAAAAAATGCAATTCTCAATGGTTTAATCTTTAGGAATTATCAAGTACAAATAAAATGCATGCAGATCTACATTAGTCAAAGAAGGAATTTGTAGTCTACAAAATCAGTACAAGTGTACATGATTCTTTTCAATTATAAACAACATTGCAGACAGTTTTCAAATTAGACTGTTGCTGTGGTTATGGAACTAAGCTCTTGTGTTCCTTTTAGCAAATGTGTGGCTTGAATATGTAGTATAAAAGTATCAGTACAGTAGTGTGTCACATAACAGCAGTTTTAGAAAGCTTTATTTCTACATCAGATGTGTTCTGCATTCAACAGTAAATTTCTTACTTGATACTGTTATACAAATGGAAAATACACAAGTTTTTAATAACTTGTTGAACACTATGCTTATGCTATTTACCTTTCATATCTGGGTTGAAATGAGGGATCCTTGATGCACTTTGAATACTGATGATGTTACCTAGTTTGGGTAATGAAATATCTGCAAGAAAACAACCAAGCTCAGAGAGAGCCCCAAGCACACACACACACACACACACACACACACACACACACAATTCACCATTTTACCATCTGCTTCCCCCCTCCCAATAAAACATTACTAGCAAAACATTTTCAGATAATGTTTCATTTTTATATAGTTAGATTATCTCCAGAGGCTTGAAAATCCCTATTTTGCACATGGGCTTTTTTTTACATTTGTTGATGAACAGTTGGCTTTCTTTCACTGATAGTTAAAGTTCAATCCTTCAGTAAAATTAAAATCTTTTTCTGTGGGAGACGGGAGGAATATATAAAGGAAACAAGGGGGAAGGGAAGGGGGAAGCCACTTTCCACCAGGAATGCGAATGCTGAACTAGTGGGACAGGGAAGATTTAATTAAAGCTTTGTTTAAATATACAATAAACTGGTTATGTAAGATAATAATAAGAGTAATATTTATTTATTTATTTATTTTAATTCCATTTATATCCCGCCCTTCTCCGAAGACTCAGGGCGGCTTACAAGCTTAGCAGTAGCCTTCATTCTATGTATATGCCTGCTTATTAGGGCTTTCACACACACCCCAAGCGGCATTATTACAAAGTCAGCTTAATTGCCCCCAACAATCTGGGTCCTCATTTTACCTACCTCGGAAGGATGGAAGGCTGAGTCAACCTTGAGCCTGGTGGGATGCGAACCTGCACTAATTGCAGGCAGCTGGAAAGAAGAGAACTCTGAATGCTGGGTGTTCACCTGCCAATTCAGTTTGTATTCCCTTCTGAATAAATGCATTACTGGGTTTCTAACACTTCCCAACAAAACACACCTTTTTTTAGTTCAATTGCTACAGAACGTAAAATCAAAATGGTACAAAAATTGCAGAAATTATGCACAGCCAATAAGGTTTGCTTTCTTATCTTTTCTTAATGTCTTTGATAACACTAGAGTTTTAGATTCCAAGAATAGTGCCTAAGAGTGATGTTTGTGTGTTTGTGCATGGGAGAAAAAGATCAGCATAACCTTATGGTATTTTTTTCTGAGAAATCCTCCCTTGCCTTCCAGGGGAGGATTGGAGGTTGTTGGCGTCCATGTTCAAGAACAGCTGAAAAGCCATAAATTCAGCAGTATTGTCATATTTTGAAATGTAGTGTTATCAACAGCTGTAGCCTTGATTGTACTTTAATGACTCAAGTAGGGTGTTCTGGCCAGTGAAGGGGGGGATAGATTGTGGTCGGGATTCTTCCCTCAGCCCCAATATTCCAGACGAGCTGAATAAAAGAGCAAGCAAATCTAACCATTCTGTCCATTTTCCTACAAGAACTGACATGATTCTTCATAAAAGATGACACTGCAATTGATGACTTTTGATATTGGACAGGAATTTGTTAGAATGTTAATAGTAGTTTGTATCTCTGATTAATCATTTCATAGAAACACCATAAGCTTGCACTGATTTCTCTGTGAAAAAAAATTAAGCCTGCATTCCAGACTGGTCAGTAGTGGTACTGCTACACTGTTCCTCTGCTAAGTGAGTTGTGCTGATGACTTAGCATGTTTTTGAGAGTAATTCCAGGTCCTGTTCACTATAGAAACGTATATGATTTTGGATCCGAATTCTTAGGGGACTGCCTTTTCCCAATACATTCTGCCTGGCTAACCTAGACAACTATGGAGCATTTGTTATGGGCACCCAAATACCAAGGATACAGTGGGAAAGGGCCAATGTTAGCCATTTTCTCTGTTGCTTGTTCATTCCAGTGGAATAGCTCCATCCTTATGGGCTTCCAGAAGCGGGTGAAAATATGGTTCTAGCCATTAATTGCATTCTGACTTTATGCCATTGTTATTGTGCAAATTTGATAAGCTGCCTAGAATTTGGTTCTGGCTGTCAAATTTCATAAATAATAAACTTATGTATGGTTCCATGTATCATGTATATACAGGATGTATCATTAAGGTACTTAAAATATGTTTGTAACCTTTTAACCTAACTTTAGTCCAGAAACATGCCTCCAAATGCTTAAAATGTCCAAGCTCTCCTGGAAGCTAAAATTTGACAAATATGTCCCTATCTGTTTCATCAGGAAATATCCCAAAGATGCTTTTCCAAAGGCAAATGGACTTTCTTTGGTTTTTCTTGAAGACATTTCCCTTCTCATCCAAGAAGCTTCTTCAGTTCTGACCTAATAGTGGAGAATAGAAGGACATTCTCATCTTATTATGAGAAATAAAGGCCACACTCCCAAATGGCTGTATCATAGATATTCAAGTGAGGTTATAGTTCAGTCTAGCCTGGGTGGGACCAGCTTCTAGATATTTCTCAGTTTTCTTCTTGCTAATCTTCTGTGTGCCAAATGCTTCTTCCAATATTAAAAAGTTATCTTTCTCTATACCAGCTAGGTTACCTGAAAGTATAGCAATTTTATTTAGCAATCAATTACTTGACATTTTAAAATAAAGCTCAACACTCTATATCATTACAGTTTTACATTTTATTAGCAGCACTTGTTTTTGTACAGAAAACAATGAGAGGTTAAGTGACTGTTGTGAATATTCTAAAACAAAATGTTCCTTTCTACAATATGGCAATATCACAATTGGATGAGTTTTGTTAGCAAATGGGAAGGTTGTATATTTTGTTTTAAAATGGTTGCTTTTATTTGAAATCCTCCTATCTGGCTGCAAAAAATGAAAGAAAAAAATACTGAAATGATAAATAGCATTATGAATGCTCTCCCATGAGACAAATCAGTCTTTATGATTAGTATACCCAGATAGGTTCACCCAAGTTGCTATGCCATAAGGAAGTCTGATTTTGCCTAGTCTGTGAAGTTTGCAATTGTGATTTGTAAACTACAGTATTTGTGGTTTCAGGCCAGCTCATTAAGCCTTTCTTTTGTAATCCGAACTTTAGGATGCACATGATTTGTTAAGGAACAGTGAATCACAGTTTGAAATATCTAGAAAACAGTGGCTGGATCCACATAGTAATGAATTTGTTTTTTTCTTAGTGCATTATGCATTCATCATGTCCTTGTTTTTTCTTAGTGGATCATGAAGCCAGCATTATGGTTTGTAAATAATGGTTTATGATAGATTGCTGTGCAAATCTAGTTTAATAAAACATAAATAAATGCCTAGTTGAATCTTGATCCTTTCTTCTTATACTCCACTCTTCTAAGCTTCCCAGAAAACTTAGTCCTTTTTGATGCTCAGATGTGACCCAAGACTTGATGCAGCTATTTTCTTCTCGGTTGGTATATGCTCCCCACTTGTTTTATATTGAAATTCACATTACCTTTATTGCTAGTTATTTACTAAACAAAAATCTCTTCCTATAAGAGTTTTGAACCAGCTGAGGCAAGAAAACATCAAATTAATGACTAGTTCTGAATGAGCAGTTCACTAGAGAAAATGAAAATGAAATTCAACATAAGTGATAATGCTAAAAAAAAAGGTACCAGAAATTCAATTCAGCAATTTCTTTTCAGGCAAAAGACAATGAACAAAGAAAAGTACACACTTTAGTTTAAAATAATCTTTACAGATTTGTCCCTCAGCTGAGAAAATGCTTCTAATAAAGAGTTATTTGGGCTTCAGTTTGTTTTGTCTTCAGGCCACCCTGCCTTCAGATGCTTTACCCTCTCTACTTAATCTCCCATCCCTTGCCAAGGAAAAAAATTAACTCCTTAATGGCTGAAAGTTCCCACTACGAAGCTAGATATTGTATAGTGTGTGATCCCAGTTTCAATACCCAGCTACATTAAGGCTCAATTTCTGGCCTCTGCTTTCAGCATTTCTATCTCTGGATCGTCATGCTTCCTGAAGAAACAAGACCTCATTCCTAATTTTCTGAAAATAGTCCAGCAAGTTTGGAGATGGAAATGTGGTACATCAATGTTTCATACAATATTGCTACTACAATTTTCACTGTAATTGTTTCAAGCTGATATATTTAAATCTGTTGTTTTTCAGTAGTCACATGTTTCTAGCAGGAAACAAAATTAATGCAAGTCCATCACTGTATTTTAGTAAAAACATCCCATTCAGATTTTGCATGATAAGCTGATACTCATTTACAGTCACCTGCAGTAGGCCTCAATAGGGGCTGAGATAAAGATCTAAAGCTAGAACCTGGTCTACAGTAATCTACTTGAAGAGTGCTCACTCATTATTTGAACAACAGGAATTCATATAATTGTGCACCTTTCAATGTAGTATAGTATTCCCAATGACTTATACATGAGAAATATCATGAGTTGGAGGAAGGAAGGAATGGGGAAGAAGGAAGAGGAAAAGAAGGAAGGAAAAGAAAGAGAGAAAGAAAGAAAGAAAGAGAAAGAAAGAAAGAAAGAAAGAAAGAAAGAAAGAAGAAAGAAAGAAAGAAGAAGAAAGAAAGAAAGAAAGAAGAAAGAAAGAAAGAAAGAAAGAAAGAAAGAAAGAAAGAAAGAAAGAAAGAAAGAAAGAAAGAAAGAGAAAGGATCTAAAATTAGAACCAACAATAACGAAAACCAACAACTAAATAAATCATATGAAATAAAATGATCTGTGAGCCTGTTCTGAAGCATGGAAAGTAATTTGATATAATTTATAGCAGAAAAGAAAGAATTGGGAAGTGTGGAAAAGTCACATGGAAGCATCCTTCATTTAATGTTGTTCTGCTTATTGTACTGCATTTCTGGCTTAAATAATGAATACAGTTGGTAATGAAATTATTTCCACAACAAAGTCTGGAGCAGTTGATAATGCCTCAGCTATGATCCTGTCATTAGGTTCAAATTAAAACCCTAATCAAAGCTCATTCTCCATCTCATGTATCTTACTGGACATAACTTAATAGCCAATAGTTTGCCCAATTAAAATAGAATATCTGAGGATTTGGGGGGGAATTCTTAATTAAAAGGGAACAGAAATCTGGTTTGGTCATCACTGCTTTGTGGGGCACAGGCTGCTTTTCCTGAATTAAATATGACAAGCTACCTTTTGCCCTTCACCAAGGATCATGAAAAGCTATCATCGATGATGAACAAACCTTTATGACCTTCTGCATAGACTGAGGAATAAGCCTTAAACCCCACCTTTCCTAGTGAATAAGCAGTAATTAAGGACTAGAGTGAGCATGAAAGTGAAATACCTCCTGAGGTGAGAAATGTAGACACCGGGAAGTAGTTAATAAGGAGAAAGAAGTCCAGACAAAACTGCCTTTCTTCCCCCACAGTTAAGTTGTGGCAATTAGACAGAATGGTAGGCAGCAGAGGAAGTAAATTGCATTCTGGAGACTCCTGCAGAATTTTTTTTTTCTTTAGCAGCCAGAAGGGATTCTCTGTCTGCCAGCTTTTAAATGAAAGGTCGGCCACCAGGCCTCAAAAGGGTTAACCAGGTGCTGTGGGGTTTTTTCCTCCCCCCTTCCTCCTGGGCTATTTGCAGTGAAACAGTTTCTGAGGAAAGGCTGACCTACCTGCATTCTGGCAGGACTGGCTCAAGTGGATTTAGTTTTATCTCTGTGCTCCCTTTCTGCTTGAAGCAGGAAGGGGCGAGAGGCGGGTGAAGATCAGTTGAGGAGAGAGACAGTTGTGGCCTCTCCCTCCCCTTTTTGGTGGCATTTGCGGTGGAAGGGACTGATGGCCACTGAGGATATTGACTGGCTTGATCTGCCTGGCAAGTGGACCTATGGAGTTTGCAGGGACGGGAGAATCTTCTTTATCAAGTAGGTTTGGTTTGTGCTTTGTTGCTGCTGTTTTCCTGTAGTTCTTCAGACTGTAAGGATGATTGTCTGAGCTGGATATAGCTCAACAAACTCTCATACATTATTTCTTTCAGTCCCTATGCTCTTAGGTTGCTGGTAATGAAATATATGTAAAAATATTCTCTGAAAATCCAGGATCTCTTTCCAAAACGAAAGAACTAGATTTAAATCTACTGTGAGGCGTGAAGCATCTAGGCAATTTTTAATATATGACTTGACTCGGAACTGAATTTAATGAACTTGTTTGTATGTGTCCTTACAGAGGCAACCTAAAAGTAGATTTTGTTTTTGTTTACGTAATCTGAAATAAAATTTTAATGATAATGGTTCTCCTGTTTTTCTATCCTGCCTTGTTATATTTCTAAGCAACCCTCCCCCACTTTATTAAAAGTAGTATTAGATTTGTTGTGAAAAGTTCCTTATCTGGTTTGCTGAACCTGCTGTGTTTCTTATCTACCAAGCTAGTGTCAAATAGTCCTAAACAATGCTAACCAACACATGGCTGAGTAGAAGTAAATTCCACTGATTTCCATGGGGCTTTGTCCCTGATTGGCTGTAGGAAGCTCAGTTGTGAATCAGGAAGTTGCCATTCAAATCTTGCTTCTGACTCATGAAATGGATTTATCTCTCCCCCCCGCCCCCCCATAGCTTCTATTCCCCACATCAGACTTAGGGGGCTTCAACCCTGCTAAATTTTCAAGGACTATTAAACTGCATTTTAAATAGGTCTTGGAAATACCTATATTGAATAATGTTCCCTCTTGTGGTGTGGTTTTGATTTATATAGAGTTCTGTATTATTTCTCAGTGGAGAGAAAATTTGATGTTTTGATATATATATATGTATATTTGTAATCTGATCTACAGAATAGGGTATATACAAGCCACCCAGAGTCGAGTGATGAAAAAGATGTACAGGTCAGATAAATGAACTTGTTAATTTCCTTACATCACTAAGAATATGCAAAATATCATGAGCATTTTAAAGCATTGTATAATGACAAAATTACAAATTATTTCAATAAAGGGTGGTAAGGTAAAGTTTTCCAGTTTCTAATTTTGGCAGTTATGTCTTCCTGTTCCCTACCCCCCAAAATACTCCATTTGACACTCTCTTCCAATTTTCTGTGCCCTAAGAGATAGCTCAACTATCACTGTTTGGGTAACTTTCTCCTCCTTAAAGATACTGTTGGCAGCTTTTGAAACTTTGGCGTCCTTATGTATAGATGGTGCTGTTTTTACTAGATAAAGATGCAATTTCGAGAATGAGCTCTCTCTCTCTCTCTCTGTATATCTCTTCTCCTCTTGATACAAGTACAGATCTATGATGTACGTTTTTGGGAAAAGTAGCAAGATTTAAAAGGAGATTATGATATATAGTTGGTATAACCTTTGTTCTGACATCACAATTACCCATAAGCATACTGGGCTAAGATGGAAGACAATTGTTCTTGATCTTTGAAATTGAAAATGGTGTTCCATACATTTTAATATTTTGTTTGGACTTGCCTATAGTGATGAAACAAAATCTACTTGTTGGACACATCCAGTCAGTGGCTATCCTATCCAGAGTGGCCACTTTTCCTGGCCAGGTAAGAAAAAAAACCCTAGTCTTTTATTACCATGCATTCATTATAATAATAGCTGACATTTGCTATTGTGCAGTTTTCCTCACTTGTTCATAATAAAACATTTCTTGACTTGTTTCACTCTGGTATCATACAGATGCATTGCTCTTCCGATTCCTTTTCCCCAGCCATCCATGGGTGATTGGGGGACTAAGATGAAGCTCCAGCTTGAGAAAATCTGCTGTTGGCTAATGCTCTGGATGAGAACGGCATTCAAAATAATTTCCAAAACTCATGTGTGAATGTCAAGCTGGATTGACCAATATTATTTTGGTGGATGTTAGGCTGTAATTCTATGTAACATGGATCTATAATGTTTTCTCTGTTGATGGTCATCCTCTGGGCAAATATTATCTCTGGCAGGCCTCATCAGTTACCAGTGAACAGTGAAGAACACCAAGCGATGGGCAAGACCATCTATTTTATCTGTTTCTGATATCTTTTTTTTTCTTTTCCCTCCATATTTTTCCTCACTTCTTTTCCTTGCTTCCTCATCACAAGCCACCAAGGAAACAGATTTCTTTTGTTCAGAAGTCTGAAGCGATTACTAAAACAAAGCTTTTGAAATTTAGACTAGGACAAAAGTAACCCTAGTGCTCCAACATTTATACTATTATCCTTAAACACTTTTTATGTGGTTGTGTTTATATTTATGGCACTTCAGAGGTCTACCTAGTGTCCTGGGGAAATTTAATACAACATTCTTTTAGGATATTTGCATAATATTCAGGTTTTTGTTTTGGATGAGGAATATGTGCAGGTAGTCCTAGACTTAGGGACCACATTTGAGCCCAAAATTCATGTTGCTAAGTGAGATGGCTGTTAAGTGAATTTTGCCTCATATTAGAATCTTTCTTGCTACAGTTGTTAAGTGAATCATTGCAGTTGTGTTAGTAACATGGTTGTTAAGTGAATCTGGAATCCCCATTGATTTTCTTCATCAGAAAGTCTCAAGAAGGTGATCCTGTGACCCCCATGAAACTGCAACCATCATAAATATGAGTCAGTTGCCAAGCATCTGAATTTTGGTTTCATGACCATGGAGATGTTGCAACGGTCATAAGTGTGAAAAACGGTCATAAGTCACTTTTTCAGTTCAATTGTAACTTTGAACGGTCACTAAATGAATTGTTGTAAGCCGAAGACTACCTGTATGAGGTTTATAGAACCAAGTAGAATTTCTTTCATGGTGGTATTTGAAGCAATATTTAAATTATTAAGTTATATTTTCAAGAGAAGCCATCTGTTTAGCCGTTTGAAGGCATGTCCCTTTTGTCCCAATTATCCAGTTCCTGCAATCTGCATTCCAGTCAAGGAGTTGAACTGGGGGACTGCAATTGCCACATCTCAGATGAATACTAAACCTAGAATCTTGTAGATGTTAGTTAAATATTTAATAACATAATACCAGAACATTGTGACTAAAAGAAGAATGAACACAGAGTAGCTAAAGAGACTATAACAGTACAAAGACAAGTAACCAAAATCATTGTCTTGTTATCCCTTTTAAATAAAAGTTTGATTAAGCACACTTTTTAGTCCGAGCAGCAGGATATTGCAACTTACTACTCCAGAGTATCACAACATTTTTTAAAAAGTTTAAACCATCCATGTTGGACAGTGTCTCACACTTTGAACTTTGCCAGACACTTTATACTATATTTATAAGAATATGAGATTATAGCAGGCTACACAATAAGGCTGCTCAGCATTTCAGATTTGAAGGCAGAAAGATGCTTTGAAAAGGTGGGAGTATACCTGTACCATCCATCTATAGCTCTTTGATTTAGTAGCAGCATGGTCTGACAAAAATATGTTTGGGATTTTAGGGCAGAAATCTGAACTAAAAATTTGTTTGCAAGATTGTTCAGTTTTTTTCAGAAATGTATTGGGCAATATCAGCTTTGGGATTTTTTTTTAGCACTGAATGTACTAAGGAAACCTAGATAGCATGTTTAAGATGCACATTCCTTTCACAAATGGAAACAAATGTTTCCATGACCTTTGAAATACCTTGCAATGAGAAACATTTTAAAGTCGTCTTCAGTGTCTGGAACTAAGTATATTGAGTTCAAGTTATAGGAGCAGATAGATCTGAGACAAAGCTGATTGCAAATAAATATTTCTAGTCTCTGTGACGATTCTGAGCGCACAACTTGCAAGTATGGATATGAAGATGAATTCTGCATTCAGTTTTACCACCCTGCTGAAGGAAAGGCAGTTTCTGTAAATATAAATTGGAAAACATAATGTGCTGTCATTGTTACCATCTGGCCCCCTTTCTCCCTTTGTAACTAATGTTAATTCAATGCTTCTTTTGATTAACTGTCCTTCTTGCATTGGCATCTTCCAGATAAGAACTGGAAATATTTTGAGTATTCTGGAATTTGCAGTCTCTTAACATTTGGAGTGTAATGGTAGAGGAAATGACCTTGGGAGACAGAAGGAAGACCAGCAGCTTAGCCAGTGTCTGAAGGAGGGGTGGCAGGTAAAGAAAGCATCTCAATAAAATAAATGGGAGGGGAGAGATACTTGTATAATTGCAAAATACTGTTACTGCAACCTTCCAATAAAGTAGTGTTAGTACTCATGCTTGGTGCTTCTTGTCTAGACTATTTTGAAGGGTTGACATAGGACCAGTTTGCTATCCCAAAAAGCAAAATGTAGTAAGGAAAAAATAGGGATCTTGCTGTGTAATTCCGAAAGTCAAGCTGTATATATGCTGGAAGGAGAAAAGATGAAGATGAATTCGCTTCAGGTACAATTTCCTGAGAGGCAGCATTCCAAATAGCAGAAAATCAGGTTTATAATTAGGAAGTTGGAGAGTTGTTAGGAAGGCCTCTTTCATCAAGGAACTCACTTTCCTACCAGGACTCACTCATGGATCTCCAGGTTTGTTCTTAATTGTAGTCCAAAATTTTTGCAGGTGAGATAGATTAACCTGATTCAGGCAAGCCACATTACCCATTTTGGATTTCAGTTGGCAAATTGTGTGAAAATCGGAGGGGGGGTGAAAAGAAAAACAGATATTGCAGAACCCAAATTCTGCCTGTAGATTACACTTAAAGTGCAGAGATGATAATTATTCTTACTACTTTTAAAAAAAATGTTAACATTATTTTATTGTTTCATCTATCAAGCTACATTTATAAACTTCTCAAACCAGGAAACAGCTAATCTCCATATTTTCAAAAATAGAATTTTTTTTAGAATGTCTATGTCTCTAGGATGCATGGTAAATTTTTATATATGAAAAACCAGAGGATTGCTTATTTATTTTCACAGTAAACTCCATATATTCAGCTTAAATTGCAGATATCATAGCTACAATATTTTGATTTAATTTTTGAACATGTGATTTCTTTCCTCATTCTGCTTTCATCCTGATGAAAGCTTTTGAAGGACTTAGAAGCTTGCACAGTCCTTTGTCCATTTCATTTGATTTGAATAAGCTATTGTTCTTGTATGGGTTTTGCTTCTTTCTTATCTCAAAATCAAAAGGTATTCTTTTTATAAAAAAAACCCTAATAATCAGAGTCCTCATGGCGCAGCTGAGATCCCTTCTTCTATGATTGGAGAGAGCAGTTAATATGATGCACACTGAGCAACCTTCTTTCCTCTTTTTTTGTGCGTTACAATTGGTGATAAATAAAATGCTTCTTGGCAACAGGTAAGGATAGGGGGCAGACAATAATATACAGAGGAGAAATCAGGCTAGGGGATGTATTTTATGGCATTGTCAAAATGATAAATGATTGTGAATTTGATTAGACTGGTATCTCTAATAAGGTGGGATATTGAACTTGACCAGGTAGCTTTCAAAGCCCCAAGGGTTGGGAGATCCTTGAAAGCTAATATTTTCTCTAAAGGATAGATGCACAGAAAAGGCTTGATGTCTTATTTTAAGAAAACCTCTACTGGTGTACTGGGAAAAAGAAATCAAATCCATGTACATCTGCGGTAGCAACTAAGATTAAACTAGAACTGCAACTGCATTATTACTGTCTGCCAAAAATACTTGTGCTCTTGGCCTCATGACTAAAATCAATATATATTACCATCTAATTCTTTTGCCTGAATAATACATCTTTTGTTAATGTTCTACATACTGTGGATATTGCCTAGAATTGTTTGTGATGTATTTAGATAAAGTTATCCTCAAACCTATTAAATTGATTATATGTACATTCTTATAAACAATGTCTGACTCCAATTTAACACACAAACATACACACACACACACCCCTAGGATTTCCTGGTGGTTGTACATCCATATATGAGCCAAGTCTGATCCTGATTAGCTTTTCTTTTTCATCGCTTCCTATACAATTTGCAGTTTAGCTCTTACTTTGTAACTGTTGTATAATAATTCATTTTGCACTCATTTTAATATGCAATTTATTCTAGGGGGATTCGTCTCCTTAAATTTTGTTGTCCATTTTGACTACTTAGCATTAACAGAAACATATAGTAAAAACATAATAATTTTCTATAAAACCTATAGAAAATATTGTTTCTAAAATTTTTGTTTCTAAAATTTTGTTCATAACAGCTTGGAACAGAAAATTTTCTATTGCTCATAGGTTAATGGTGTCATTGTTTCTTCAGATATGCCCAAAGGCTGGGAAATGGACACCACGTCAATGGGAACTACTTTTTTCATCAAGTAAGTGTCTAATATTTAGAATAAACCAAAATGACAATCGGCTTTATCCAATTATAAATATTATGGGTGAGTTGCTCCTGGGAGTGGGAATTAGGGGAAGTTGTTGCTTGGAAAGGGATTGATTGCACTCAACCTAAAGAAATCAATAACCCAACATTGTAGTTGAAAGCCGTAGGGCTTGCTATTGATATGTACATCTATTACTGAGTCGTGGGTATGTTAGCAAATGTTTTAAAATATATTGTAGTTTCAAAATGCTACCTTTCATACTAAGTATTGTCTAAGGCCAAGATCCCCAGATATCTCTGTCTCCCCAAGAATACCTTCTTTCTGTCTACTACACTTTGCAGATCTAGCTGCAAAGTATTTCTCAACCTTGGCAAATTGAAGATGTGTGGAATTCAACTTGAATGGTTGAAAAACATAGTTTTTTTAAAACAAATAAATAAATAAATGGAAAGCTGGCTTTCTGTAAAACTACTCTCCTCCAGTATGATCTGATTTCCAAAAAAAAGTGTTAAAAGTCCAGATGTCTATAACAGCAAAACTAGCTGGAGGTACCTGTTGTGAAGGTATTCTCTATTAAGTAAGAAATTAAAAGAAGCGCTCTTAAAATATATATGGTAACATTTCTAAAAAGAAATTACAAGACATATCCACATTCAGAGAGTAATGTTTTCTTCTATCCTACCTCAACTTTTCAGCAATGTTTATGGATTTCATATATAGTTAGCATCAATGTAATTTCACCCTATAATGAAGCTCTATTCCAAAACTACACAAAACAGATTCATAATGTGTACATATAATATGTAAGAGAACCCTTTATAAAATTGTGGATCTGTGGATGTTTTTAGGATAAAATATTAACCAGCATTTACTTCTTGAAACAGTTGTGTATTGAGTCTTGGAACAGGACATATGGTTGTTGAAACTGTCTTTGATTTTTATTTACTGTTTCCACCAGTAATCAAAACAGTTTGCAATATTGCACTGAGTGTTGCTTTTTGTTTTTTATTTTATGAACAGTGGTACTGTATAAGTGATACTGTACAAGTATACTGCTCAAAAAAATAAAGGGAACACAAGATAAGACATCCTACTATTAAATACAGTGCATTGTGTTGTTTAAGTGTTCCCTTTATTTTTTTGAGCAGTATATTTTAGTGTATACTAAAATTAGTATAGCTAATTTTCATAGCTATAGTTAACATTTGGTGTTAAGCACACACAGGATTTCTCAACAGTATATCTATCAATGATTCATTGTGAAAGACATGCTGCTACATAGATCCCTGATCTACCCTTCTGATACTCAGGATACATCTACAGAGGAGCACCTAACATTCTGATGCTTGATTATTCTTCTGTGAATGGGTGGTATAGAAAATGAATATTTTGCGGTGGAAAAGTATCGGTATACTGTGTGCTTTTGTAACAAGTCTGTCGGTACAAACTGAGATCAGCCTGTAATCTCAAAGCCCAGATCAGGTGACATTTTATATTAAATAAATGGTAGATGCAATGAACAAAATAGTCGTAATTGTGTTGGATTCCTAACACAATTGTGTTGGATGGAGTTGTATCTCTGCATCGAAGCCATACAGCCATTACTGATATGCAGTTATGCTCATGTCGTTCAAGTAGACTATTAACCATTCTTTTCTGGAGCACAGATCAAATTACCAATGCTTATGCTTGAAGTCCTGCGTGGTTTGTTTTGTTCTTCCACTGTTCCCTTTCTCCTCCCCCCTCCTCCCCCTCCCCCCATTACACATCTATGCTCAGGATTCTTAAAGTCTATAATCATCAGAATGAGAAATAAGAACCCACATATAAAGTTGTATTAATATAGACAGCCTGGGAGGAAAGGAAGAATCTCCTCTATTCTATATCTTTCCTTATTAGAACGTTAATTATCACCAATTATATAGCAGTGCAGATCTCAATGCAATCAAAATACCGTAATATGAACTTGGATATTGGTTTTTCTCTTCCCTGTTCCCAATTTGAATTTGAATTGATCATGTAATAGTATGCTTTGGGAGCATACTGTGCGTATCTCTTTCTCTCTAGATTAATTGGAATTTATATCCATGTCTGCAATCAAGGTCAGACTCTGCCTATAAAAACAAGTTGGTGTAATGAAGATTGTAGAAGCAGTTACAACTAAGTTGAATGTCTATGCCTCTTCCCATAATTCTGAACATGCAAACTACATCTTGTTATCAACCTTGTGGCTCATCAGACTCTGTTTGTGTGACTTCTTGTCTAATTAAATTATCTTGAAAATCTGAACCCTCAATATTTTTATAATTGTTACTCTAATATCTGTATTGTGGCAACTGAAGTGTGGATATGCACTGATTTTAATGTAAAGAGTCAACATCAGTTTTGTTGGCCTTTCTATATATTTTCAAAAATCTGTTGGTTACAGTTGGATAGCCAATTTTAATTTAAAATTAAAGCAACCAGATTATTATTTTTTTAGCTTTTCATACTTTTAAGTGAAGTCTGCCACTATCTGATACATTATTACTTATTATCTGTCTTCTCCACATACTTAACTATATGACCAGTACTATAAGATTAGTAATAAAAGATTGGCTTCCCTTTCCTTGAATTACTCAAATGCTAATTATATCACAATAAGCCATCATTTCTTAAATAAGCCATAATGATTGTGTTTACCCCACTACCTTACAAGTATGGTTTAAAGCAATAATGACTAAGTTTGTGTAACAAACAAACATCAAGGTGTATTATGTTTCAGTACAACTGTTATATTTTAGTGCATAGGTAAAGGTAAAGGTTCCCCCGCACATGCATGCTAGTCATTTCCGACTCTAGGGGCCGGTGCTCATCTCCGTTTCAAAGCCGAAGAGCCAGCGTTTGGCCAAGGATGTCTCCGTGGTCATGTGGCCGGCATGACTAGACTCCAAAGGCGCACGGAACGCTGTTACCTTCCCACCGTAGTGGTCCCTATTTTTCTACTTGCATTTTTACATGCTTTCGAACTGCTAGGTTGGCAGAAGCTGGGACGAGTAACAGGCGCTTACTCTGTTACGGGGCACTCGGGATTCGACCCACCAAACTGCCGACCTTCTGATTGACAAGCTCAGCATCTTAGCCCACTGAGTCCCTTATTTTAGTGCATACGAAGTGAAAAAAAATCATATCACAGTATGACAATATTGCTATCAGCCCTTCTTCTAACCAAATATTGTAGCTTCCAAATTTTAGTTTCCATAAATCTCCAATAGCAACTACAGTATTTCAAATTTGAATAACAAGATAAACCTAATTTTTTGGTTAAAGAACTATCTATAACAGATGTAAAGTATGTGTGCTGGCTTGTGGTTTATACACAGTATTTATATTGTTTTTATAATCTAAAATATTTATATCCAATTATCTAGCAACTTTCAAACAGTACCAATATTGAAAACTAAATCAAACATAAAAGAAAATGATACATTAGTAATGTGAATTGGTTTTTTCTGAGGTGGTTTTGGGAAGAGGATTGGTCTGTTTATTTAAACTGATTCCAAGCGCAGTTGAGTCTCTTTCTAGCAAACCTGTTCATGGTAATATCATGGTATTTAAGTTTGACCTTCACAATTGAATGACATGCTTAATAGCTAAACTTCCTTCTGCCTTGTTTCTCTAAGCATTGGTGAATGTGTATTAAATTGCAGCAACTTAGGAAATAATTGGCCTTTCACCATCTACTACTTAAGGCTGGCCAAAGATCAAAAATGTCCCATGGAGAGCAAATACAGTGGTAGGGAATAATGTCATATGTTTATACAGTAACTAACATTTGAAATCCTGATCCTTGGTTGTGGATTTTGGAAGTAGTTGCAACATACATAAACGCAAAAGTAGGGTTATTGGTGTTCATAAGCGAGCTGAGAACATTGTGGGCACTTGGGGAGGATTTCAAACAGCTTATTTAAAGGCTGCACATTTTAAATTGCTGACTAGTGGAAACTAACAGGTCAGTGTCTAATCTAGTAGTTACCTCTATTAAGCAACCACGTCAAAACCTGGAAAGGTGTGCTGCTTAAAAACTGTGAGAAGGAGCAATGTGATTAAGGGCTGTGGACCATGTTAAAAGTAAATCTGTCTGAATCTTGCAGTCTTCAAAGGAAATTTGAAATTCATTTGGTGATTACTTGAGAAAGGCCTTTTTCAGTTGCTATGTCCTTTTTTTAAGAAAAACATTCTACAGTAATGAGATCTGCTAAGACACATATTAGATATTCTTCCATTACACACACATGCATATATATATATATATATATATATATATATATATATATATATATATATATATATATATATATATATATATATATATATATATATATATATATACACAGAGAGAGCGAGAGAGAGCAAGACCCTTTCTCGTCATGAAAGTGTACTTTTTTTTACAAAATATCTTGTTCATATTAAACATAACCATTATACACACACACACACACATACACATACACCTTTTTACTTTTGAGTATTTAAAATTGTATTTCTATTGACCTTACATTCCTTGAATACAATCTGTTGAACTGCATGTGTTAACAAATACATTCCTTTTTGTAAAAAAAAAAGTTTTGGGCAGCCTGCAGTCAGTATTCTTTTTCCAAAGTAAGCCCTTTTGTAGCCTTTTGAGGTCTGGCTCTCTCAGATTTAAGAGCATGAATTCACATATTCACCAGGGCAGTTTATAAACACTACATTCAGATCCCATTATCATGGCCTCATGCTCTTGATCTCAATAATTGATTTCAATTTTTTTATTTTGTAATACATACCACATGTAATGTTATTTACCACAAGATGGTGCCAAAGTTCACAACAATTGCAAAATAATTTAGTGGGACTAAATTATTATTTTCTCTGAAGTCATTTGGCAAGACAAGTGTTCTTTTAAACAAGTCAGCGTAGCAAAGGCCGTCATACTTTCCTCATAATCAGGGCATAGTGTTTAGCAATCCTGGAGGAGAAGCCCTATACATCTGTCCATATATCAGATGAGGATGGGCTTAATTCACTTTAGCCTTATTTAATGGCCAGCTTCACTGCAGGAAAGTTAATTCTGATCCTCAGCTTATCTGTTGCCTGGGAAGGGCTTGGCAATGTGGGACACCAGTGAAAGCATCAGGAACAAACTATAAGAGGATTACAGGCCGTACTACTTTCTGGAGACCCCTCCCAACCCCAAGCCATCTGTAGCATCAGCACTACCCATTCATAAGGAGTAGTCTGAGGGCAAGTAATCAGAGCCCAAAGTTTTCTGTAAATGGAACTGCAGCAGTCCTATATTTTACAGCTTCCGTAAATTAGCATGTTTTGGGAGGTTCCAGGCCAGAAAAGAGACTGGCTGAATTTACCCCTAGAGTTGAGCTGAGGGTACATAAGTGAAAGGAATAAAAAACACTTTTTTTTGGAATTTTGGAGGGGAAAAGGCAAGATGGATGCCTTGATTAAACTTAGAAAATAGTTAGGGCATATAGTTTAGATCTAAAACTTCTGAATCTATCTCCCAAGAGTCCCCAGCAACCTCTGGAAGCATGATTCCCAGCAAGATATTGGAAACCTTCATGAAGCACTTGATTCTGTTGGAACTTGTGCATTCCTGTGGCATGCCAGTATGGTTTGACTGCAGGCTAAGGTAGTGAACAAACCCAGACATTGTACCTTATTTATGCTTTGGATATAACCATCAGTTATTTATTCAATTAGCCATGGTTAAGCACACCATCTCCTGGTTTGTTATGTGAACCCAAGTCTATATATTAGTCTTTTGTAAACGATGGTCTCCTGATACGTTGCATTTCAGCTCTCCAGAGTTATGGCAAGTAACTAGTTATGCTAGTGAGAATTTTGAGAATTAATTGTCCAGCAAATCTGGATAAAGAGTTGGAGAAGGCTGTCTATAATGCCTCCACTGAAACTATTTTCCAAAATCCTCATGGATGCAGTGATGCCATCAGTAAAAAGACTGTCAAATCATACCTTGCTATTTTCTTCCAAGACTAGAGACCAAAATGACTCTAATTGAAAGGATTAAAAAGAACACAGAATCCAAAGACCTGTCAGACCACTGAACAAAGCCTCTGCTATTTTGCTCAACCTTCTTCAGAGACCAGGTACATTACTGGTACATTACTGGGTATTGTGACCTAAATGAATTAAATAACCATATTATTCCTTTGCACTGACAATTTATAATCATGCTAGCTTGCATCACAACCATAGGTCCAGAGAAAGGAATATGATGTATACCCATAATTGAGTATTATGGATAGATATGGCTTCAAAGGCATGCTTCATGTAGCAATTCCTCCTCTCTCTGGGCTCCTAGAAAGAATCTAGCCATGTTGCTATGCTCTACTTCTGAGGCCTTGTTCAGTTGTTCTGATAAGCTCCTTCACATTCAATTTTCCGATGCTTTGTTCTCCCTAGTGAGGATGTTAGACCTACTAGGGAAGGTTTCGTGCTCTCTGAGGTAACATCAGACTTCTTCATGCATGTTGGTTGCACATTTATCTGAAAATAACTAATGGGAACCCTTTCCATTCTGGGCTGGGCATAAGATCTTTTATTGGCTGTGGCTGTTTCTAAGGGAGCAGCTGTATTCTCAGTTATTTATTTCTAGAAAGAGAGTTTCTGAGGCTCAAATGCACTGAAAGAGCACCATAATATGATTGGTAGTGCAGTTAGGTGATTTTGGACTTAAGTGGAAGCAATAAGAGCTACCATTTAAATGGAAATGTATTTTGTGTTGGTTGATTGAAAATGTATGGGGTTTTTTTTGTTGCTGGTTGCAAGAGACCAAGATTTCTATCTGAGAAAGAAATTTGCTGTTATCACTGTGTACAATACCCCTACATTTTCCTCTTAGTTCAGTCATGGAATAGCTGGTCAGAGGTGATTTTGTTGGTGCTTAGAAGCATCTGATGAACCATGGTAAGTCGTGGTTATGCTAGCCTTAATAAATTTAGATCTATGTCTCCATACAGCCACCAGATGTTGTTCAGTGATAGCTCTCATTTTGCCTACCTAATATGGTCTATAGAGAAAAATGGTGGGTAATAAACTTCAACAACACCCTTGCTTACTGGTGTAACAGAATATGTTTAAGATCATGTGCCATCTCAGTTACTACCACTACATCAAGCTGCTAACTGCCAAACAGCTGTTCAGTATGCTGGGAATTGACACTCCATTCTCAACTGGATCACAAAATTCCTGAAAATTTAACAGTTACCCTTTGTAAGCTGACATGACTTGACTCCAGCATATCACTGCCCTTACTTTATTTCATAAAAGGAATTCTGCTTTCTGAACTAATAAGTTCTATATTGCTGTACTGTATATTGAGAATACATAGGAATTACTTCTGAATAGTCATGTAAGGAATGTATGTTAATAATATGGGGAAGCTGGTCTGTGAATCACAGTGGATGAGGCTTTGATTCAAAATAAGTGACATCATCACAGAAGGTCAGGATTAGTTTTGGTTATTTTGTTTTTTAAATGTGTATTTACCTGTGACATATATTGCAATTTTCATGAGTTTCTCACTTTAATGTAGCATAAAATTATGCTATTTTTGAAGTGCTACAAAAAGGAGATTGGGGTGATATGTACCCAAAGAACAGTGCTGTGAGATTTCCAATTTATTCTTGACATTTATGGCCTTTTAAAATCCTTCCCAAATTTGTGTCAAAAAACTCAACTAGATAGTGTCTTCAGAAAAAGAACATCTCCAGTAAAAAAAAAAATCCTACTTAACCCTGGGAGAATTTCTCTGATCATGTGTGTCTTTTGGATTTTCTAGAATTGGCAGCACTGTAGGAAGAGACACGTGTTTGTTTAGGGTAGGCAAAAAATCAGAAAGATTTTGGTACATACTTTTGTGAGTGGCGAGCTTACATCTTTAAAAAAATGATTAGTCTTAAAAGGTGCTACCAACCTCTTTGTTATTTGGAATCACTGGGTAGCTAGTAAGTCTGCAGACTATAGTAGAGTATTCTCTACTACATGCAGTAAGCCTGCAGAGTATAGTAGAGAATTCACAGTAGAAAATATTGTCCAGGGAAAGACTAGCTATTAACATGCACCCCTTGGGTCGCACTCTAATAAACACAAAAACACACACTCCATTCCTAATGATTTCCTTTCAACGTATTTGTCTTTTGAGGGTGGGAATAATGAGATTTGTAGTCCAATGTATCTGTACTTCCTTACTGTGTTAATGAAGGCTGATCTATGCAGAAAACCTGTTTTGTAGGTGCCCATGAATGCAGCTGCATTGCTGCAACCATCTTTGCTGGTAGTGTGCAATTAAAGTGTGACTTTTTAATCGAGTGATTCTGCATGTGAACGAATGTGGGAGGAAAAAAGCTTAGCCTCCCCCTCCCAAAAAGGGGGGAGAAATATAGATCCTTGATTAGCCAGATATTGGTAGCCCCAAAGTTCAAAGTAGCATTTATAAGATGTTTAAGTACATAGAGGGAAGGTACATTTGCAATCATCTTTGACCCATATTTAAGAAGTGTAGCACACACCAGGCATCCGAACCTGAGGAAGCTCCTGAAGGTAGGGTGGGTGATGCTGACAAAGCATCTTTTCCATTTGGGTCAGGAAGAGTTAATTCCACCCTGGTACTATTTACTCCTTGCGCTAAATGACAGAACGGGCATCACGTGATTTTTAAATCTCCTGAGAGCGCATGGAGCATGCCCAGCTCTGGCTCTTGATGCAGGATGACAGATTCAGTAGCAGCATAGCATCTTCCCCTTATCCTACTGAGCTCTGACGAGAAATTGGGGAGGGGGAGAACACGGCAATGATTGACTAGCATTGAAGGAGAGGAGCGGACGAGTGAGAAAGAAAGGGAGGGGGAAGAGGGACAGCTGCCATTCTACCGGAGGGAGAGGTGGCGGCGGCGGCGGCAGCAGCAGCAGCAGCAGAAAAAAAAGAAAGAAAGAAAAAGGCTCTTGGTGGAGTGAGCAGAGGCAGGGGAGGTCATCGCCATGGCTTGGAATCTGCCCACTTGGAGATGAGCCACACAACGCCACTGCACAGTGAGTGTCTCTGTATCTCCAAGGCATCGAATAGCTGGATACTTATATTTGTAGAGGCAGCTAGCCAGCCATTGACAGACAGGTGCATTGCTTGAGCTTTTTATGGAGGATGTTGGCGAGAGCCAGGGCAGTGACAAAGAATCTTCAAACGGAAGGCTACTTCTTCCTGCAAAACAGAAGAGGAAGCCTCTAAATGTGGAGGAAGAGATCTGCTTGCATTGTACCCCCATCCTTTTTGCTTGCACAGGGTTCTTACTGTGCTGGGCTCTGAATGATGCTGAGCTTGAGTGGCACTGTCACTGGATAAACGTGCCAGAAAGCATGGGCTGCTCTGAACAGGCAGGTAGCTCAGCAGCCTTTATGGCCCAGGGATGTACATGTGCATGTATTTGTGAAAGAGAGAAAATGCTCAGAAGTAGTATCATAGTCCTGATAATTGTAATTCTTCCGTAAATTTCTCCCCCACCCTAATTGGCAGGTAATTAGGGATGGAGATTTGATTTGGTTAAGCAAGTTGGGGTTCTCAGCAGTCACCAAAAGGTTTCGTGAGTGCAGGTTTTTTAAGAGTTTGCTCACAGAAGCAGTCCAGTTGGATTGTCTAGGCTTGTTGCCTAGAGATATCTGTCTACCAAGAGGGAAAGACTAGAAGTGGGAGAGACAAAACAATCCTTCACAAGATATGTGTAGCAGATAGGGGAAGTCAAGCCGCATTGTGTAAAGGTTACAATTGCAGTGCTCTGCATGCTGTTCTGTGAATAAGCCCCATTGAATATCATCGGTTTTACTCGTGACTTTTTGGATCGTGTTATAAAGCTTGATTTACGAAACTCTAAAGTTTTCTATTGCTCTAGGTATCTGTTGTGTGCACGTATGCTGTGATATGTATGTCTGCATTGGAAGGACTGCCTGATCTTAGATGACAAAGGAACAGGAAAGTTGTTGAGTCTTGTGATAACAGAAATCTAGGTAGAATTCAGGTCTGTTCAGCCATCAAATCCAATAGTTTTAATTTAGGGGGTTATTGAGTACTGCTCAAAATGTGGGTGCGCATATGGTTGTGCATGTATCTACATTATTAGGTATGCATGGGCATCAGCATGAAACTACACTGGTTATAGGCTGTGTTGTGTTGCAGTGCAATTGTCCATGCTAGCACAGGCCATCACAGCAATGTGTCTCAATGGAATGTGTCTGGTTTCTTTAATGCTCTCACCAGTCTTTCAGATTAAGATATGGTGGACAAAATGTCAGCACATATTTATGTTATCAGTGCCATTCCAGGAGGTTTGTTCATTGCACATCTATGCCTGGTTACAAGGGAACATAGCGTACTTCTCACTTAAAGCAGTGAAACAGGACCTAGAAATGTTTAAATGCTGACTTAATTTGGGTTTAGCTTTCTGGAAAGTATTACTTTTGACCTGATCATTTTTCTTAAGCAGACTGCACTATTAACTATCAGTGCTGCAGGAATCAACAAGAACAGTTGTCAACCAGTAAATTAAGCTGCCTTGAAAACAGGAGTCTCCTTAGCTCCAATTGGCAGCAGTCTGTTTGTGATGCAGAATCCTAGCTCTGGGGTCACTGTCATGAGATCTTAGTAAATGGCTCTGCATCTATCTGTAGAAAACAAGAGTTTCTTCTGACCTCTCCAGTGGAGATTGAATAAATCAGTTCAGGCTTCAAGGTCTGCAGCTTAAACGTAGTACTGTGTGAGTGGGTCTAGTGTGAGGTTGAGGCTGAAATCCTTTCCTATGGTTGCTTCTCCCTCTTTTTCTTGCCATTGGCAGGGAAATAAAAACCTGGATTTCCTCTTCATAGAAGGAGCAGAAAACAGATTCAGTTTACGGGTTATTAGAAATCCTGTGCAAGACGAGAACTGGTTTGATGTAGTAGTTAAGGCATCAGGCTAGAAACCGGGAGACTGCGAGTTCTAGTCCTACCTTGGATACCAAGCCAGCTGGGTGACCTTGGGCCAGTCACTTTTATCTCAGTCCTAGGAAGTAAGCAATGACAAACCACTTATGAAATCTTGCCAGAAAATTGCAGGAACTTATCCAGGCAGTTTCCAAGAATTGGATACAACTGAACGAAGCGGGGGGGGGGGGGAAAGCAAGATTACAAAGCCTAATCAACAAGCCCATTAAACAGGGATACTGATAAGATGATTTAGCTCTTATGTATTTTTCAACACCCCAATCTTAAAACCATTATATAGAAATAATATTAACTGCACTGAATCTTGTATGTATATGTTTATGTAATGTGTTTGGTCACGATGAGGCCATATATGAGTATGTTTGAATAGCGGCTTGTTGAATCACATTTTTGACAGACTGAAAATTTCAACTATAATAATGCAATACACAGGTTGGAAAAGTCAAATCCAATCCCCTTATTTTGAACCCACAATAAATTATTTATGCAGTGAAACCCAAAAAATGTGCTCTGATTCATGTGGTTTATCTATAAACATAATTAAGTATATTATATCTTGTGCTTGACTTTTTAAATTTTATTTTACAAAATTTGGGTAAATTTTAATGCTGTCGGTTTGATAGCTCCAGGTCTGCAAATATTTTTACCTCTTTGCTAGGTATATGATACATTCCCTATGCATGAATTATAATGTATAATCTAAGCCAGGATCTGTGTGGTTGTGATGAATAAAATCAGCTCCCAGGTAACTAGGCAGGAAACCTTTTCTAAGTTAGAAAAAAAATATTTTTCTAGGGTGACCTAATACAAGACATTGGGGTACGCAGAGTCTTTTTTCTGTATAAATTTGTTACATTTGCAGACCTATTTGTAACCATTCATCTTCTACATTAAAAAATAATCTTTTCTCACCCATTGTATAAAATTTCAGAATAGTCTCTTGTAAGCTGAGCTTTTTTATGGCTGCTAAACTGTAGCATGCCTTTTCCTCCCCCTCCCCCACCTTTTTCCAGTCAAGATGTTGTTCAGTCAGTTGCTTCATTCTCCTGTATCCCATAAGTCAATGTTTGGACCTTTGGGGACTTATATTTTCTGACTGAGCCTTTGGTGATCTGGGGTTAAGATTATATATGATTTAAGTATACTTAAAATTTCATACTTGAGTTATTTTGGTTCTTTAGGAGTTAATTGTCCCATTCCTGTCCATTAGTAAGAATATTTTCTCTTCACTTAAGCCATATTTATTCTTTTCATTATTATTTCAAAAAAGTTTATAATGTAAAAAAAGAAAACCTTAAAGGATAAAAGTTCATGCAAAACTCGCATAGACAAAGTGTATGGCAACATTTCACATAATAAAATCTTTCCCGGGTAAAATGTTCAAATACCTTTTAAATAGGAAGAAAGGAAAACTACTGGAGTTTCTTAAGGAAACAAAATCCACAATTATGGTGCCACACTTGAGAATACAGGAGGGCAGTGGGGACATCTGACATTTTAGAAAGCATGTGGTGAATGCTATCATAAAATGTCTACCATAATCACTCACAGTCATTTCCACAGAGATCACTCTGTAAATTATTACCCACTATCTATTCACCCGCACTAATACGCAGTTTACCTGTCTCTTTTTCCCGGCCAGGAGACATATTTCTAAAATAAGTAATACTAGGCTTCACCTAGCCTCATTTACATTATTAAGGAATACTGGTAAAGCTACTGCAGGCCCAGAAATTTTCTTCAAAATAAAAATGTCTATTACTAGCGAGGAAATGTCACCAAGCACATTCACATTCTGAGGAAAGCATAAGGCTGCAGAGAAGGGCCACTGAAGGTCTGGGGGGAAAAAGAGAGAAGAATAGGATTTTTTTTTACTGAATGGGCCTTCTACCCTTATCCCCATCCCATAAAAGAATTCACATCTGTAACATTAAGTCTCAGGCTTTCTGTTTAAATGACAGGGCAACTTAGTTGCAAACAGCAGGACACAATTTCTGGAGACTCATCCTTTTTTACTATTATGTATGGAAAGAAACTTCTGGATTTTTTGTAAAACATATAAAATCATTTCTTTGAAGTAAACGCAGAAAACTTAACTCTGAGTTTTCTTCCAGATACATTTTTTTTGCACAATAGAACAACTCGACTATCATTCTTTATAATTAAGGCATTCTTTCATTAAATTGTATTTCTTGCTTTTTCAGATATGAAAACCATTATTTTTTATCCTCTAAGTTTCCTCATTAGCTAATTTCTTATCTGTGGATTAGTTGTAAAGTTTCTTGCTCATTGCAAAGCATTTGATGGAAGGCTCTTTGTAAACTTTTTTTCTACTTTGGGCACTGGCTTGGACTGTTAGTAATGCCTCCTACTGTTCGCTGGTTCTGTGTTACTGTGTTACTGTGGACACAGATGCTGTTATATAAGAGAAGTCTGACCACCGTCACTAATCTATTGAAGTGTCTGATAAACTTCCAAAGAATTTTGTATTTCCAGAACATGTTTTGAAGCCACTTTGGCATAGTACGGCCTTTCCAAACTGTGGCTGTCTAATTCTATTAGGACTGACAGTTCCCAGGACTCTCAGCTAGCTGAAAGTCTTGCCAGTTGGAACTTTGGGCAGTTCCAGTAATCAGAGAACCATAATTTCTAAATATTGTATGACAATAGTTGAACACAATCATCTGAAAGCAAACTGCTCCTTGACTCAGAAAACCTTAAGCTTGTAACGTATCTCTCAGATTTCTGCTAGAATTGACATATACCCTCTGTTGGATGGTAGAAAATGTATCTAGAAGTTGATAAAAATAAGCAGAAGCATGTTTTGGTTGAGATTCTTCAAACGAACCATATAAATAAGATTGTACACACAGGCTTGAAGTTTTGTAAAGTTGACACAGTGGTAATGCTGTTTATTGCATATTGAGCTTGATGGTTTAATTTTTTTTCTGAAGCAATGCCCCCCCCCAAAAAGAAAAGAAAATATCTTCCATGGCTTTGAACAAGCATCCCTGTGGAAAATTTGTTTATTAAAAAAAAATCAAAGGAAAGATTTCCATACTGAATTTGTAAGGACACATGTTGTTTGGTTGCGTGCTAGTAATGGCTTGCCTCCCCCAATCCCTTTCTATTCTAGTATTTGAAATGAATCCCATTGGAAAGGTGAACTGTTTTTTATTCTGATGCACATTTACACAACACATTCACATCTACACACACACACACACACACACACACACACATACACACACAATATTTACATCCTGTATCCCCACAAGCCTTAGATCTGTCAAAACTAATTTTCCCATCTGGAGTTTTCAATGCAAGGTATCGTTGAAAGGGAAGAATATTGTTTTACAGTACCCAGGTTGCCACCAAAGACTATGGTATATGAATGTTGCTTGCTCCCTCCCTCTGAGAACTCTGCCATGCTAGTTTTTTATTTATTTTTTCCTCCATTTTATTATATGTCATAGTGAGATTACAAAAAAAAAAGAATAGAATAGATTGCAACAAAGGTAAACAGTGAAACAAACAAAGAAGCCGCTCTGAGTCTTTGGAGAAGGGCGGGATATAAATGGAATTAAAATAAATAAATAAATACATTAATGAACTAAAAAGAATCCTACAATTCTTTCCTGGTCTCCTAGCCAGAAAAAATCCTAAACAAAATAGAAGAAAGGATAACAAAAAATAATAGGAAGATATTAAATAAAAATACTAAGCATCTGCAAAATATATTAAATGTATAGAAACTAGAGTTACTGCTGTAACTCCTAGAAATCCTCTCTTTTACCTAAGAAAAAGGAAATAAGGACAGAGAAAGCTGTGTGACAAATGGCTTTCAAGCAATTGCTATCCTTGTAGAAGGATGCCCACCAAACTATTTAAGCCCAGAACTGTAATCATACAGTTCAACAAATAAGGTATTTGGGAAAATAGCAACATTTTGCTAGAGCTAGATGACATGTTCACATGTTTAGGTTCCGTGTTTCAACTCAAGGATTGTCCCAATATATTCTTGTTCCAAAACAGTCTCTTCACTGGGCTGTAGACCATACTATTCTCAGAAACCTTAAAGAAGTCATATGTTGGGAGCATTATGATGGATAGCGCTCTTCTCACAAATGTACTTCTTTTTAGTGACATTTTTTTCTACACAATTTGTAGAATCTGCACAATGCAATTTTACAAGACTATAATATCCTCCCTCCTTTTTAATGATTATATGAAACTGCTGGGGAGCTGGAGAGGTTAATTGAGACAAAAAAAGTTGAAATCAAATGTTAATACATGCCTGCAGTTGCTTCCTGTAACTACAGCAGGTGCAAATGACATTGTACCAGGCAATCAGTGCATCTGTAGACACTTCTCTTGATGCTTGATGTTCTCAGAGTTCAACATAACCTGCTGGCAAAGCACAAGCCTCTAACATCATTTTTATTTCTAAGAATATCACAACTCCTTTCATTCTCAGCAAGAATAGTTAAGGGAAAGAATAGTAACCCCATATCATATAATTAAGTGTCTATGTATCTACCTGTATGTAGGGAATACAGAAGCTGTATGATTAAATAATTGCACAAGGTATATTATCAATTTGTAGCTGATGTACTTTATCAAAATGGCATCTTTTATTTCTCCTCAGTTTTGTGTAGGTATATTCCTGATTTACTTGTTTGAGAGACAAAAGAACAGTTGCCTTGTGTTATTCACACATTGATGTGTTTTATATAATAAAAGATGCATCTTTTAAATGTTTGAGGACAGTACATAATGATTTAATGAAATCATTGCTTCTGATTAAGAAAGCAAGAACCTATTATAAACTTTTAAAAATCTTTGAAGAGGATCCTGCTTGTGAATTCAGAACAGAATCTGTTGGATATCACTGAGATATGGTAGTTCTGTATTTCTCCTTATCTTGAAACACGGAACATTGATGTACACATTTTTAATAATTATGAAACATAATTTTGTTGTTTTGTTTTGTGTACCAATTGCACCTGTTCCTGAACTGGAAGACATTGTGCCAGTTCATTATGCGTTGTTTACCTTATATGTGGCTTACTGCAATGTGATGTATGTGGAACTGCCTTTGAAGATCACTTGAAAGCTTTACCTGGTCTAGAATGCAGCCTCTTTTAGCAATTATGTCATGTAAGTAGTTCTGCTTTGTGAAGTGCCCTGGTTATTGGTAGGCTTCTAAATAAAAATTAAGGTGTTTTCACCTACAAAGTCCTACGTGGCATAGGACCTAGTTATTTGAGTGACTATCTCTCCACTGTTTCTGCCCATCCTGTAATATCAAACATCTTACTATTCTATAATATCAGATGTAATCATCTTACTATGGTTCCCATCCATTCAACTAATGTCATCTGGTGGGAGTAAGGAATCATGACATATGTTGTTGCACCTGCCCTCTAGAGCAGCATCCCTCTTAAGAGATTCCAATGGCCCCAATTCTGCTTCTTCTTTTTTTTGCTTGAGCCTGGTTCTTTCCTTAGGCTTTGGGTTAGGGTAGGTTATGAGCAACTTTGGTGAAGTATCGTAATGTCTTTTCCACCAGTGCAACCACCTTCCTTTTTGGTTTCCTGTTGTTCTATTTCTTTGATTTTCAATTTGTACACCACCTGGATTCACCAAGAAATTGAGTAGTTTTAAAATGTGAAAAACATTTAAGGTTATTCAGTTGTAACTATGTAGTAAGGGGCATGATGATGGCACTTTTATGTATTTTTCAGTGTTGTATAAGAGAGGGAGAAAATTTCTCTAACATAAAGACAACTGAAAACTTGCTATTTGGGGAGAATGAAATAAAGGCCAATTAGTGAGATTCCTAAGACTTAAATTTGATAAAAGATTCATTCTGAGGTTCAAATGATGGTGATACAAACAAGATAGAGAGAGATTTCCTAACAGTAAGTTTCATAATAACAAAAGTCCTTTTCATGTTTATTAAGTGAACTGTTTTTTTAATGTATTAGTATCATTTGGTTTATATGATGTTTTTCAAGTTAGGATGATATGTTCATATCATATTTTGGTTTTTAAAACTAGTCCTCTCTTAGTGACTGCCAAGACAGCAGTCATTTGTGGTTATAAACAGTAATGAAAAAATAATTTTACAACCAGTCCTTGCATGTATGTAAAGTCTGTAAAGCAAAAGAAAGCTTATGGAAGATCATAAGCAAGTCACAGTTTCACTTAACACCCAAGCTGATGGTCCCAATTGTTTTCATTAAATGAGAACTACCTGTATATGCAAGCAAACACTTGGTCACAACTGATAGTCAACATGTGATGTACTGTGTAAATAGAGACACTAACTCTTTTTAAGGTATAGTTATTTGAATGAAGGTATATCTCCCATGTGCATTCCTGCCCTGCATTTCCTACCTTCCTGTTATCAGGGTAAAGTGTTCGGTTCCTTCTAATCACCAAGTTCAGAATTAGGTGATGTAGGTGCTGGGCTGCAAGAGAGCAGGAGCAGCTTTTACCTCCAGACCTGCACATTCTGCAGCTCAGACCTGATGTCAAGCAACAAGTAATTCTGGCAAACACTTGCCAAATATTATACCATATGAATTAATCTTCCCTTGTGACTGTGTGATGGTTGTTGTTGTGTAGCCGGTTCTTTGCAGGCAATAAGCAAGACGGAAGGTTGCAAACAGGAACATGCTTTATTGAGGCAAACAGGAACAGAACAGAGGCTGCTGTGCAGCTACTTATACAGTTGGCCACTAGGTGGCGGCCAATAGGTTTAAAGGAACCCATTCCCGCCCCAAATCATCCAATGATCTTCTTGGAGACAAGAAGTCTGGCTTAGTCAGTGACTGTTACACAGACATACCATTGAGCAACCTTAAGCAGCATTCAAACAGACACGTGAAACAGTTCTAGTAAAAATCCCAATAAGTTACAGTTGTAATCCTTGAATGTTACTGAAAACATATGTCTGTGCAGATTCAAATACATTTTCTCTCATACAGGCACATATGCATATTTGGCTGTCAAAATGGAGTGTATTTCACTTTTTAGATGAGGCAGATCAGACAGTTGATCTTTCACTACGGGTGATTATTTTTGCACATTAGGATCAGAGATAAATTCGATTGTTTCCCTCTGTAACATAGAATAGATAGACTCTGCGGTTGTTAAATTTTAGAAAACTGGATGTTTCTGCATATAGTGTAAACAGAAGATTTACGTACATGTTGGACCTATCTACATTCTGATAACTTATTCAAAGAAATACAAGTCATAATGAGTTGATAACAAAACAATAAAATAACAAATCTTCCCTGAATGAAGCCCAAAAGAAGAATTTCTACACTTTTCTTTGGAAGATCATTGCCATTAGGTTTTTTTTCAAGTGCACAATTTCAATATTGAGATTTCTCACATTTGTCCATGGCCTTTACTTCCTGCTCTCAGATCTAGCTATTTATATTAGGTCCCTTTGAACTGTTGTCTGTAAGTCTTCAGCTTTGTTCCCACATTTCTCTAAAGGATAATATAGTTGGTTTTGTTTTCATTGAACAGTTTTCCTAAATTCAGTGCTTGTGATTTGTAAACTATGACATGGCTTATAATTGTCCATGAATTCACGCAATTGTGGCTTCTAGGATAAACTTTGACGTAATATTTCATTCTTAAAATAGTGATTGTTCTAAGCCAGGGGTGTCAAACTGCCAGCCCACGGGCCGGATGCGTCATGCTGAAACCGTGCCCACTCTATTGCCAGCAATGGAAAAAAAGTCATGATACACGATGTGATGTAGCGAGTTTGACACCTCTGCTCTAAGCTAATGCTGCTAAAATATGAAATAAAGGATTTGGGAGCAAGTGACAAGAAATATTATAGCCAGAGGGCTTTGTCATTACAAAAATACAAACTCTACTTAGCTCTGTTGGTAAATAGACTATTTAGTGGGCATATATAGAACTTTTAAGCAGTTTCCTAGGTGGCCTATTTCTTTCTCCCCTACCTAATATTTAATTCCTTATGCCAACTGTTGTTTGGTTTATTATGCACTATTCTAAAGCATAACTGGGAGGATCACCTAATCCATAGATAAGAACTGAATTTCCATAGAAACATGTTCTCTGTTTCATCCAAATTATGACAATATATGTTGGGACAGAATCTTTAAAAAAGAACATGGGTTTAAGTCTGCTGGCTTCCTCTGTTCCCCAAGGTATTAATAAAGCAAACATAGCTCTGTATCCTTTCCCCCCACTCCTCAATCTACTGTGGTTTCTTCTAAAACAGCTTGGCTTACAATTGTTTGGTATGCAGCCCAGGTCCATGCATTTTAGTCAGAGAGTCTGATTGGGATAGTGTTTGCATGTATTGAATGCAGTTCATCACCATGCATGAAGCAGGAGCTTTCGGAGACAGATTTCTGCAGAAGGGTGACCTCAATGTTTTGGGGAAAAAATGGATGTGTTATTCAGGATAATGCACCAGGGAGGAGCCAGATGAAACTTGTGTGAAATGACTCTGTGCAAGTATTTGCTTTTTAAAATGTTCCTATTTTACTGCGGTAGTGATATAGTGATTGAGATTTAGATTGCTTCTAGATTAGAATATCAAAAAGAACTGATCTTTGAATAAAAGACAAGAGTAGAACTCTAAGAAAAAAAGATCTATATGTCATATGTAAAATAGTTTAAATAGCAGAGTTCTTATTATTTGACAGCTTTTCCATAAGTCCAGCACGTTGGGAAAACGCAAGTGAAAGACAATTTAAGTTGGAGTAATTAAAGTTGATGTTCCATTGTGATAAGGTCTGTAATAAAACACTGAAGACCTGAAATGTCAGAAAACCAGGACTATCTAAAAGTAATGCTGCATTGAATTATTTTAGGTCATATATATTTAGTTCTTACAGCAAACTAAAATGGGGCTGAATTGTTTGTGGTTCAGTGTATTATAGAAAACCTAGCCATTATCTTAGCCTGTTGTGTGAATCAGGATCTGTGTTAAGGCACAACATGGTAGGCTTTTTGGGACCAAAATGTTGTGTGATAACAATAATTGTCTTTTGTGTAGTTGGAATTAGCAGTAAGTGCATTGTTTTGCTTAGTGAAATTTGTTGTCAAATTTTTCTTACCTCACTGCCAATGTATTATCTCTGCTCTGAATGACTAAACACAAGTAAGGTAAGCTTTGAAAAAAAAACAACCAGCTGCTAAATCAAGGTAAAGCTTGTCTTGAGCATATGCGATTTTCACTGACTCTCCCCCATGGGAGATTGTTAGTAGTAACTCAGTCTGATAGGCATTTAAAAGTAAAATGAATCCCTGCTTTGGCCTAGAGCTGTTAGGACTACCTACAGAATTTGGAAGGTTGGCATTTTGGGGGCACAAATTTAGAAATAACATAATAACATCATGTTTTCTTCAAGAAGAAAGGAAGAGTAATATTTGGATTGGGGCCAATGAGCACACACAGACATGTATAAAAGCAGTCATTTCAGTGTAGGATTTAATAAATTCAGGGACTTTAACAATTCAGCTGAGCCCCTCATCCTTAAGGGAGTAGTAAGATAAGTGATTTTATTGGTTAAAGAAATGAATTTGAATTAATGTGGTTAGAGTTTTGGATGGAACTCTGTTTGTCAGGGTAAATGTCTGGGTATTTGATTTTTACCTTATTTATCTACTGGGATGTGACTACAGTCCCCTGCTCAGGCTTAAAGCTGGCTTTGTGATTGGAGTGCTGGCACAACCTGTCAGCCCAACTTACTTCATAAGGTTGGTGTGAGATAAAATGGGAAAAACCTAAACTCTACCCTGAGCTCTTTTGCAGGAAGCTTTGGATTTTTAAATAATCAAACAAGTACTTATGAAATATTTAATGAAAATATAAGCAACACTAGGCACTGGAGGGGAAAAAGCAGGGAAGAGTTGTTTATACTAGCTTGTGACCAGATGTAGAAAAAAAAGAAAGCTTTTCACAGGTTCATGACAAATTGAAGCTCTTTGCATATTAGAAGGTTTTAATTTGCAAACCTTTGCAAATGTCAGTATAGGTTAAAATCAAAGATAACTATCACTGGTCCATGAAAGAGGAAGGCAGGGGGGGAAAACTCACATACTGACAAACTTTTCATTGGAATCTCCAACATGCCAAATGAAAGTGTGCCAGAATTTGCATTAATTTAATCTTGTGGATGGATTTCAGGCAGCTGCTTTTCTTGCATCCCTTTAAGCTCTAGGAAAGCTTTGTGCCTTGACCTCTGGCCTGTCTTCATCCCCCTCCCCCTGCCTTTCAGTTCCCTGATGGACTCTAATGAGTCTACAGCCCCACCAACAGCCACTTAGACAGGCATTAATTGTAAGCGCTGGGAAAGCAATAATTAAGAGATAATGAGGAAGCCTTTGTGTGTGTCTGAGCGTCCTGTGCCCATGTCAGCAAACAAGCTGCGTGGGTGCTGAACACCCAGTTACTCCTCTTTACCGGCTTAGCTTGTTGGCCTCAAATGGGGCTGATGCAATCAGCCAAAACACCCTGGAAGCTTGTCAATGCTCAATAACTAGTTTTGCTATTAGAAGAGTTAAGGGAAGAATTTCTAAGGGTGTGATATTTTTTGTACAGTTTTAGGATATGACCATACTCCCTGAAGCCGATGGTATATGCTTGTCTTCTGACATGCTTGTCTTCTGACTGACTTCTTATTGCTTATTCTTTTCATCCCATCCCTGCACAACACATTTATTTATTTTTATTTTTATTTTTATTCCGTTTATATCCCGCCCTTCTCCGAAGACTCAGGGCGGCTTACAAGCTTAGCAGTAGCTTGTGAAAGCAGTTTGAGAAAAGGTTGACTCAGCCTTCCATCCTTCCGAGGTAGGTAAAATGAGGACCCAGATTGTTGGGGGCAATAAGCTGACTTTGTAATAATGCCGCTTGGGGGTGTGTGTGAAAGCCCTAATAAGCAGGCATATACATAGAATGAAGGCTACTGCTAAGCTTGTAAGCCACCCTGAGTCTTCCGAGAAGGGCGGGATATAAATGGAAATAAAATTAAAAATAAATAAAATAAATGTCAATAAATGAAAGAATAAAAAACTGACTTTACACATAATCTAAATACGGTATGTGGCTTGTTTGCGCTGGCTTAGCATGGCTTGTGAATCATGGTTTATGGCTTAGTGTTATATATGAATAAATCACTTTGTACTTTTGTTCAAGACAACATGGTTAAAATAAGGCATGTTGTAGCACAGTATTTGACTCCAACTGCAAAAGTTGATAGATAAGTTCTATTAATGGCACTGAAATAAGTTCAGGAAAGAGGGTGAAGCAACTTTTCATCAATTGTCACCAATAGTTTGCATTTGTCATGGTCTCTAATATTTCTTTATCTCTCTATCTACCAGATGTATGTTCTGCCTTTCTGAATTACTAAATTTAATTCTAAATTGTTGTGAGATGGGCAGCTATATAAATTCAATCAACCAATAGGAAGATCAATTTACAAAATATACTTCAGATTAGCAGCCACCTTGTTGTTTTTTTAAGGCAAGAATGTTGGGTTATTTGAAATACTGATAAATAAATTAGGATATAAGATTTAACAGACCCAAGCTGCTTCAAAAGAAGAAGGTATTTTAAGTGCTTCAAATCCTTTGCATGTTGAGTGCAACAAACTAATAGAATAGCTGACACACTGATGATGAAGTTGATCCTTATGTGTGAACATGGGGTCATCAAATAAAAGCCTGTATATGTGCAATGCAATGTGTGAATAGAAATGATTGGGTAAGCTATACTCTGCAGAAATGCATGAAAGGCTGATCCGCATTCAGCTTCCACTTGGTTAAACCAGGACAGCAAATACAAACCCAGCCACCTTCTTTTCAGCAAAACATTTCTTAACTTATGTCACATCCCTTTCCACACATTTACAGGCTTTTGCCTTTGTCCTAAAATTCTTGTGCTTAAATTCATAGGGTCTGACTTCTAAAGGAAAGGTATTATTAAAAGTGACCTGATGTGTTTATAAGCCTTTTTTTTTTTAGTTTCTATTTCTGGTTTCTTAGTATTAGAATAGAGTATGTGCTTGCGCTTCTACTAGCAGTTTACAATTATTTTTTATCAAGACATGTACACTCCTACTCTGACATCCACAACTGCTTATATGTATAAGCACAAAAATATAAAATATGCAAAGCAGGTGGGAAAACAATACACTGTTTAAATAGGACTTGCAAATAAAAGATTAAACTGTGGACATTCTTAATTCCAGGGAACCAACCAAGGATGCCATCATCTAGAATATTCCATCCTATTTACTTCTTGTCTGGTTTTATATTTATCCAAAGAGAGTTATCCATATTTCATAATCAAGTACTTTTATGGGACTGTATTACCATTTTGCTTTCTTTAAGATTCTACTTTCCCTAGTCTCATTTTGTATACTTCTGTGAACTTGGAAAGTTCAACCATGAAGTCCCTGCATGCCTGCTCATACTTATGAGTAGCATTATGGTTCATTCAGCAACTCATAGGGAAGAGAGAATCACACTTTGCTGTCACAGTGATGGGATAACTTGTTTGGTAGTGCTCACTGGTTTCTATACAAGGTCAGTAATTCACTAAATAACAGAACAGAATAACAGAATAACAGAATTGGAAGGGATCTTGGAGGTCTTCTAGTCCAACCCCCTGCTCAGGCAGGAAACCTTATACATTTCAGACAAATGGTTGTCCAGTCTCTTCTTAAAAACTTCCAGTGTTGGAGGATTCACAGCTTATGGAGGGCGGTTGTTCCACTGATTAATTGTTCTGTCAGGAAGTTTCTCCTTAGTTCTAGGTTGCTTCTCTCCTTGATTAGTTTCCATCCATTGCTTCTTGTCTTGCCTTCAGGTGCTTTGGAGAATAGCTTGACTTCCTCTTCTCTGTGGCAGCCCCTGAGATATTGGAACACTGCTGTCATGTCACCCCTAATCCTTCTTTTCATTAAATTAAATCTTTGTCTACTGAAAAGCAACCTCGTGACGCAGAATGAGCTTTTGTGAAAGAGGTAATACCACCTGGGTTTTTTCCCAACTATGCCAATGGTCCTTCAGCCATTTAGCATATGAGAGCTTCAAACTGAATAAAGAAAGGGGCACACACATTGGCCTCACTGTGTTCTCTTTCAGATTTCCAGGTATAGGTAGTCCTTGACTTATGACCATAATTGAGCCCCAAATTTCCATTGCTAAACAAGACAAATATTGAGTTTTGCCCCATTTTACCATCTTTCTTGCCCACAGTTGTTAAGTTAGTAATAGGTTGTTAAGTGAATCTAGCTTTCCCATTGGCTTTACTTGTCAGAAGTTTGCAAAAGATGATCACATAGCTCCGGGACACTGCAACTGTCATAAATACATGCCAGTTGCCAAGTGTCTGAATTTTGATCATGTGACTATGGGGATAAGTCATTTGTTTCAGTGCCGCTGTAATTTTTAATGGTTACTAAATGTATGGTTGTAAGTCAAGGCTTAACTGTTGTCTGAAACAGAGATGCTCCTGCATTAGTTTGAACACAAGTAAAAATTTCCCTGTGATCCAGAAGTTTTCTTTATTTAGGATCCTAATTACCAATCCTGGAAACAATTCTAACCTTTTAAAGCACAAGTATACGGTATTAAATTATCAAAACTCTAGCTAAATGTACCTCTAGTTAAAATCAGTAGAAAGTAGGCATTTTTAATTGTATGCATATATACCAGGATTTATTCTTATTCTTCAGTGTTTAATTCTTAAAAAATAATATCGTCTTGAAGTGATTTAACCTGAAAATGATACAAGATCCTATTACAGGTTCTGTTATGCTACCCAAGAACAATTCATCATGCCTCTGAAAATGAAAACAACCTTAAGGACAATACTCATACTTTCTATAAGTAATGTTGAATATTTTCACTAGTAACATCTGTTTCTTATAATATTCACTTTAACGGGAATGTAGAGATGGGAATATGTAGTTTTTAAAAATAGGCTAAAAAAGAATAAAAATCTTGGCTAGGAGCTGCTGGAGGTGGGTTTGGGAGAAAACTGAATGGAAATCATTTTTTAAAAAACAAGATCTATAGTTAAGGTACCAATTCATACAACAAAAATAGAAAGAATGAGTTATTAAAATGATTATGATACCAGAAAGTTATGTTAAAAGGCTAGGTTTTAGGAGCAATGTCTGGTTTGTCAGTGCAAAGTTGAGAATAATAGAATTAAAGACAGCTAGAAATTGAACTGGATATAAAAAAATCAAGAAAATATGGGCTTGTATCAGATAATTCTGACAATTATCATTCCATTAAATATGTTTATGGTTTAAGGGGAATATCATGTAGAGGGTTGCCTTTTTGCCCTTTTTCCCCTCAAAGCTTACTTTAGAAAATAAATCCCAAAAGCAATTTTCCTACCAACTTCTGATCAGTTGTTGTTTGGGCCAGAAATCAGAGTTTCAGGAAATAGCTATGAGTATCTAGAGATAAGAGTATTAATCTTTGCTGAATACCGGTGCATATTACAATGCATCACAGAACATAAACAATACAGGTCACTTTAATCAGACTATAGTGATTAACAATATATAAATGCTTATTTTTATAACTATATATATAAATACAGTATATTCTACACGGATGATATTCAAGTTCAATTGTTGCAAATAGTTCTAGACAAAAGATGTAATCTTTTGGGATGAATGCAGCAGTCAGATTCAGGGATGAATTTCAAAGGGTTGTGTACATATTTAGTGATACTGTAGGACAAGCCTAGACAAAATACATTTCTCTGATGACTTACAACCATAAAAACATGTATTGTAAAAAATGTGTCTGAGCTGCCATCCAATCTGCAATGATTACATCAAATTAATAAAAGGTAAAATTCACCCAATATAAACACAGAACAAATTGTTTTCTCTTTCCAGATGAAAGAGAAATAAGGTATCAGAAAGTCTCTCTTCCCATATAACAACAGATTAGTTCCTTGGTGAAGTCATTCCTTGAAGACATTACTTCCAAATGCAGATGAGAGTTGCAAATACTTAACTTATTCTTTTCTTCATAGTTTTGTATCCGAAATAAGTTTTCTTTATCTGTTGGGCAACATGTAAATATGCATACTCACCTGCAGCCTAAAACAATGTAGTCCAAAAGAAAAGTATGAACAAGTCGTCTAAAAGGATTCATGTTGTAATATTACCACCTAACTAAGGAATATTGAGGTATGCATATATTGCATAGCTGAGCATTGATTTGTTGTCCTTTATTTTTAGCAAGAATATCAGAAGCATTTTAGTTAACATGCTCTGTTTACCTAAAGATTTTGTTTATGAAGTTCTGTGAATGAATATAATATTGACATAAGTTTGAAATCAGGAAGCTTCCTTCTCAGTATCCCTGCACTCTGACGAGATGATAATTCTTGCTCAACATCACCATTTCTTGGTTCCTAACAATGCCCATGTAATGAATTCAGTGCACAATCCTTCCTACATAATTAAAAGGGATGAGAGAACCTTGTTGGATTGAAGTGAGATCCATTTAGCCTAGAGTGTTTTCTAAGAGGACGGCTGCTGCTTCCCTATTGTGTGTCCCTGGCATCGTGATTGTGAAGTGGTAATTCCATTTAACCTATAATTGCTAATAGCTGTGGATCCAATCTCCCTTGAATGTGCCTGGTTTTTTTTAAGCCATCTAAATGCCATTTTCGGATGATCTAAAAGCTCTTTGCAAGGGCTTTTAACAAATGCTCTCTTGAGAACCAGACCTTTTGTTCAGCCCCACCTTCCTCACTTGCTTTGCTCTCTTATGGGTATCTTTCTTCCTTGCTCAGACATTCACTAAATAGCATCAGTACTGTCCAGAGAGGGGGCCACTTGCGGCCGCTTGCATAGGAGACCGTGTAACCTGCTGTGCCGTGCCACCACCACGAGGCCAGGCAGGTAGGTGATGGGGGTGGAGCTGCCCCAAGTGTCCTCTAGGCACCCAAACACTTTTCGCCCAGAGGGAGACTGGAAGCTTCCTCTGCTTGCAAATGGGACAGTTGGAAACCAAGGGATTCACTCTATTTCCAACTGTCCCATTTACAAGTAGACAAAACTTCCAGTATCATTTTTTTTGTCCGGGTGAAAAGCTGGACTTGCCTGCACTGCTCCAAGGGGCCAGCAGGTTGCGCTGCTGCTGTATACCATCAGCCTCTGCACACTCACCACCACTTCTGCTGGCCACACCAACCCCTGGGCTTATATTTGGGGCAGGGCTTATATTAGGGCCACCCGAAAAAAAATCAGGCTAGCGCTTATTTTTGGGGAAACACAGTAATTAATTATGTGCTGTTTGTAGACATAAAATAAACTTTCAGGTGTATCAGGGCTCCTTCTGAGGAGTGCTGCCGTTAATAATACAGTTGTTAAGTGAATTTGGCTTTTCCATTGACTTTGCTTATCAGAAGATATCAAAAGGTGATCAAATGACCCCAGGACACTGCAACATAAATATAAGTCAATTGCCAAGCATCTGAATTTTGATCACATGACCAGGGGGTTGCTGCAATGGTCTTAAGTGTGAAAAATGTTCATAACTCACTTTTTTCAATGCTATTGTAACTTCGAACAATCACTAAATGAACTGTTGTAAATCAAGGACTACCTGTAATTTGTTTTAGCTAATAAAGGCTGCCAGAGGGCAAGGTATTGAGAGCTCCTAATTTTCCCTGTAATAGAGTGAAGATTCCTCTTGCCTAGCAATTCTTGTTATATTAACTGTAGTAAAAAACAAAGCAAGAGGCTAGCAGTGAAATCTTTTAGTAGGACAGCCAGAAAGACCAATCTGTATCTCTTGAAAATTGGACTGCTTTTGGAGTAATCAGTCAAAGCTTGCTTTTAGAAGTTGAAAAAGTTAGAGTGAAATGTAGTTGGGCGACCCATTTGCTTTCTTTTTGAACCTCCCTTTTTTTCTGGCAATCCCTTTTCTGGGAACTTCATTACATCTAGTAGCATCATACCCAAACCTTTCAAAAGCATTTTTGTGCTGCCCTACAAGTATTTTCACCACTGTTGTGCTTGTAGTGCCACGGATTTCCCACAACCCGATCAGTTCCCTCTCCAGCTTATCATGGGGGAGTGCAAAAGTTGGTGCGCAACAGGTTTGCCTCCTGTTTATTATGAGGAAATGAGGAAAAAAGAAATCATGGTTGTACAATTTAAGGAAGTATGGTGAAAATACAGCCAAGCGTGACTTTAGCAGGGAAAAAGGGAGTTGAGCTGAGAAGTGAGATGAGGCAAGAGGTTTTGCCAATGGGAAACCATCTGGTTCATCACTCTAACTTAAAGTCAGAAGTTAATCAGGTCAACCACAACCAATCAGTTACCCAAGCCCAGTGGCATCATCAGAGGAATGCAGTACTGCAAAATCAATCTAGATTAGCATAAGTACTACTTATGGAGGGCTCATGGAGGCTCTATTTCCATAATCATGCAGCATAATACATTGCGGTTTCTAGCAGCATGAATTGATTAGTTAAAGAAGGCTTTTAAAATTAGTCCAAAGACTGCATGAAATGAGGCTGAATCTTCCTACTGTTCCACAGCTACAGGCTGCCTATCCTCCACATAGGATGTTTCTAGAAGCAATCCTCCTCCTCTGCAATTTTTTGCACAATGCTTTGTTAATAATTAAAATCTCATATAAAAATTCAGTGACAATTTTCAGATGTTGGCATTCCCATGTGATATCTCATGAAATGTCAGAGATTGTAAAAGGTATTTCATGGGGGCAGTGATGCCGTTTGAGGATCTGGAGCCCCACATGCACCATGCAGCCCCCACATATTTTGTTCTAGCATCCAAATTTTCCTTAGAGATGCTTTGCTGAAGGGCAATCAAAATTAACATCTATGTAACATAAATATCCAAAGTCAGTAGGAAGTGACACTGGAATTTGGTGCGCAAATGCTGGAATATTACCAAAATTTATCTTTTGACAATGCAATGTACAAGTCAAGGACTGTATCTGGTTATGGCAAACATCTGAAAAATAATAGGAAGATAGTGGAGCAAGTGTTACCTCTCATTGTTCTGGGATATGATTTTCTAAAGGATGCAAGCAATCTGTTGTTGAACTATTCACACTTATGCACAACATAAATTGGTTCTGGTGCCTCTGGCATCTCACCAATTTATCCAGCTGTCTGGGGATCTGGCCTACAGTAACTCATAGGTTTCCTGAATAGTCTGTCATTGCATTTCAGATCCCTCTGTGATTTTTATTTTTATTTTTCAGCAAGGCAGAAAGCCATCTAGCCTCCTCCTGTAGTATACCGTATATTTCTCCTTGATTTATGAATGCTTTGCATTTTTGGTGTGGGTGGAATTCTGGTCTTATCTTGAAAAACAGTAAGATTCCTGTGGTGCCTGGCCTGTAAGGGCTAAATGATTTTGTGGTGTTTTTGTTTTGTTTTGGAATACTCATATTTTAGTCAGATCACGTGTGATGCTCAAATGCTAAGCACAATTGCATTTATATGCCAACACAGTCATTTTAGATTTGCTGTTATAGTAAAGGGCAGATCTTAGAGCAAATTTCTTTCAGGATTTTCCAGAGTTTATTTAAGCCAATGTGTTGAACTCACACAGAGAAGACCAAAAAGGGCAATCTTTTTCTTTTTATCTCCAACACTTTACTTTCTGATATAATCTTTCTCTTTTCTCTCAAGCAAAACATAATAGGGAAGGAAAGCTCTTATTAGTGATCTGATCTTACAAAGTTCTTCTGAAATTAAGTCAAGGGTTTTATGAAATAGCTCAGGAGCCACTAATTGACTATGTCTGTGATGACATCTTATTTTGAGAAAAAAACAACAACCCAGACAGATATCCCAGATGGATCCACAGATGATTTGAGAATCAGGTAAGAAGCAATTATTAGCTTCAATAAAAAAAAGAATGAGGAGGTGGGGGGGGGGAGAGGAATGATAGTAATATATTCCATTTGTAAATTTCCTGTGATTTCCTTAATTTGTTCCTTTTTGCCATTAAAATGTATCAACTGCAACAACCACAACAAAAAAAACCCCTGTTAAGATGAAAAAGAGTTTGCATCTTATCTTTTCGTGGATAAAATGTATCAACATTTTGTCTGATATAACTTTGTCTCCTTGGTCTGTCTTTCATTGAAGTTTAGTATTTTAAGAGCAAATTTTAAAAATAAAATAGAGATGGCCCAATAATTCATCCATTTTAGTAAAATGGGGTGGAGCTCAGTGGAAGGGCATAAGCTTCAGTCATTGGTATTTTGAAGTAGGAAAGATCAACACTAAAACTAGAAGACTTCTGGGGAAAAAATCCCTTGGATCTTCTTTGTAACTGGGACAAACTCTGTCATGACAAATCATAGTTTTTGGACTGGGTTCTTCAATCAAGGCGATTCCAAAATGACAACTGTTTAAATATGTTTATCTTATGAAGCCTGGTCTGTCTTTTATTAAGATTATTGCTTTTTCTTTTTTGGATGCTAAAACTGACACCTTTGGCTTAACTAAGATCTAGCATAATTTTATCTGTTTCCTCTTCCTGCTAATCCTCAATTCAGTGTCAAGGAAGAAAATAGAAATATATTGTATCTGTTTTTACCTTTATATCTGCACTTGGATAAACTAATATTGGCTTGAACTCTGATTTACTATAATGTTAGTAAAATTTAAACCTTATTCCTATAAATTACAGTTAAAAATAACTACCGTATATACTTGAGTATAAGCCGAATTTTTCAGCCCACTTTTTGGGCTGAAAAAATCCACTTCGGCTTATACTCCAGTGAACAAAAAAAAAAGAACTTACCGAGGACTTGCGCGCGGCCGAGGCTTCGGTGCTTCCGGGATCGCGCGTACCTCTCCCAAGCCGCCGCCGTCCGGAGACCTGCCGAAGTTTGGGGAGGTTTGGGGAGGTGCGCGCGCACCTCCCCAAACCTCCCCAAACGTCGGCAGGTCTCCGGACCTCCGCGCCCTGCCTGCCTGCTTCTTTCCGCTGCCTGGCTGCCCTACGATGTAACCCGCTTCATGATAGAGTGCGACGCCTGCAAGGACTGGTTTCATGGCAGGTAACACAAAGCGGGTGGATCCGCGCTCCGCAAGCCTCTGCCGGCGGCAGGGCGCGGATCCAGCCGGCGGCAGAGGCTTGCGGAGCGCGGATCCAGTGGGGGGGAAAAGCCCTTTAGCAGGATTTGCCTGCATGCCGGCGGAGGGTGGATCCGCGCTCCGCAAGCCTCTGCCGCCGGCTGGATCCGCGCCCTGCCGCCGGCAGAGGCTTGCGGAGCGCGGATCCAGTGGGGGGGAAAAGCCCTTTAGCAGGATTTGCCTGCATGCCGGCAGAGGGTGGATCCACGCTCCGCAAGCCTCTGCCGCCGGCTGGATCCGCGCCCTGCCGCCGGCAGAGGCTTGCGGAGCGCGGATCCAGTGGGGGGGAAAAGCCCTTTAGCAGGATTTGCCTGCATGCCGGCGGAGGGTGGATCCGCGCTCCGCAAGCCTCTGCCGCCGGCTGGATCCGCGCCCTGCCGCCGGCAGAGGCTTGCGGAGCGCGGATCCAGTGGGGGGGAAAAGCCCTTTAGCAGGATTTGCCTGCATGCCGGCGGAGGGTGGATCCGCGCTCTGCAAGCCTCTGCCGCCGGCTGGATCCACGCCCTGCCGCCGGCAGAGGCTTGCGGAGCGCGGATCCACCCTCCGCCGGCGGCAGAGGCTTGCGGAGCGCGGATCCATCCGCCGGCGACAGAGGCTCGATCCGCCGTTCTGCAAGCCTCCGCCGCCGGTTAATACCCTGTATTCAGCTCTGGGAAGTGGGGGGAAGGGGGAGAGAGGGGGAGTTTGGGAGGAGGGGGAGGGGGAGCTCCACGGTGCAAAAATAAAGCCCTGCCGCTCTTCGCGTTGCTTGCCCGACTGGCTGTCACGGGACCGCACGGATCGCCTCGCTCCCACCGGCAGCTGATTCCTTCGAGTTTGGTCTCGAGCGATTTTGCATTTTCTCCAGTGCTGAAAGCCACTCGGCGGATCCCAGCCTCGGCTTATACTTGAGTCAAGAACTTTTCCCAGTTTTGGGGGGTAAAATTAGGGGTCTCGGCTTATACTCGAGTCGGCTTATACTCAAGTATATACATTGGTAGACAATTGTAGTTAATTGAAAATGGAAATAAGTCAATATTTTGTCCTAACAGCCGTGCCATAAGTGGGTTAGGAAAGGGGAAGGAAGTAAAACTATGACTAGATAATCCATTGTTTATTGTTACAATTGAATGTCAAATTAGGTCTGTGAAATTCTTAACTTTTTGAACTCCAATCTTTTTGTCTGAATACACGCTGAATATCATTCTTTTCTATCATTTAGTATTGCTCTTAATTACTAACCATGGGAGAGCAGCATTATTAAAATTTGTTAAACTTTTATGGGCTGCAATTTATGGGCATTGTTTATTGTTCAAAATAATTTGGTGACCTTTAATTGCATGTAACTGAAGTTACAAAATATTCTGTACTTGTTTCTATCTCTGTGGCGATTGCTAAAACAGCTTGCACATTAAAAGACCTCTGGTCCCCTTGCTTAGAGAAAAGGAATCTTATTTTGCTATCAATTTCAGTCTGTTGCCTCCTTGTTGTAACTGAGCTCTGGTATCAGACATGCTCTTATATTAGCTCTAAGAAGGTAGTTTTGTTAAAGGCTTCTAATGCTATTAATCTTGGGCAAGTTTTCAGCTCTTAATTATATTGATTGTGCATTTTGTAATCTAGTAAAGCACCACAAAGCTTCTGATTACCTATCATGTTATTGACATGATTTAGTGACAATGGGGATCAACTGGGCCATCCTTAGTAATGCATGGCAGTGAATCTTACATTTGACTGAAAGCATCATTTCATTCTAGTGTAGATGTGGATTAAAGTTTCATGGAAAAGCTTGAGCTTGACCAAAAGTTTTTTAGAAATGTGCTGAAATGCTGAATAAAATCTTGTTTCTAAACCTATTGATTTGGTTGGGTAGCTTGTTCTTCACTAATCTGCATGGCTCAGTTTGAATTTATAGCATGTGTGATGTGACCTTCTTTGTATTGTAGCTTGCATTATTAAAATAGGTTGTAATGCTACATACTTGATGATCAAACAGATCTCCTTAGTTTTGATGAACTGTCAGAAAGCAATCCTGAAGATTTGTCCTAGCATCTTTGTCAAGTTTGCATCAAATGTGGTACACGCCTTGTTTTCTTTATTGAGAACTTTACTCGTACACATAAACATACTTAATAATGTTTATTGGTCTAAATAATACAAAAAATACAAATGAGTGAACTATATTTAAAGCCTAGAACTAGAGAACACCCATTTGATAACGAGTAAGTACTGTACACACAGATACAGATGCCCTTCTCAATAATATATATCTGGGTCCTCATTTTACCTACCTCGGAAGGATGGAAGGCTGAGTCAACCTTGAGCCTGGTGGGACTTGAACCTGCACTAATTGCAGGCAGCTGGTGTTACTTAAGGAGGCATTAGCCCACTGCTCCACCAAGGCTTGAAAAGATAGTACAGGATTATAATCCAGAAGGACCTAGGTTTTTCTAGCAGGGTCGTCTTCTTTAGAACTGTATGCCTACCTCTCCCTTTATCTTTACTTATTTTTCTATCCAACTAGTTGTGTGAATTTGACATTGTAATGCACTGGTGGATGGATTAGGTTCACTTTGAAATGTCCTTGATAATGATTGAAGCAGGCACCAGGCTAGCCAAGAGGGGCCAGGGGAGGTGAAGGCTTGCTTTGTCTCAACCCGCCAATTAGTTCAATGGAAGTGGAAACTGCAAGAATCATCTGTGATGAAATGAGGGCTCCTGGCCCTTATCCCTGCTGACAGCCTGTCCTATTTGATCCATCATTTGGCCTGCTGCTCCTTGAAAGTGAACTGCCAATGTTTTATCTATTCCTGGAGACACCTTCATGCTAAAAGGTGTTTCATTTGGCTCTAAATTTTGGCATGAAATTTAGCAACAGTCCTGTCAAAGCACAGACTTTGGTTAAGCAAAACAAACAGGAAAAAAATGTTTTTCCAGAAACCTGCTAATCTTTTACTGGTTTAGAAATATTTTAGCATATAGTCAGTAAGAAGAGAAATTTGCTGTCGGAATGCTTATTAAGCAGCACCCCTGGGAGCATTAGGTGGTCATCTAAGGCGCAAAGTTAAGAAGGGCGTCAATTTTTAAGGGAAAAAAAACTAAAAAACCCCACCCCTTTTGGTACATTTATTAATAAACACTGAAGTGCTAATTTTTCATTTGAAGGAAAAGGAAATAATGTTCTTGGCCAGAGCTCAATTCCTTTATTGGTCTGGGCCTTGCTTATCTAGGAGACAGAGGAGATAGCTCAGAAAAATGTTAATATGTCAAAACTATGCTGTATAAGGGTGGATGATGTTGAGGTGCCTCCAAGTTCTTCTATGAGTTATAGTGTCTTGGCTTTAAGAGAGAATCTTATTGAGTTGGAGGAAGAAGTGTCTTTAAGCCATATTCCTGCATATCTATAGCCTTGCTTTTATCAACACTCTATCTTCTTTGATGGCAACAATGGATCAGGAGTGAGAGGTGCTTGGGGGGTGGGGGAGGGGGGGATTAGTTATTTGCTTTGTTTAATGAAGTACTTATTGATATGTAAACAAGTGAGTGCTTGAAAGAGATTTATAAGTCTATAAATGAAGTGACATTTGGACATATTTGGACATATTACAGTATTTGGAAATGATTCTAGGAACATGCATTGATGATTAGATGCATAATTTAGGAGATTAAAGCTATCAAAATATAGGATGTGAAATACTTTTTGGACAATACGGAAGCTGAGGACAAATGGCCAATCATCACAAGTAACAATTTAAGGGGGTGGGAATCCTTAGCATTTATTTGGGCAATAGATAATTCAAGGGATACCAGTCTATGCAGAAGTATGCTTAGGGAAGCCATATGAGAAAGCCAATGGGATGAAACAGATACCAGAGATTTCATCTGGGTTCAACTTCCTATCAAATGACAAAACTAGTAACCTAAGCTAATTACTGTTTTTCACACTAACCTATTTCTTAGCTCCTCCATCAGAAAAATATGGGACAATCAGGTATAGCAGGGCATTCCACCATGTGATAGATGCATATGTTGGTTACATTACTTTATTCACAATTATTAAATAAATCCGAGTAGTCAAAATTCCTGTATTTATTAGAAGGTCAAACTTTGACATTTACTTCTCTGGTATTTTATGTGTAAATGTATAAGTGTGTGGGAGAGACAGAGAGAATTGACTCCTTTACTGAAGAGGATAGCAGAAAAAGATACGTCAAGGACAACAACAAAAAAATCCCACCACGATAAAATAAAGGATTTATTTTATATTTCTCTATTTGGTCTGTTCTTAGGATGTTTTTTTCATCCATTTGTTATTGTTTGATTATACATTCCATTGTTATTTTAGAAAAGATACTTTAAACAAGCACTGTGATGACACAGAAAACTCGGTGTCCATGGTGAACATTTGTACCTGTTTTGTATGCAGAAATTTCATCTATCAAACATTTAAAAGCAATGTTCCTCAACTTAATGAACTGTTGTCCAAAAGTGTTAGACTTTAGTTTCATAATGCCCAGTCTTGCTCAACTGGTGTAAAAGTTCCAATGAAAGAGAAGATATGTAGTTCAGGGTTGTGCTGTGGAGCCCCTAATGTTCTGAGTTCGGTTGTTTGTTTTTAGTCGTTTCACTACCCAACTAAGTAACATAATCAGTGCAAATAAGGAGTGGTTTAATCTCTGCTTATATACAGTCCCAAGCATTGGTAAGTATGTGGTTTTCTCCTTGGTATTACTTGATAAGGGTTTTGTTTTCTGCTTGTTTGATTCTTTATCTGGGTGTTGGCTTCTGGAGAGGAAATGTCTGGTCCTCACATTTCCTTCTTAGCTTTTTTAATTCTATTGTATGGTGCATAAATATGATTTATTTCTATGTGTCTATTGATGGCTTATTTGTCTGAATGTCAAGCTTCTAGAAATTCCCTAGCATTTTTTTAATTTAACTTGGTCCAGTATGCTTACGGCTTCCCAGTTTACTGTGGTTAAGTTTGCCCATGTGTTGTTGTTGTTGTTGTTAGTTGCGAAGTCGTGTCCGACCCATCGCGACCCTATGGACAATGTTCCTCCAGGCCTTCCTGTCCTCTACCATCTTCTGGAGTCCAGTTAAGCTCACGCCTACTGCTTCAGTGACTCCATCCAGCCACCTCATTCTCTGTCGTCCCCTTCTTCTATTGCCCTCAATCTTTCCCAGCATTAGGCTCTTCTCCAGTGAGTCCTTCCTCCTCATTAGGTGGCCAAAGTATTTGAGTTTTAGCTTCAGGATCTGGCCTTCTAAAGAGCAGTCAGGGTTGATCTCCTCTAGGACTGACCGGTTTGATCGCCTTGCAGTCCAAGGGACTCGCAGGAGTCTTCTCCAGCACCAGAGTTCAAAGGCCTCAATTCTTTTGCGCTCAGCCTTTCTTATGGTCCAACTTTCACTGCCATACATTGCAACTGGGAAGACCATAGCCTTGACTATACGCACTTTTGTTGACAGGGTGATGTCTCTGCTTTTTAGTGTGCTGTCTAGATTTGCCATGGCTTTCCTCCCTAGGAGCAAGCGTCTTTTAATTTCTTGACTACAGTCCCCATCTGCAGTGATCTTGGAGCCCAGGAAAATAAAATCTGTCACTACCTCCATTTCTTCCCCATCTATTTGCCAGGAATTAAGAGGGCCGGATGCCATGATCTTAGTTTTCTTAATGTTTAGTTTTAACCCAACTTTTGCACTCTCCTTCTTCACTCGCAACAAGAGACTCTTCAGTTCCTCTTCACTTTCTGCCATTAGAGTGGTATCATCTGCATATCTTAGGTTGTTGATATTTCTTCCAGCAATCTTAATTCCAACTTTTGATTCATCTAGCCCTGCCTTTCTCATGATGTGCTCTGCATATAAGTTAAATAGGCAAGGCGACAGTATACAGCCTTGCCGGACTCCTTTCCCAATTTTGAACCAATCAGTGGTTCCGTGTCCAGTTCTCACTGTTGCTTCTTGGCCCGCATATAGGTTTCTCAAGAGACAAATAAGATGTTCTGGTACTCCCATCTCTTTAAGAACTTGCCACAGTTTGTTATGATCCACACAATCAAAGGCTTTAGCATAGTCAATGAAGCAGAAGTAGATGTTTTTCTGGAACTCTCTAGCTTTTTCCATGATCCAGCGTATGTTGGCAATTTGATCTCTAGTTCCTCTGCCTCTTCGAAATCCTGCCTGTACTTCTGGTAGTTCTCGATCCACATACTGCTGGAGTCTAGCTTGTAGGATTTTAAGCATAACTTTACTAGCATGAGAAATGAGTGCAATGGTGCGATAGTTTGAACATTCTTTGGCACTGCCTTTCTTTGGAATTGGAATGTAAACTGATCTTTTCCAATCCTGTGGCCACTGTTGAGTTTTCCAAATTTGCTGGCAAATTGAGTGTAGCACTTTTACTGCATCGTCTTTTAAGATTTTGAATAGCTCAGCTGGAATACTGTCACCTCCACTAGCTTTGTTGTTGCTCAGCTTTTCTAAGGCCCACTTCACTTCACATTCTAGGATGTCTGGCTCGAGGTCAGTGACCACCTCATTGTGATTATCAGGGACGTTAAGCTCATTCTTGTATAGTTCTTCTGTGTAATTTTGCCATCTCTTCTTAATCTCTTCTGCCTCTGTTAGGTCCCTGCCATTTTGGTCCTTTATCATGCCCATTTTTGCATTGAACGTTCCCTTCATCTCTCCAATTTTCTTGAAAAGATCTCTGGTCCTCCCTATTCTATTGTTTTCTTCTATTTCTTTGCACTGTTCATTTAAGAAGTCATTCTTATCTCTTCTAGCTATTCTCTGGAATTCTGCATTCAATTGGGCGTATCTTTCTTTTTCTCCCTTGCCTTTTGCTTCCCTCCTTTCCTCAGCTATTTGCAAAGCTTCCTCAGACAGCCATTTTGCTTTCTTGCATTTCTTTTTCTTTGGGATGGTTTTGGTTGCTACCTCTTGTACAATGTTGCGAACCTCTGTCCATAGTTCTTCAGGCACCCTGTCTATCAGATCTAATTCCTTAAATCTATTTGTCACCTCTACTGTATATTCAACAGGGATATGATTTAATTCATACCTGACTGGCCTAGTGCTTTTCCCTACTTTCTTCAGTTTAAGCTTAAACTTTGCAACAAGAAGCTCATGGTCTGAGCCACAGTCAGCTCCTGGTCTTGTTTTTATTGACTGTATAGAGCTTCTCCATCTTTGGCTGCAGAGTACATAGTCAATCTGATTTCTGTGTTGACCGTCTGGTGATGTCCATGTGTAGAGCCGTCTCTTGGGTTGTTGGAAAAGGGTGTTTGCTATGGCCATCGTATTCTCTTGACAAAATTCTATCAGCCTGTGCCCTGCTTCATTTTGTACTCCAAGGCCAAACTTGCCTGTTATTCCGGTTATCTTTTGGCTTCCTACTTTAGCATTCCAATCCCCCATGATGATAAGGACATCATTTTTTGGTGTTAGTTCTATAAGGTGCTGTAGGGCTTCATAGAACCGGTCAATTTCATCCTCTTCAGCACTGGTGGTTGGGGCATAGACTTGGACTATTGTGATCTTGAATGGTTTGCCTTGGATTCGAACTGAGATCATTCTGTCATTTTGAGGATTGTATCCCAGTATTGCTTTTCCTACTCTTTTATTGACTATGAAGGCTACTCCATTTCTTCTGAGGGATTCTTGCCCGCAGTAGTATACCTGATGGTCATCTGAATTAAATTCACCCATTCCTGTCCATTTTAGTTCGCTGATACCTAAGATGTCGATGTTCAGTCTTGTCATCTCTTGTTTGACCACGTCCAGCTTTCCTTGATTCATGGATCTTACGTTCCAGGTTCCTATGGAGAAAAAATCTTTACAGCATCGGACTTTCCTTTCACTACCAGACATATCCACAGCTGAGCGTCCTTTCGGCTTTGGCCCAGTCGCTTCATTCTTTCTGGCGCTACTAGTACTAGCCCTCTGCTCTTCCCCAGTAGCATATTGGACGCCTTCCGACCTGAGGGGCTCATCTTCCAGCGTCATATCGTTTTGCCTTTTGGTACTGTCCATAGGGTTTTCATGGCAAAGAAACTGGAGTGGGTTGCCATTTCCTTCTCCAGTGGATCACGTTTTGTCAGAACTCTCTGCTATGACCTGTCCGTCTTGGGTGGCCCTGCACGGCATAGCTCATAGCTTCATTGAATTACGCAAGCCCCTTCGCCACGACAAGGCAGTAATCCATGAAGGGGGCAGTAATCCATGAAGGGGATGCCCATGTGTTATGAGCTAAAGGAGTTTTCATTGTAAGTTGTGACTGCTAGTTGCTACATGCATTCTGCTAGACGGCTGCCTACATAATGGTTGTTATAGTCCTAAACCACAGGTCTGCAACCCGCGGCTCCGGAGCCACAAGCTGTCTCCTGCGGCTCCCAGTCCTCTGCCATGTGCAGTCCAAAAAAAAAAGTGGGACTAAAAAAGTTCAACCAATTCAAATATGCAGGGTAGGTGCATATCTCGCCTTGTCTCCACTCTTCAGTCAAACCCTGTTCTGCGCATGCGCGCATGTACACGCATGTGCACACATTTTTTGTGGCTCCCAGTTTTTCCTTTTGTGAGGGAACCGGTTCCGAGTGGCTCTTTCACTGTTTCAGGTTGCTGACCCCTGTCCTAAACCATATGTTATTTCTGACTACAACTATTGTAGACCTACCATATCTGGGCTGCAGGACTTGGCCTGACCACAGGATGGCAGCAGGATTAGAGCTTGCAGTTTTTATTTGCTACCTTATAGAGAGGTCTTCCTTCCAGGTTTTTATAACTGAGGTCTGGTAACATCAGATTGAGAAAGGCTGTTTAAAGGTACTCTTATGATAAAAAGGGGATGAAAGAGTGTATTGTTTCACAATACACTTAATAAACTTAATAAACTTCCTGTACTTTCCTTGAATCACAGGTAAAATGAAATGAGCAGGACTCAATTAAGGTAAAATGAAATAGGCAGGGCTCAATCAAATTTAGCAATCATCTTTGGAAATAAAAATGAGACAGCTGGACACAATTAGAAAATCATCCAAAAGCTATCCAGAGGGATGGAATAGTAATGAGACCCTGGAGATAAAAGCATCAATGATAGTCTGCTTTTGGAAAAGTATTGAAAAGGAGGTTGTATAAAATGCAGTGGGGTGATTCCAATGTATTTTTCTCAGTAGCACATCAAAACCATCCCACTTCTTTTCCTAAAAAAAATTCCAAACATTTAACAATTGTGTCTTGCAAGTTTCAGCACCTATACAATAAAGAAAAAAAAATTATAAAGAAGAGACTTCTAACTTTCATTGCAACAAGTAGAATAACTCTTCACCCCCTATAAGGTTACAAACAAATATCTTTTCATCCCAAATCCCATCCTTTGTCTATAAGCAAATCCATAAAATATCCATTTTTCAATCCTAGTGTCAGCAGAAAGTCCATAAAGGGTTGCCATAACATTGCAAAAAAAAAGTCTTATTTAACCTTGTTGAAATAAACTAATTTTATATTCCTTTCTTTTATTTCTAACAGTCTTAGTCTTTAATTCAGTTGGATAACATTGTAGGATTTGATTTCTCATTCTGAAGGTTGTTGGCTTTGCTTTCAAAGAGTTGTCTTCAATTCAACATACCTCCCCCAAAAGTCCCTATTCTATCCCTTTTCCAAAAACTTGCCAATTTTTTTCTCTCCCCCCCCCCACCATAAACAGACTAGCTTTGTGAATAGGAGAAGTAGGAGTTAGATTTGATTCATATTAGTAGGTCAAACATTTTTTGTAGTTTTATGCTTGAATACGGTACCCTCTCATTTGGGATGATACAAAAATTATTAAAATATGTGGTGAAATGTATGTGTCATCACTTGAAGTTGTCAAGATACACATTAATCAGCCTTTCCGAAAAAGCAGCTTAAGGGAATAAAATTATTCCAACCTTTGTATGTTTCTAAGAGATGTGAAAAAATGTGACACAGCAGTCTCAACAAGACAATTGTTTGAGTGTCTTGTGGAGACAGAGAGCTCTACTTTAATGCTTCCATCAGTTTAATCTGTCATTTCACCACCTTTGTGAAAAAACTACTTTTTGCGAGAAGAATGTTGCGAGTGCTCTGCTGTTTTAATATCAACATTTCTCTGAATTTCAAGAGGCTTTCAAAACAAAGCACCTCACTGAACCTTTGTGCATTTGTACGTGTGATAAGAGAAATTGCTGTGTTGACACTCATACTCTTTTTTTTTATTGAAAAGTTTTACAATACATTTTTTTAACAAAACCCCTCCCAACCCCCCCCCTCTCCCCAACCCTCCCCAACACCTCCCTCCCTTCCCCCTCCCCCCTCCCTGACTTCCCAGAGCTCAATACAGGGTATAAAAATACAAACAATCATAGTCTACCTTATGCAAACAACAATAAACTATTAAATCTATCGCACTTTAACTCTTATAAAATAACTACAAGCAATATAAATATCACATCAATACCTATTCAAATGCTAGATGAAACTTTTTAGTCCCATATTAATTCTGGATATAATCAATCCATCTTCTCCACTCCACAATATATCTCTGTTGCGAATGGTCTTTCAAGTACGCTGAAATCTTTGCCATTTCCGCCAGGTTGGAAACTTTTAAAGTCCATTCTTCTATAGTCGGCAGTTCTTCCTTCTTCCAATATTGCCCTACTAAAAGTCTCGCTGCCGTAATTAAATTCAACATCAGCTTAGTGTCCACAACAGTAGGTTGACACTCATACTCTTGTTGGTGTCATCAGTGATGTCATAGTATCTACCCTACACTTATTGCAATCTCATTAGTAGTGTTTTAACCACCTTGTCATCCAACATTAAGTTGTTTCCCTTGTTAGTTTCCTCTTTCTGACATCATTCATTATGGATTTCTATTGTTGGTTCTAATGTGTTTAATGACATTTCCTAAAAATGCTCCTCTACTGTTTTTATTTCAGTTGTGTCCCTTATTTTCTTATGCTTCTTTTGTGAATTTTGTTTCTTTTTCGTTTCTTCCATTGGTGGAAGACAAATGTAATATTAGCCAGCTAACAAGGACTACTCAATGCAAAGATTCTATATCATTAAAATCTACAGGCAGGTAAACTTCTGATAAAGGTCTTGTAGAATTCTGCACAATGTGTGCCTTTTGGTTTCATCTGGCCAGTCTGGTGGTTTAAAGACACAATCCCTGTCTTTGTGTCTTAATATAATGCAGCCTGAAATAAAATTATAGTTATCGAGAATTATATTATAGTAAACAAGTGCAGACTGGACTCTGCTTTACTTTGCAATGGCCAAAATATCTTATATTTTAGAAACCATTGGCTTAGTATTTGGCACATTTTTCTTAAAATTAGTGCTTATTAGTTTTAGATACTAATATGACAAAATGACTGTAAATCAGGATAGTCTAGATTTAGCAGATTTGCTAATCCAGGAATGGATTGAAGGTGTGTCTGCACAATGCCTAACTAGTATATTTACATAGCATTGGTTTTCCCCACTTCTTTTACACCTATTTGAGAATTGCTTTTGAATGTATGCATGTCTGCTGAGCTCAGCATGATTGTAGGACTGCTTCCTCCAAAGAATGTGGCAAACATTTGCTGTTCAAATTACTGATGTTATACAAGTAGGTAAGAATCAGAGTTTTTACTCAGATCTTGACATTGGATGGTCTATTAAGCAAGCAATGTATGTTTTATTCAGTAATCAATAATTTGTAGCAGACTTTGAGTTCTCCATGTTGCTCATCAGTAAGGCATGCTTTTTCCTCTCAGTCTCAAGAAAATTTATTGCGTAGGCACTGGAAATTTATTTATTTATTTATTTAAAACATTTATGTAGGCCATTCATCTTATACCAAACTCTGGACAGCTCCCATTTGAGAAATGAGACAACAACTAACTGGGCTGTAATCCTTCAGTCCCTACTATCATCTACAGCCCAGTAGTTAGTTTACACAGCAAAGCAACAGTTCATGTTGTCAGTCTGCAGCAATGGCATGGCAATTCCATTTTTACACCTCTCACTGACTAGAATTCCAAGGCTAAGAACTATTAATAACACTGAAGACTGGGATCAGTAGTTTAGGACGTGGTAGAGGTTAGATCAGTGTTTCTCAACCTTAGCAACTTTAAGATGTATGGACTTCAACTCCCCGAATTCTCTAGCCAGCTGTGCTGAGTTGGGAATTCTAGGAGTTGAAGTCTTCATGTCTTAAAAGTTGCAAAAGTTGAGAAATCCAGGTTAGATTGGTGGATTTGTGGTTATGTACCAATGTCTAGGCCAACCTATATTTGTGGTAAAATGTTGTTAGCTATACAAGATATTGGAGAGGCAATGGTGTCATTTTAATATTATTTCAGAAGTTGCAGCATTTTTTTTTGTCCCTGGGTAGGAGGACTGGGACAGAGAGAGAGAGAGAGAGAGAGAGAGAGAGAGAGAGAGAGAGAGAGAGAGAGAGAGAGAGAGAGAGAGAGAGAGAGAGAGAGAGAGAGAGAGAGAGAGAGAGAGAGAGAGAGAGAGAGAGAGAGAGAGAGAGTGTGTGTGTGTGTGTGTTAGGTAAATATTCCTGTAGGGATTTCCTAAAGCAGATCTATTTTTTAGCCCCTTAGCTATGCTAAGTCAGATACATGTAGGAAGATGAAATTGGCTTTGAAATTGTCATACTCCAAACATGTCGGGATATGTTTATTAGAGCTAGAAAGGCATGTTAGCATGATATTTGAGGCTTGGAAAAACTCATTGCATTAAGATTAGCCAAGGAGATAATTTAATTTTAGAACTGTTTCCAACACTAGCTTTTAAAAAATCTTATTTACATAGAGTCTATTGAAAGTTATGAGAGACAGTTTTGTGTAGTCTTCCAGGCTAGAAACTGGGAGACTTATGAGTTCTTAGGCATGAAGCCAACTGGGTGACTTTAAATCAGTCAATTTTTCTCAGCAATAAGAAGAAAGTGATGGTAAACTACTTCCAAAAATGCAGCCAAGATTTTCCAAGTATCAAAACTAACTCAAAGCTACCAAAATAGATATGATATTCTTTGAATATTTTAAGTTCTACATTTATACATATACATTTAATTGACAATTTAGAGTTAAGCCATTTGATTACATTTAAATGTTATTTTGTCTCCTGAATTTTTAATTCAGTCAACCGTGTTCATCATTCTAATGAAATTGCAGTGAATACATTTTTCAGATAAATATTATATTATCTTTACTGTTACATTTCAAATCATTTGAGATTATCAAGTATGGTTTTGCTGCATGCATTAAGAACTGAGGAATGCCAGCAGGAGATTGGCTTTTTTAATTATAGAGATGGTGTTGTTTTCCCTGAAATAATATTTAATATTGTTCTCATTATTATTGATTTTCTCTTGTTTTTATAAGGGATTCGTTAATTTATTGTACAACCCCTAGAGTTGCTTTGGGAATAATGGCAACTTATACTTTGTATAAAACTGGTGGTTTGGGAATGTAGGGAATGTAGTACATACTGACATATAGATATACCTATCATACTATTCTCTTTTGGAGCAAGCACTCTTAATACAAATGTAAAACATGAGCAAGGAGTAAGGAATAGTTAGCAAAGAAAAGTATAATGTAAAAAGAAAGAAAAAAACAATATGTAGCTAAATTTAATTTACACAAGTACCAATCACTACACCTCCTCATACCTTTGTATCTTGCTTGCCTTGACTGCTTTTTGTTCTTTAAACTTCTCACCTATTCTCTTCGAGGATCTCATCAGCTCCATCCAACCATGACTTCCTCTTGATCCACTCACTCTTCTTTTATGTATTTGCTTTGTAACTCAAATGTTATTCCTTCTCATTATATGGCTAAACTATTTCTATGTAGTTGTATCGATTACTCACTGTGAAGTTCAGTTCACGTTCATTCAGCATACATTCTTGAACTTATCTCATCTTATTTTACCACGCCTATTTAAGTACCCCGTTGCCACTTAGGTTTATACTTCTAGGTTACCTTTTTCTCAGTTCAGTATATCAAACTGGGCAAAAACATGCTTTATAATATATAGTCATTTTCATTAAATCAACAGTCACCCTTTGCAACAAATGACTTAATGCCCATTACCTTTTTGTCAGTAGTTGCATGTTTTACAACTTCTCCATGCATTTTTAGTAAACATTCCACCTACATAGTACAGATTAATTTACTTCCTCTATTTTTTGCTGCTTATTTATAACTTGCCTACATTTATTCAGTTTTTCCTATCAAACATAATAACTTGGGTTTTGATACATTAAATTTCAGAGCTACACTCCTTGTAACATTTAGCGCAAAGTTATTTGTGTATTAATTTAATGTGATATATATACTTCTAAATACTTAACAAACACTTAACATATATATATATATATATATATATATATATATATATATATATATATATATATATATATATATGTGTGTGTGTGTGTGTGTGTGTGTGTGTGTGTGTGTGTGTGTGTCTGTGTGTGTGTGTGTGTGTGTGTGTGTGTGTGTGTGTCATATGTTAACTCTTAGATTACCTTGCTAGGCCCCAAACATGGAGCAAATCTTTATTTCCTGTTTTCAGCCTTATCTCAAAGGCCATCGAACAGGCTGTAGTCACACCGGACAGTTCATATATTTGTGTAAATTACTAACAAAGAATTTAGGGAGGCTGATATGCATTTCTGACTCATTAGTCTTCATCAGTCAGTCATACCCTTCTGAGATTCGAACCTGGGCTGATTGCACATTAGGCAGTTGTTTTAACCTCTAGGCCACAAGCTCTATCTCACTTTGTTAGCCTAATAATTTAACACATATCTCCCTTGCTTCTCAGCTAACAAAGTGAGATAGAGCTTTTGGCCTAGAGGTAAAAACAACTGCCTAATGTGCAATCAGCCCAGGTTCGAATCTCAGAAGGGTATGGCTGACTGATGAAAACAAATAAGTTTGAAATGCATATCAGTCTCCCTTTAATTCTTTGTTAGCAATCTAAAAAATTTACACACACACACACACACACACACACATATATATATACATATACATACAGATATATATATATACATATATATGGTTTAATGTGATTTATATAGTGATTCTGGGCAACTTTTGCTTTATGCTTGATTGTAAACTATTCAGAGACTTTTGGATATGGGATGGTATAAAAATGTTTACAAATAAATAATTAAATATTCAAGAACTAGACACCAGGGTTTGTTTAAGAAACTGTGGTTCAGAAGAGCTTAACATAGTATACAAACCCTGTTTGTATTTTATGAAGTAAAGGTTGCATTAATTTCTTGCTGTGTTAAATTGATGCTTCTTCAGTACCATGAAGATATCAGTATTAGACAGATGCTTTTTAGTTGCTATTGTTAAGACAGCATTTGGTCTACAACAATTGCCACTTTTTCACCTCTCCCTTGCCAAATCATGAAGATAGCTGCCATTGGAGATTACTTCTTGATTACTTCTTACTCATTTTGGTATTGATGAAACTGTGTCTTTTCTAGTTGGTATCATACATGCTCCACCGAGAAATGGCCTCTTCTTCAAAACTAATTTAGGTCTATTAATTAGATAGACTGAGATTGTATGAAGCTAGAAGTTGTTAATTTATTTAGTACTTGATGCTACAAGCACTTGATTTAACATTCATCAAGTGTTCCATTATTTCTTTGTTTGTTTTTCAGGGGATAAAAAGGGCTTATGAAGCCGCACAGAGATATTCACTAAACAGGATTAGGAGATAATAGTTAATATAGAAGTGTTATTTTTATGAACATATGTCATTTCAAGAACAGTCTTTTGCTTTGCAAAGATTGATTTGTGAATAGTTAATATAGAAGTGTTATTTTTATGAACATATGTCATTTCAAGAACAGTCTTTTGCTTTGCAAAGATTGATTTGTGAATTCTTTTAGGTTTATACCTATATCGGGATTCTTTAAGTGTGCATCTGAACAAGGTGATATTCAGTAAGGAGCTAGGATCCTCTAGAATTTTCATAAGAACATATAACAACATAAGGTCCACCTTAATCTAGCACTTTGTTTCTTATGTTGGCCAATCAGAAGTCTCTGGAATGACCACAAGCAGGAGGTACAGTCATATTCCTCTCTCAGTACTGATCTCCTGTAACCATTGGTGGGATTCAAATATGTGAACAATTGGTTCTCTATGTGGATGCCACTTCCAGAAGTCCATTCTGGGCCTGGGCAACATAAAATTAGCTACCGGTTCTGCCGAACTGGTGTGAACTGGCTGAATCCCACGACTGCCTGTAACTATTATTTGGAGCCCCACTAGTCTTAACCTAGAAGTAATGTTGAGACCAGTAGCCACTGACCATGCATTATTTACCCAGATTCCTTTTAAAGCCATCCAAGTTAGCATATGTGTTATATGCTATGTTATTATGAATACTTTGGAATGCTAAAATACATCCAAGTGTAACTGTAATTCTGCATACTAGTTCCTAAAATGTCTGTACTAAATTAAAAACGCAATGATGCTATTCAAACACATAGAACATGCACAAGTGATAGCAATCCTTGAATTTATATACATATCCTCTTCCCCTGAGTCAACCTCAAGAAGCATGTTGGAAATTTGTAATCTATTTATATTATTCAATTTGGTTTCAAACAAGCCAGGGTCAAATGTCACCGTATGAAGAGGAGGAGCACAGATGCCTGAAAATTACTTATACTTGTGCTTTAGTGTCAATTGCAGTTGTTGATGCTATCTGTTCAATCATGTCCAATTCTCAGCAATTCTGTGGACCGGCGATCTCACATTTTCTGATCTTGTATGGCTTCTTTCAGTTGTTTCAAGCTCGGCTGATGTCAGCTTTGATGTGTCCATATTTTTGGTGGCCTAATTTCCTTTTACTGCTGACCATTCCGAGTATAAGTGCCTTTTCCAGTGAGTTTGATTGCATGGCATGGCCGAAATAAGTAAGGTGGAATTTTGTTATTTTGCCTTCCAGTGCTTTTATACGCTCCACTACTTGCTTGTCACCTTTGCTGTCCAAGGAATGTGCAGATTTAAATGTACTGACAAAGTAGGATTTGTCATTATGTGCAGAAGATAAGGCAAACTTGCACTTCTGAATTATTTCTCTCTTTCTCTTCTGAACCTGTGCAAGTAATATATCTCTTCCTTTAACTACTGTTTTGTATGTTGATTGAATATGAAAAGCCGGTATGAATCAAGCTAGAAAATCAATGTCTTAAAATCTGATAAAATGTTTTCTATGATATTGATAAATTATCAATGGCAAAGAGACAGAGGGAGACTATATGAAGTGTTTTTAGTACTAGAAATGCTGAATTATTTCATTTGTCCTTTTAATACTAGCTGTAAACACTGGTTTAGGCTGGGAAAGATGCCAGTCTTTTCTTGTCAATACTTTCTTTCACTCCCTGCTGGCAGTGACTTTTTTGGGCCCCATTAAGTTTCCTATTCTCACATCTTTTACTTCCTGCCAAGAACATATCCTGTGTTTAGGAGCTATCCAACTCTCAATACCCAAAGCCATGTCCGGTCAGGGATTGGGTGCTCTTGAGGAGTGGCTGTGAAGGAAATTTCTTTCTGAATATTCTAAATGTCACTGTAGGCCATTGAAGAGCTGCTTTGCCCAACATATAAATGCTCTGGTGGAATCCAAGCTCTTTAAATGTCATGGAATGTTAAGCTAGTTGTTGAATTTGCTGGAATTTGGCCCAATTTCCATTATCTTGTGCCGATAATTCTGCGTGTTTGCAAGTTACATCTAATCATAGGAAGAAGGAAACAATATTGTTTTTGAAAGCTGCTTTTCCCTATAGATGGCTCATTTCTTTTTGTTTTGCTTTTTATGGTCTCCTAATATTTGAATGGTGCTTATTCTTATAAAGGCATTTGCCAAAGAACCTATTTTTAGACATGAGAACCCTGCTAAGAGGTAGAGGCAGATTTTATTTCATATTCTTCTTTTACCATCCATTTTAATGCAAATGCTATTATTTTAAAATTATTTATTAATGTTTAAAGGCTTGATTTTAGCCTGGAGAATCAACAGGCAAATGTTTTTTAATAGTGAAATAAATATACTGTCCTTGAGAAATAATTGCATGTGCTCAGAAATAAAGGAGAATTGCCAGGGCGGGATTTCCTACCTAAGTAGCACCCTTTTGCCACCCATAGATATGATGCCATCTGAGTGCTGTAGAAATATGACATTGTTACAAAAGCTTTGCTCCTTTCAGATGAAAATATTTTTCATAAAAGAAAGAACAAGGAAATATTGAGCACTAATTGCGCTAAATTAGAAAGTCTCTGTAAACACAATTACAAAATATGGATTTGTATCTTTCTCTTCTGCTAGGTATCCGTTAATTATGTTTATGGAATGTTAATGACTGCAAGGAAGTTGAACATCAGATAAAGGGAAATTAAATGTTTATAATTGACCCTGCTGTACATAATGAATCCAGGAAAACAGGAGGAGAGAAGGCCAGATCTGCAGGTAAAATTGCATCTGCTTAGCACTAATAATTATACAGCCTCAAAAGGATGCAAAACATTTTCAGCATCACCATCATCTTCCTCCTCCTCCCCCTCTTTCTCTTAGCAAAAGAATAATGAGAATTCACCACAGCAATTGCAGTCATCTAATTTGATGACTGATCATGAAAAAGCAACAACAGAGAAGAAAAAAGTAGAAGAAAGACTAATTAAGATAGAACAGGCTCTGTAATAGTACATATAGTATAGAAGAGATAGTATAGAGGTAATTGTAATAGTGATAGTAATAGTATAGATGTAATAGCAATAAAATATAGTATAGAGGCATATAAGAGTATAGAATTGCAGTAATAGTAATACAGTGTAGAATATAGGTAATAGGAAGTATTTACAAGGATATTTTTATGCATTTTACCTTACCATTTATAAAAGAAAAACCCTTTGTTTTACAAAGTTAAAAGTCTATCTACTTATAGGAAGAAATAAATAAACCACTTGGTCCAGTATCCAATGCATATGTCTCTCTCTTGAATCTGAATCTAATTGGATAATGGTTTAAAAAGGGATCTTGTGACACCCATTATTTCCAGAATCTTTTGAAACTATTGTTCATTTTGCCAACAGCAGTGATCTTAAGGGATCTCTGGAAATATTTCCAATATGGAATATATCCTTAAAAAAAGCCAGGATTTCTCCTTAACTCTCACAGGCAAACTCCTTGCTATGTAACAATCATATTGGCATTCTTCCTTTACTTTACCCAATAAGTTTTATATAAATTGCATGGAGCTCTCCAATTCAGATTTTTTTTTTAGTCTTGGTGCCCAGCAGATTTATGGACCAACTCCCTGATGTTTCAGCAGTGGCCAGTCTGATAGGGAATTCTGCAGGCTGAGCTTGCAGAAACTGTCCATTGTGATCATTAAAGATTTATCAATCAAAATATTCTTATTGAATGTCAACACCAAAGTACATTAGCAACAAGAACTATTCTTGTAACAGGTAATTTTTAGTGAACATATAAGTTAAAGAGCTGTTGTACACTTAGACTTGGACTAGACTTCTCATAGTGTTAGAAGTCAACCATACCAATACTTTATTTTCACAAATGTCTTTAAGCAGTACTGTATATATTTCAGTAAAATCAGCCTTGCCCAATTAGGTATCCTTGAGATATGTTAGAGAATAATGAATTGCAAGTTCCATTTAAATTCCATTTAATAGGCTAGGAAGACTGTAGTTGACCAAGGGGTAAATCTAGGACTAAACATTATTATACTAATTATAAGAAATGTAAAATCTCCTGTAGTAAAGATCGTAATATTTTCCACATTGGAGGCCACAGTGGCTTGCATAAGACTTTCTAGTAATGTGATACCTTTACTGACCGGGGGGGGGGCATTTATTTGGGATTTGGGATTTTTCTGGTGAAGTTTAGGGGTAGGAATCAAAGCATTTTGTTGCTCAGGTGACTTGTCAGTCCATTCCTCCTCTTATTATCTTTTTCCTGAAAACTGTACCAATGAATTTCAGCAGCACAGACTCAGCATCTTTGGGGCACAAGTGGGGTACCTGGGAGCTTAGGCAGTCCATTTCTGCTTTATAATATAGGATGTGGAAAATCGAGAATAGCTGTAAATATGTAAACTGAAGAAGAAAAAGACTGAGCATTCAGTAGTCCAGTTTCCTTGTATTGGGCTTATCAGTAGCACATTGTGTTGCAGTTAGCTAAACTGCAATGAATAGCCATGCTGCTTTTTCAGCCTAACGCAGCCCTGCCCCTCAGCTTCATTTCTTCAGTCTTCCAGTTTTTTTGAGTTCACTGGGAATCTTCTGCCAGTTCTTTGTGAGACAAATTGTTTACTTGGTTGTTTTCCTCTTTGGAATAGTTGGATTGGGAGCGCAATGAATTATGTAGAGCTCACGAGCAGAAGAGACTAAGAATATGGGCAGGAAGCAGCAAGAACTCTGTGAAAGACTAGAATGGTTGACTTGAAGTCGCTCACAACTCTTGTTCCATTCTTGTCTAGCTGCAAGCTCCCCTTACTTGCTGAGTCATGCCAGTGAATTTCAGATAGAACAGATTCCACCTTTTCATCAGTCTAAATTGGGCCTTCCTTTATGAACTCTGTTGAATTAAAGAATGTGCTAGTGATAAAAATATGCAATGAAGACACACATGAATGGAAATGTGCAACTTTCCTCAGCTTCTCAGAAGAGAGAGTCATTGTGAAATCTCATGTCTCTCTCTAACTCAGAACCAATTCACACAGTGCATTAATGGATAGATATAGAAACATTCAACACCTACTGGCTGATTGTGGGTGGACTACATGTTTCCAGGGAAAGATTCAGAGTACAGAAGTGTTATTTATTCAGAAGACCACTTTTTAAAATTTCAAATTTGAGGTTAAAAATAGTGTGTGAATTGAAATACTGCAAAACCTCTCAGGATTTATGTGGCTATCTGATTTTCTGAAGACCATGAGCACCAATGAAAGATTACAACTTGAATGTGCTCAGTTCCAGATAAGTGTTTGGGTACAATAAAGCTTGACCAGACTGTCAGGAGAAAAACTGTTCAATTGAAATGACCTCTTCCTCACAGAAATTGCTATCCTACCAACATATTTTACCAGCTCCTTATTCAATAGCTGTGCAGTATGTGCTTAAAAGCCAGCTTCAAATTATTCAAAGGTTAGCAAGAGATTTTTGAAAGTAAGAATTTGTCCATGTTCAGAAGCTGTTTTTCCTGAAGGCAAATGCTCTTCAGATCAATAAATTCTTCTCTCTCAGATAGGCATTTCCATAGGTGAACAAAAGTAAGTGAAGAGAACATAAATGAGTTAAGCAGTGTCTTTATTAGTTTTGAAATCTAAGGTCAGGAAGGTGAGACCTTGCATGACAATCTGTAACCTTGGCTGAGGGTTTGCAGACAGCTTGCTAAAATCCTTTCTGGCTGAGAGATAAGAGCTGGAAGTCTACGCATTCCAGCTAAAATATTGGCCATGTTTGCAAGAGGCTGGTGAAGACAGACAGCCGTGAGTTCACTTTCAGGCCAATATGTTTTATTTCTTTTCTAAGAATGTCAATGAATTTACCCTCTGTGCTGAGGATAAATAGCTGCCAAGCCTGTGTTCTCACATCACATATTGTTCCAGAGCAAAACAATGTTTTTATACAACAAATATGAATCAATTATTTATTTGTCATATTTAAATTACCATGCTAATGTAGTATACTAATAATAGATGGAGGTGTGTTTAGTAAGGTTTAAACATTGCAACAAAACATGGTTTATTTTGGCAGGAATATGCTACCAGGTTCCTCCTGCTCTTCTCTTCCAGCAAAGGCATAGAAGAAATTTGAGAAATTTTATTTTGATTTTTTTTATTAGCCAAGCTTGCATTTACCAAGCCAGGATTAAATCTATTATAACATGCATTATGAAAATGACTTGTTATATAAGGAAGGCAACAAAAGATGCCTTCCTTCCTTCTTTCCTTCCTTCTGGGCCTGCTTTGTATGCCTCTATGAGCTCCTGGAGAAAAGATATCATATGAATCAAATAAATAATCGATAATACATGTTTAAAAAATTAAGACAGAGGTAGGCTTGGGAATGACCCATATCTCTCCTACTAGACCTGGGATGTTTGAGGCTTCAGACTGAAAGACAAAAATATTTTGGAGTGGGCATGCAGGCCACACCTGTCATCTCTTGAAAGAAGCTGCACCTTTTCCTGAGCTTGCATGGTAACCACACAGACTCAGGAAGATACCCATTTGGGCCAAGGAGATGCTCTCAGAGTGTGGGTGCCTCCTCTGAAGCATCTTGGCACATCCTGTCTGTGTCTCTTCAACTCAAATGAGTATTTCCTGGAATCATGCACCTCTTAGGCAAGCTCAGGAAAACTTCTTTTTTTCTTTTCTTCAAAAGACACTAATAGGTGCAGTATGTCTAAGATGAGGATCATTTTGTCTTCTGATCTGAAGTGCTACATACCCCTAATCCAGAGTATGGGTGTATACATACATACATACATACATACATACATACATACATACATACATACACAGTGGTACTTTAGTACTCATCATTAATTAGTTCTGGGAAGCGCTACAAGTACCAAAAACGATGAGTACCAAGCAAATTTTTCCAATAAGGAATAATGTAGTGAGTCAATGAGTTTCAAAGCAGTTGAGTACCAAGGTACCGCACTCTCTCTGTCTGTGTCTGTGTCTGTGTGCATGCTCATCAAGTCACTACATTATTCTTTATGGGAAAAATTGTTTGGTACTCATCATTTTTGGTACTCATTGGAAATAGATATATAGATATGAGACAGATAGATAGATAGATAGATAGATAGATAGATAGATAGATAGATAGATAGATAGATAGACAGATAGATAGATAGAGTGGTGGGATTCAAATATGTGAACAACTGGTTCTTTGTGTGGATGCTACTTCCAGAAGTCCATTCTGGGCCTGGGCAACAAAAAATTAGCTACCGGTTCTGCTGAAGTGGTGCAAATGGCTGAATCCCACCAGTTGTATCCCCCCCCCTTAGTATTTTTTCCTGCCATAGAAAATCCATCATAAAAAAAAGCAGAATAGCTGGATTTTCATTTTGTACCAAATTATGGTTTACTGAATAAGCCATCATTTGCTGGATGCAGAGGCTGAGTGTGGATTTAAAAGACTGGCTCACCAATATACAGATGAATCTTGCTGTACTTGTTGCTGGCATTAAGGTGAGCTGTAACATGTTGAACAGATGTGTAGATGTGATAATGGACTGGAAGAGAGCCATAAATATAGGGTGAATCTCCATAAGATAGAAGTAGTTCATGGATTCTGGAACTGGACAAGACCTTACCTCTGTATGGACCCCTCTTTATTCTGTACACCTTGTAAGAAGAGCTATCAACTGAAGCTGAAGTGTAGCTATAACTGATTCACTACTACAATATCTCCTAGACATAGATTTCATGGCCCCAGTAAGTAAGTTCTGGCAACCTTCTGGTGAGATTGTGGCAATGAATCTCATGCAGCTGGTACAAAATAGCAAGACTGACTGGCATATAAGTACATCAACTGCTTGCATGCCAGCAATCGGGCCACACACACAAACAAAGCTCCATCCTCGGGATGCAGGCAGTATTCAAAACCACACCTCCTCCAGTCTGCTGAAAAACCTTTCTCCATGGCACTGATTCCTGGTGCCCAAAAGGTTGGGGACCTCTGCTCTATGCTGCTGGTCGGATCTCAGTGCAGCGCAACGGGGAGAGGTATGATGCCTTCTACACATGAACCAAAGTCTTCTCTGACTTGTGGCATCCTGACTTTGAAATGCCTTTCCCCAGAGCTTTGCTTTTTCATCCCCTGATGAAGATCAGACCTTTTACTTAGCATTTGGATCTTAACAGCCACAGGCTAGCTGTGATCTATTGTTGCTTATGAAAATGTGTCCCTTATCTAGTATTGTCACTTATTTCATTCATTCAAACTATGACTTAATTTTATTGCTCTTGTATTTTTTTATGTGTTTGATAAATTGTCATCAATCCTGAGATCCTTAGGGTGGGCTATGAATATTTAACAATTGAATAATAGCTGTGTTCTCACAATACCTTAGCAATAGAGTAGCTATTGATACCTTGTGTGTATCTGACTGAATATACCTGTTTTACTTCTGGTTGCTTTTTGACCAAATGAAACAGGCAGATGTAATCATAAAATAGTGGGCTTTGTGGAAGCAAATTGTCAAAAGGGATCCTAGATTCTAAACACTCTGGTCAGGCCAGCCAAATTGATGGTTTTATTTTTCATTCCAATTCAGGGGTGGCCTCCACCTCTGAAGAAGAATTGGATACACTTTCCAATTCATGTGAACCACATTTTTCTATGTATGAAAATGATTATTATAATAACCTGTTTCACAGACAAGACATGCAATAAAACACTTTACTTGCCTACAGAAAAAGCAATTTCTTAATTACTGCTTTCTTTCATCTGGGATTCTGAGATTCATCACAATTGTTTCTGGGTGTCAAAATAGCAAAGTAAAGGCTCTTATAAATCTTTTGTAACCAGGAAGTTCAAAAAGGAATATGTGTATCCAAATCTCAAAATCAGCAAAAAGCAAATATTGAGAGTAAATGTGGGGCAGATTGTTTGGAACAATACTGCTACTTTTTGCATTTTGTACATTCACACAAATCTGTAAGGAAGCAGTGGCAATGTACTGTTTAAGAGTGTGACATTTGCCTAAATGTAGTTCCTATAACTATCCATTCATATTGCCTTGCCTATTTTAAATAGTTATAAAGTGGACTCTACAAGCAAATGTGATGCCAAGACAATTTGTTGCTTGGCACTATAGTTTGTATCTGTTCTCAGACCTTTGAAACCTGGCATTGGCTGATGTAGATTTGTCTACATTGCAGTTTGTTATCATTCCAGATTTGGGGAGCAGATAAGCTACATACTTCAAAAAACAAAAACAAACAAAAAAAACCAGGGAAGATTCTGCCAAATGTGTTTAGCTTTTGTACTGTGCCAAATACTAGATAGGTTGAGCCAAGTTCTGTACTGTATAAAATATCAAGTCTTCCCCTCAGTGGGAGCATTTTGGTTTAGCTGAAACATTTTTCTCTTAGAGGAAGTAAGAGAGAATCCTCTTAAAACTGGCAGGAAGAAATGTTGGAGGTGTCCTTAGCTGCTTCCTCAGTCCACATTCCAATCTGGAAATATTTTTGTTTACTCAACCCAGAACTAGTTTCATTCTGTCAACAGTGGCCAAACAGGTGTGGCGATCATGCTGCAATTATTACAGTAAGATACAAATTCAGTATAAGATGACAGAAACTCTGTAGGAAGCCAGTAATGGTCTCATGTTGTGAAAACATTAATTTAATCCCACTACCCTCATATTGGTTTGACTGTAAATTCCAAACTGTGTTGCATGTATTGCATTATGGAATAGTTTATTTAACAATGGCTCAATCAGTAGACAACAATGGCTGGTTCACAGAGTTCACTAATCAGCAGACCACATTATGGAATAACATGATACATGAGCCCAGTGCCCGTCTAGCCTGATCACATAGCTAGTTAGTAGGTCACATTTTACACTAAACCAAAAGTGCTAAACCAATTAGCAATCGGAAGACATGATGAATATCATTCAAAAGAGACAATCAAAAAGCCAAAAAGAAAACAAAAATACCAAAACACCATTTCACCAGAAATCAACACCCAGATGAGCAGAGATTTTCACCAAGATTAACTTTAGACCAACAATCATGAAGCAAATAATATGTCAATCAAGAAACAACCAGTGCAGACAAACAAGCTAACAGTAAACCACAGCCCAATCAAGGAACCACCAAGACTACTCCCATAAACACTGACAGGGCAAGCCACTAATGTATAAAATGGAGTTCTAATGTATAAAATGAATTCCACTCCCTACTAGCACTGATGATGTTATCTAGTTTGGTAATGAGACATCTGCAAGAAAACCACCAATCTCAGAGAGCACCAAGGACCCCAATCCTGAGGTACAAATATTCTCTTCTTTAAATCTTTTAAAGCTATAACAAGATTAGATTTTGTCAGGTTATTGCACTGTGATAAGCTTTAATGTGGACGACAGAGAATGAGGTGGCTGGATGGAGTCACTGAAGCAGTAGGCGTGAGCTTAAATGGACTCCAGAAGATGGTAGAGGACAGGAAGGCCTGGAGGAACATTGTCCATAGGGTCGCGATGGGTCGGACACGACTTCACAGCTAACAACAACAAAGCTTTAATGTAGTTTGTTAGCCATCACAGTTTGTTCAAATAATGATTAAAATAGTAACAGCACAATATGCTAAAATGTAAAAGTCTAAACATGCTAGATTTTCTACACAGCTAACAAAAACAATAGCTTTGATAACCCACCACCCTGAATGTAAGCTTTCCTGCACAACTACAAGCTATCCATACATATAAAAAAGATATGATGGGGTTTGGGGTTGCTTATGTCAACACTGCTCCTTCAGGAATCCAAACTTTGCATGACAATAACATTTCATATATTTTACAGCACAGCTTGCAGTACACTGATGTCCAGACTATGCCTGAGCCAGATCCTGCCACTGAATTGGTAAAAATCAAGTGGTCTATGATATAAAAAAATCCCCACTGATTCTGACAAAAAATGTATCAAGATTTTTACTTCATAAAATTAAACTCTGGAGATTTCTTTCCAAGTTATCTACTTTAATTTCCATTTCACCATGGAAGACTTACAGCTTGCAGCAAGAACACATCCCAAAAGTTTTCAGATGAATTAACTTGCCTTTTACAATAGTGGGATTATGAGTGTGACTTCAGAACCATGGAGGAAACAAATTTGCTGTTTGGCTGAAAATAAATGTCAAAATAACTTTAGCAATGTGCTTTGAAAACCAGCCCTATTTCAAATGATACCAGGGTTTCTCGAGCTGAATAGCTTATAAACAACCATCCAGAATAACAGGAACAGTAAGGATGGTCTATTACCAGGCTTTGTTTCACATGCTGTGCATAGGGTGGATGATTTGCACCCTACAGAATAGGGAGAGAGAATATATAGTCAAGAGCCAGTTTGATGCAGTTGCTAAGGCATCAGCTTAGAAACTGGAAATCATGAGTTTTAGCCCTTTGGCACAAAGTTAGCTGGGTGACCTTCAGCCAGTCACCTTTCCTCACCCTTAGGAAGGAGACAATGGCAAACCACTTCTGAAAAACCTTGCCCAAAAAAACTGCAGGGACTTGTTCACACACTCTTCAAGAACTGGACATGATTGAACAAAAGTAGAAAGAAAAAAAAAAACCACCAGGGAGAGGTAATATATTGTACCACTTCTGTATTGGGTAATAACTAGGAAACCTGAGATAAGAAAACTGGATTCAGATTCTGGTCATCCAGGATGCTTATTTGAATAAATTCTCATTTAGACTTAAAACTCAAATTGGATTGCACATTTACCTTGTGTGTGTGTGTTTGTGTGTGTGTGGGGGGGGTTGCAATGCCTCAGTTAAAGATGTTAAGTTTGTTAGCTGGAAAGCTGACTGCCCATGTTCAACAACTTACCCAGCGTCATGCAACTGGGTAAACTCCTGTTACTTTCCCCAGCTCCTGCCCACCTAGCAGTTCAAAAGCATGCAAATGTGGGTAAATAAATAGGTACCACTTTGCTGGGAAGGTAACAGCATCCCAGGCACCTTGGCATATAGTCATGTTGGCTACATGACCACAGAAAAAGTCTTCAGACAATGCTGGCTCCTCGGCTAAGAAATGGAGAGGGGAACTGCCCCCTAAAGTCGGAGATGACTGGACAGGGGAAACCTTTACCTTCAGTGTACCTAAAAATGTATATTTACTACCTTCAACACCTTATTTTAATAAATTACATTAGAGAGAAATTCACGTCTATAGGAAGAGGAATCCTAAGTATGTGTAACTGAACACAAACAGAATTTTTGATGCCAGTGGATAAACAGGAAAATGCCTCCTTCAGACGTTGTCACTCAATCTAGATGGGCTGGAAATTATATGGAAGGACTGGTATGCATAATCTTAAAGGAACAATTTGATCACTAGAATTAGAATAATTTACAGATGTAATGAAACTATGGCTCACATAAAATAAACATCAGACATTTTCAATTGAATGATGAATTAGACGAAGAAATTGATACAAAATATAAAGTTCTCTTTAAATTTCATGTTCTTACTATTATAGCTACATGGTTTTAGTAGAAGTATATGGCATTCATTTGCCAAAGGGATGTCAGTGTCTGATGCTACTGGATCAGTTATCGTACTAGATGATGTGAATTTTGTCACAAATAGATACTGATTCCATGGAATACAAATATCAGTAATATTTTTTACTGAAACAAGCAAAACCTGAAGGGCTAAATCTCTGCGCTGTAACCTTGGCATCCAAAACGCAATACAAATACTTGTGCTATAGCATCACACTGAATATATGTAGGAAAGAGATGTATTTCTACATGTATCACAAAGAACCTGCTATTATGAATTGCACTGGCTTTGCTGACTCACTGCCAGGCTTATGTTTGCATAGGATTTTGTTTTAAATCCCAGGAGAAACATGTGTAAAGGCCTGGCCCACACAGTGCGATCAGCAAAGAGGATACAAGCATGTCAGAGGAAACTGTTCAACACTTCATATAAATTTGACTATTATTGCCCCTTCTAGATAATATACTTTATTCCAAAACTGAGTGATGAAATATTGCACTTCTGGATTGACTTAAATGATTCATAGCTAGGATAAATATTTTCAAAACTGGATATGAATTACAAGTGGACTTTAGTAAATTCTACCTTGTCTTTGAAAATGTATATTTATCAGCAACTGTAACTTATGAAATTGAGCATTTTCAACAACACTGCAAACTCTAGATTAATTTGCTGTCCAAAGCATAGTATAAAGTAGAGCTGGTTAAAATGTCCACAGAACACACACACAGCCATGTAAGTATATACATTCTATACATGAAGGTAGATATAGAGATTAATAAATTTCCAAATAAATACTCCAGATTTGTTGGTGCTGATAAGACATAGTATGAAGTGGATGTAGTAGGAACAGCAGAATACATTTTTACCAATGCAGCATTCTGGGAACAGGAATGTGGAATCAATTCAGAATTGCCCCATGCGCCCAGAGTTTAAACCCTTCCCTACCACTAACTGGGATCAAAAAACCTTTTCTTTGATTAGCTCCAGTGAGATATTGTAGGTGGGGAGAGGTGTTAGTCAAAAATGAGGAGTTCGGTAGCACCTTTTCCATCTAACACATTTTATTAGAAAACATAATTTTTTGTGAGCCAAACCTGATACCATCAGATGAGTCTTATGCCTTTTAGTAAAATGTATTAGTTAAAACGGTGCTACAAGACATCTTTTGTTTTTTGACTTTCAGTTAGATGGCACGTCTGGCAAATCAGTGTCTATCACTCCCTGTGCACGATCTTCCTACCTGGTATGATATATCAGGAACTTACTGTTTCCAGAAACCAATACCATACTCATCAACATTGTAACTTAGTCCACCCTTTTCCTATGCTGCCTCTTCATAGTTTAAAGTGTAAGAGGTAATATCATTACTTGCGCTGTTCTCATGTTTGTATGGCATCTAAATATGTTTTCTAAGGCTTTCATGGCTGCCCTATCAAGTGCTGGTCCATGGTATATTTCTTGAACTGCTTGTTCTTTTACAATTAATGGTTGATCCTAAAAGGCAGAAGTTATCAACCACTTCAATATCCTTATTGTCAATTCTAAAGCGTGGTCTTAATTTTAATTTTAGCCCCATTGTTTCATGGTGCTCCTTGACTTTTTTTAATCAAAGCTTACAGATCTTTTGCATGTTTGGCTATCATGGTAGTGTCATCAGTTTAGCTCAGGTTATTAATGTTTCTTCCTCCAGTTTTAAAATTATGCTTATCTTTCAACCCAACTTTTTAAAAGTTATGTTTAACATAAAATGTTGAATAAATAAGAGGAGAATATGCACATGCCATTTTCTTAATAATTAAGGAAGCAATTCAGTGGTCCAAGGCTAACATCCATGAACAGAAAAAAATGCATCTGATTTTCCTCTCTAAGGCTGGTGAACATGGACGGGTTCTTGAATCCTCTTCCCCATATCTCTTGGTCCACCTGATGGGAAAAGTCAGAAAAGGGAATGTGATATGATTTGAATGGATGGAGGACGAACGTTTATGTTCCAAGTCCTCTATGATACTTCTGATCAGAAGGATTGTTCCTTCCCACATTTCCACCCTGCAATTTATTACAAATAGGATGATGGACTTCCTTGGGTGCTGCTGTTAGAACAATCCAGTAGAACAAACGCATTAATTATTCTACTGCAGGTTATTAATTGTGTAAGAAAGCATCTGTTTGACACTGTTGATTGTTTAAGCTCATAGTAAAGTAATCCAATTACTGTTTATCAAATATGTAATTACAGCTGCAGCACTTATTTGGGAGTGAGGTTCATTAAATACAATAAGACTTGCTTCAGACATGATCACCATGAAAAGAGTTTCACAATAACGCTCCAATCCTCTACATGCAGCAGAAAAGCACAGTGAACAATAGGGCTTCTTTCTCAAAAGGCATGTGTAGGGCTGCAACGAGTTGATATGATCAACCTTTTCCTTAAAAAAAATCACTCACATTTTTTAAAGTATACCGTTGAACTGAATTGAGGGTATTTTGCTTATCCTCAAAGTTGAAAACTGTTTTTGAAATTAAAAACTAAATTAAAAATGTGTTAAAGAACTTAATCTTATTCATACACGAGATATCTTTCACTTGTATGTTCCCCACCTCCTGAATCCTCAAATCACTTGCTTTAAAATCAGTGAATGAAACTCTTCTCCTTTGTACTTCTTCCGCACCTTGTTTATACAGTCTCTAGAATAACACTTTCTGACATATTTTGAAATTCTTCAAATATGTTAAAATGTATTACTTAATGTTATATTTCTGCCCTTTGACTGAGCATTTAACCAGCTTTCGTCGTATGGTTTCTATGAATAAGATAAAAATACAGGTTTGTATTTGACGGAGTTCACTATTTACTCTTTGTGAATACTACGGAGCGTTCTTAGTTTGCAGTAGCACAGCTAGAGGGCTGCCTCCTATTATAGTACTAAGGAAACACAGAGGGGTGGTGATAGAGAGGCGAGTAAATGGGTGTGTGTGTATTTATATGTAACTGACCCAACCTGCAGTTTCAGATTTCAGATCTAGCTTATCACCCTGCCAGTTCCTTCCAGTCTTTGGATATTCCTCTGCCTTTTTGCTGACGGATCTGTTAGGGTGAAGAAAGGAGCTGTTACAGCTTCTTTTTTCTCTTTTCCTCTTCCTTTTTTCCTTTAAGTTCTTCGGTGAAAGTTCCCAACTGTCTTTTTCCAGTCTCCACCTTTAAGTTGTCAGTCGTGATAACAGGGATTTAACGACGAGATCTTGTACTCAAGACTACAGAGGGATGCTGCTCACTTTACCTGAAGGTAAAAATATATGTTCCAATGGAGAACTTATGCTAACCTTCTTTCCAGCTTTACAAACATTGTGAAAATCATTTCTCTGGGTTGAGATACAGGACTGGCAGTTTGAATGCGCTTCCAATTAATGTTTAAAACAGACCTATCCTGGTTGGTATAAAGTCTAGGAGTTGTGGAGAGCATGGGAAGGGAGGAAGATGAGTTCAAATACTTTTGTGTAAGATTATGAGAAATTAAATTACAGATGTGTTAAATTTATGACACATGCGCTTAGGTATGAATCTTAATATAAACACACAAGTACACCCATTTTGTCCAGAACCTTCAATGTTATCTAGGGGTAATATTGTTCCAAAATGGAATTTATGCTGAAGTTAGAAGTTAGAATCTGATTTCAAAGCTACAATTCTGTTTTATTCACTGTATAAATGTTATGTACCTTGCATGGTATAAATGCCAGTTTGATGCAAATTATAAGATTATATATCTTGGTTTTGCAACACCTGGAACTAATTCCATGCATTGCTTGTACAGTAGCTTGAAATGTGTATGTTGCTCTGTTTGGGTGTAGACAATACCTATGCAAACCTTAGTTTGAAAGGGGGTGCCCTGTGATAGAGAGAGAAAGAAAGAAAGAAAGAAAGAAAGAAAGAAAGAAAGAAAGAAAGAAAGAAAGAAAGAAAGAAAGAAAAAGAAATGATGTGGTTATTTTAAAGGAATGTATGTGCTATTAATTACAGGTGGTCCTCTGCTTACAACAGCAACTGAGACCAGAATTTCTGTTGCCAAGCAATGTGGCTATGTAGCGCAATGTCATGTGATCCTAGAAGACCTGTCATATCCTCAGGACGATGTGGGCTTTAAAGCGAGAAGAGATGGGAGTCCCAAGAAAGTGAGAGCCATCAGTGAGAGCTGCAGGCAGAAGGGGAAGGGATATTGCAGGCAGGCACTCTAGAATGCAGGCAGGTGCGTGAGGGCCAGAGGGGCTGGTGGCAGATGCTCCACAGTGTGGGCAGATATGCAAGTGCTGCAGGGGGCTAGGGGGATTCTGTGAACTGTGCTCCTAAGCACAGGAGGGCATTGCTCAGGGGGAGCACCATGGGCTCTGGAGTGCAGGTGGGCAAAAACACAGCAGAAACTGGAGCAAATTCCAACTTCCTGCTGGCTTCCCCACTGATTTTGCTTGAAGGAAGCCAGCAAGGAACATTTGAAATTGTAATCATGTGATTACGGGAGTGTTGTGATGGCTTGAACTCCAAGGTTGTAAGTTCCCCTTGTTCAGTGCCATTGTAATTTTGAACGGTTGCTGAGGACTACTTGTTATGGATGAATACATTTGTCTGCTGCCTTCCAGAAGTTAGAGAATTTTAATTTCAATCAACTCCAAGTCAGAGATGATGGAAGCTGCATAGCATTTTCAGGTGTGGGACACAAATTCTTAATCACTATCTTGTGAGAATCAGAATGAATTTTAGAAGAAACTTTCTAGGGAAAAGGTTACTCTTAAATGTCATATCACTACTGGTACAATTAGATTGCAGTAGGGTTAGATTAAATGCCTATGATAGTTCACCTTACTGCTCAAGATTACAGTTATCATGATATCTCATATTTCTCTCTCCCAGCATGTAGAACTTGACAGAATACCAGGGTCTGTCTGCAATTCTGTCCATCTGACTGGCATAGTGCCAGACTGATCAGGAAATAGATCTCAAAGTTTGTTGCTATGTTCTATAGGTAACCTCTAGTGTTTAGAGACAATCTGTTTAATGGTCATATATTGTAGCCATGTTGATACACAAATTTACACTTTAATCTGAATATACTGTTTGTCAGCTTTAGGAAAAAAATGTTAATGATGGGGTTATTTGATAATATATCTCCAGGCCAAAGTTCAGTGAAAATGGTTCATTTCTGTGGCGTCCTTTTAATCACTTGGTTATCTATTATGGTTGCTTATTACATTAAAAAATAATAATTCTGTATATGGTCAGCTGTGGTGTAACAAAATACTGGTCTTGAATCTAAACTGACACTCAGCTATGGAATTTAATTGGATTATTGCATCATTCTAGGCCAAATGTGGTTGTTTGCCTTTGATTTGGTGAATTGTAGAAACACAGACACTGTGGCTTGTAAACTCTAGTTTATAACTTAGCATATTGAGCTAGTAATCAGCATACTTAAATAAATCATGGCTCAGTGCAGTTTGTGAGTTCAGTACGATCATAGTATTATTTTTGCTGGGGTAAAATTGAAGGTGACGTATTACATATGATCTAAGGAAAGATGGAGAATAAACCTAATACATAAAATATAAAGACAATTTATAGATTCTGTGTGTGATGCCCCCCAGAATTGATTTGATTCTCAGTTGTCTTCTTCAACGTCTTGTGTCTTACAATGCTTGCAATTCAATTGAAGATATATCCATTAAAAATAAATTTTACAATTAGTGATCCAGTTTCAGGTTTTCATTCTCTGAGAGTGAGGCCTCTCCTGCCCTTGTGGGACTTTATATTTTGTGAAAACACAATAGATGCAATCTAACAAAATGTAAAGACAAGGATGACTTTGTACCTGTTCCTATCACCTGCTTATAAGGAAAAACAATCTAAAGTATAATAACTTTAAGGAGCTAGCACTATATTATTTCAAAAAATGTATCTTAATTTTCTACAGTTCTATACAAATACTAAAATTCTATAAAAATGAATTATTTTTCTATAAGGAAAGCCTTCAAACATTTAGTAAGTATTAGTGTAGAAGATGTATGCAACCTAATCAGTTTGTTGGTGTATATTTTGTGATCAATAGTGGTGATTTTTCAGATAATCACATTTGGTCCCTGAATGTGGTCATGCATTATATTTAAGACAGTATTTCAGATTTCAGTGATTCACAATCAGATCTACATCAAAGTTCAGAAAACATTTTACAGTGCATAAGAATGATTGTATCTTTGATTTTCATACTTAAATTCAGTAAAAGTTCTCTCCCTCAAGTTTCGGTTTTCACTTTGCATAAGATGCTTGAATATGTGCATGCCAAATCTGCTCAGAAATTTCTATGCAATTTTGGGGGTTCTAAATTAATGTACCTATTTTAATCACTGTTCCCCAGTAGAGGTTCGCAAGGGGTTCAGTTTTGTGTGCAGTATCCAATTTATGTAAATATAGTTTGGAATTCATTTTAATAAATATGCTGTCTATCTATAAAGACAACAATTTTGATGCATGAGAAAAAGATCTAAAATCCTCAGATGAATAAAATATTGAAGACAATCCAATGCAAGAGCCCACAACACTGGACAATCTTTTGAGTTTTCTTGAACATAATCTGAAGACAGAAATGATCCTGAGAAACAGTATGTGCTTTGTCATAATAACCACATTGTACCTTTCCATACCACTTGATTGGAGCCTGTTGCATTTGTTGTTCCCATACTAATGCAGAACTACTTTATAATGAGAATTCTATGTGAATTGACAGTTGCTTCTTAGAAGATATATCTGCAGTGAGAGTAAAGGACATTTACACCAGATTGTACTCCTGATTCTGTGGGCTTAATATTTCAACTCATCTAAGTTGTATTTTTTTTTCCTGATAACACCAAACAGGTTGGAATAATGAAATGTTGCTACTTCCTGGGGGTATTTTGCTATTGCTGTTTTCTAGTTTAGAAATAAACCTACATGAAATCAGATATGTCTTTGCAGCCAAGATTTCCAGACTGCTTTTTATAATTTGAACTGAGTACGTCAACGTTCCAGGAATACTCCTGTTTTCTCATTTTAAATAAAAGCTAAAACTTTGTTAATTGCGTTAAAATAAAACTGAATAACTCTTGGTTCCTCAGCAGCAGGAACCAATAAATATAGTCTTCCAGTTTTGGAGGTTTTGGCATCACTTTCCTTTTTTAGATTCAGCATGTGTTCATCTTCTGATGAAATACCTAATTTTTTTTAAAAAAAAAACCTTAGAACCACCAGTTAGTTACCTTGGCATTTGAAAAACTGAAAAGCTGTGTCTCTTCTACAGGGCTTTGATTGATTTTAATTTATCCAAGCCAAGCAATCCCTCTCATCTTATTTTAAATAAGTCTGGTTCAATTGCAATCACTTCCTTTGCTTTAATTGAGCTTGCAATTACATCTAATTTCCTTTCTGGAAAATGCTTCTTTCCCTGATATGATTACTGATTTTGTAAGCTTCATTAAGCTCCTGCAGTGCCTTACACTGAATATTGAAGAATAAAAGTAGTTCAAGAGAACCTGAATGTTTCACTGCTTGCCTGTCCTGACTGGGTAATCAGTTTGCTGTTAAAAAAGTATCAAAATTCTAGAAGCTGAAAACAATTTCTACAATACTGGCTTCAGAAATTGCATTTATGTAGGGCGTGCCTATAATATAAACTGCAGGGCTTGGCACCTCTCTATATTGACAAAGAGTGGCCGGATATGATACTCTTGTTTGTAGAATCTGACTAATCCTTTATGGCTATTTGTAAGCTGCAACTTTGATCATAGTGGTGATAGTCAACAGAAGCCATATATTATGGTAATTTAATTTTTATATTTTATTACTTGGACTAAAGTTGCTGGCATTCACTGAAGGAAAGATGCCCATGACTTTTACCCAACTTCTTTTACCTGATGAATTGCTTGGCTTTTTCCTTCTATAGGAGCGTCTTAATAGGGAAGATACATTTCAGGATGTTAGAAGTGGAACTACTGTTCCTTTGCAAACTTCAGTGCAATTTATGCTATGATGGATTCTAACCACAAAATGACACTATGCCCCAGAACCTTCTAGGCCAGCCGTTTCTAACCTGCATCTTCCAAAGGAGTGGATTTCAATTCCCAGACTTCCCCAGATAGCATGGCCATTGCTGATAAATCTAGAAGCAGAAATTCTCAAATCAGTCAGTTGTCAAATCTGAGAAGGCTACCCTAAGCATGTTTGCAACTTCTTATGGTTTATTATAGATAGTTCTATAGCTGTCCAATTGACATTGGAGATAACAATAAAATAAAAACAATTATCATAAAAAAACTCACTAAGCAAAGTCCAAATAAGCAAACCTTAATCATACTAAGGCTCACCCAATACCCAAGCCCACTGCTTGGGAGAAGAGACTAACAGAAATTTGGTAAAGTTTGGTCATCTGAATCTTAAATATACCATTCCAGAGATAATCAAGGCAATGAATAATAGTGATCAGGGCCTTCTGGAAATGGAATGGGCATAACTGGCAGACAAGATGAAGCTGTGCAAAGGCTCTTCTACCCATGACTGCCACCTGATTCTTGAGAATTTAGGAGGACCGCCAAATTGCACATCAGTTCTCTGCTCCAATCAGAGCCAAAGATAGTAAGTGCCTACATATGGTGTATATGTATATGAGAACCAAAATCAGCTTGGTTTTACCTTGAGCTTGACCTGAATTGGTTCCACTTCATCCAGACCCTTGCAACTTCCAGACAGTGAGTGAAAAAGACCTTGCTCTATATTCACCTGTCTTGCAAAAAAAAAATGTGGGATAAATTAGCAAAACTCTTCGGTTAATCTAAGTCTCTCTTCTGTTCTTTCTACTTAATGCAGCTTTCAGGATTTTGGTGCCTGAAACAGAAAAAGGAAGGAGTGGAGAGGACAGGAAACCTAGAATCTGCCACTAGCTTTTTTTTTTTTATTTTGCCTAATGTTAAGGCCAGCTTAAATAATATTGGGCTTCAATTGACACTGTAGCTCAAATCAGTGCAATAGCAATTCTCAGGAGTTTTCCAGTGTGAATAAGAATTAAATTCCTCCCTGTAGAGAACATACTTTATCCCAGAGAACATACTTTATCCCAGAGCGATGAAGAGAGAACTGCAATCAGTGTTGTCTGGCGCCTGCAAAAGCAGTAAAACTCCCTTTGGGAAGGTGGCCTCCACACCGAGCCAGAACAAATAGTGCATCAGTCCTTTATCTCAAGTTGTTCTCAAGATAAGGAAACAGAGTAGCAGTCACTTGCCTCACCCAGCTGCATGTGGGTGTTTTGAGCCCACCCTTTGGCAGCAAGCTATGTGACTGGCTTGGTTTTGAATCATCACAACACCGATTAAAGCAACAGCAAAGACAGAGTTTTGAATTTTTTTAAAAAAAAAATCACAGGAGAGTTGTTGCTGCTGGTGCCTCCTCCTCCAGCTTCCTTCCTCCTCCAGCTCTGTTGTCATCCAGTGCCTATTGCTAAGAAGCAAATTTTCTAACACTGCTTGGACAGCCCAGGTTGGCTGCTTGCTGAATGCCCTCTTCCTGACTCCAGCCACTTGACATGCCCCCCCTCCTTCGTGTAACTTCTGATAATGATAATCAGCTAAGGAACGCAATGCCAGACAGGGAGAGGAATCTGATTGTTTTGCTTGCTTTGGCCACATCTCACCATGAGGATGTGTTATAAGAGAACGGTGCTGTAGGGGTATCAAAGGGCCACTAATGAAAACTGACGATTACAGTTATTCATCTTAACAACGACAAGAGTCTCCAGAGGGGGTGATGCAATAGCTACCAGATGGTGTCAGAAGTACCTGTTTTATTTGCACACAGGAAAGTTTCTCATTTCTCTTTATCCCAATGACTTTTTGAGATCCACTGGTCGAGTTAATTAATTCATGAGAGCCATTAACCAGTCACTTCTACATTTTAGTCTAGGCAGGTCTTAGTGTCAAAATGTTTATCCATATCTAGTAACTATCCCATTGCTAGGTGAGAGATTGTTGTGAAAATTACTGCTCACTAGGCATGTTACTACACTTATGTTTATTATAAATTAGACACCATTTGTAGCTCCACACCATGATATCCCTACAACACTCTTATGGGGGTAGGTTAATCTGAACAAAGTTATTGGTTTAGTTTTATCTGATGAAGTTCATGGCTCAGTGAGTTTTGCACCTTGGACTTTGCACCCTAGACTACCAGGCTCACCGCTGCATATTAATTTACCTATGGCTTCTTGGATTAGGTTGTCTTCTCAAAACTGATGCCCTTCAGATTGCCTTGACTACAGCTCCATTGTCTACAGTTGGCAGGAGTGTGAATTATGTGGGTTGGTATCTGATAAATAAAGAATTCAGGAAGCTTAGTTTTGGCATAATTGCCCTATCAAGTGCAAACACTTCCTTGGCAATCCTTTTTTTTTTTTTAAAGATCCATGCCTCTAGATATAGAATATGCAGCCTGAGTTATGTAGCAAACTTCTGGCATACTGTTATTAAAAGCCTGCAATAATATACTTCTGGTTCAGAAGATTGCATTACCTACTATCCTAGTTTGCACTGGAGAAGCCACCACTAATAGAGAAAGGACTACTAGATACATTCTAGACAAGCCAATGAGCAGGCTTGCCACATATTTTCAGTGGGCTGCAACTCATGTGGATGACTGAAGAGAAATAAAGAAAAGAGGTTTGTTTTCTAAACACAGCTCATTGCTCAGACCAAGACTTCTTGGAGGCAGAACAATTTTTATTTTGTTGTACTGTAATGTACTATACTGTACTGTAATGTACTATACTGAACTGTACTGTCCAGTACTTATTCAAAGTAGGATTTTTCTGATATAGAATACAGTTTTTATTTTCTAAATCTTATTGCTGTTTTATGACTAAACAGAAATCTAAGCAAAAGTATAATGAGACTATATTCATTTCCTTATGCTCTGCAGAGAGTGGTGTGTGTATGTATGTGTGTGTAAACATCCAAAAATGGAAACATTGATTTTTGCTAAATATACATTTTTGAATTTTCAGTATTTCTTGGCAGGATTTCAAAAATCAGAGAAGAGTCATATAGATATTTTCAAGTATATTACAAATGAGAAAAGTCAAAAGAGTTTAAAATCTTTTTCAATGCTGCCAACCTCATAGTTTATATACCTAATCCAGGGACAGAAAAAACAGTAAGGATAGGCATAACTTTTCAGGTACTTAGGTGAATGATTGTTTTAAAAAGCTAGTAGCTCCCATTATTTGAACATATTTTTTAGTTTGGTTTTAGAGAGGTTTGCTCTAGTTGTCATTTTTTATTCCTTGTGTGTGTGTGTGTGTGTGTATCTCTTGTGGGCCTGAGGGAGAATGCCTGCCAGGTGGGGGCATAAATTGGGAGCCTTGTTGTGGTAAATAAATCATTTTTCTCATCTTGACATATTGGTAAGCAGGGGAACGAGCTGGAAATTTTTAAATACAAACTTGATCTTGGTCAGTGGATCAGGAAGCCATATCCTGAATGTTGTGTGGTTGCAGTGAGAGACTGAGCAAACAAAATGAAGTTCAGTCCGCACAAAACAAAGCTTTTTTTTCTCAGTAGAGAATTCGGAACCATAATAAACAGTGTGATCTGTTTTAAATTTAAAGCCCTAATATTTCAGCTTAGGACTGCTCTTTATCCCAATGTTTTTCTCCAGACATCAGAAAGCAAAATTTCACCATGTGTGTCTTCCTGAGAATATAGATTTGATTAATATAATCTAGGGCTATGAAATCTGCCCTGCCAATACCTGAACAATATCTAGAGCAGCAATAAAAACATAAAGAGAAATCTAACTCTTTGCTACCTTATAATAGTTGTTTGGATTTTTGCAGCCCAGATTTGATGCCCCTTACTTTATCCAAAACAGTATGTTCTAAATTGGAGTTTTTCCTGAAAATTGTCTAGAATCTTCAAATAACAAAGTGTATTCGGTGTGCTCTTTAGAAACCATATGTGACTAATCTTTAATCCATCACACTGGTTTCCAATTCCAATTTCCAAGAAGGGCACCTTCAACTATTCAAGATTTCATCAAAAATGAAGCCTGCATCATGATGTCTCAGCACAAATCTAAAGGGGCAGAGTTTACAGCATAATATCACATTTTTCATCACTTTGACCTAGATGTGTGACTATGTTTGGTCATAGATTAAAGCAACCAGATCTAGAAGGTGAAGACTTTCCCCAATCTTCCCAGTCACTGTATTCTGAAGTAGTAGGGCAAAAGTAGGGCTCTGAACAGGATCACTAAAGGTGAAGGTGGTTCATTTCTTTCAGTGACCCCTTCAAAGCAACAATTTTTAAAGGACTCTCTGGGAAAAGAAAGTGAGACAAGGCCTCCCCTACCTCCCAAAGTTTCACGGTGTTTGAATTCCTCAAACCTTTCTACTGTGAGCACAGAAAGCTGTGCACTGTATCAGGATCTCTGAGAGGAAAGGAAACAGACCTTTCTCCCCAGTTCTCAGTGACACTATGATAAATATATATATACAGATGTGCAATATGCATATACATATCATATACATCATATATATAAGATGTGGGTACATATAGTGTGTGTGTGTGTTCATGTATGTGGTAGCTCTCATCAGCACTTTGCTGTTCCTCAGGATGAACATTGCCCAACCTCACATAACAGGGTTGTTATTAAATAATGCAAATCTGATCTATATTAATCTCTCTCACTGCTGAAAGCAAGTCTTAATTAGATAAAAATTCATTCTAGGAGTAGCTATTGACTGGAGAAAAGACAAATTGGTTTTTCAACAAAATGTTGCCAAATAGAATGTTGCACAGTGTCAGCTAGTCAACCGTGGCTTTTCACAAATATGCCAATGCAATCTTGTTCTCATACCTTCCCTTACAACAGTCACTCAATATTGTGTGATCAATAGCTATGACCAACAAAGTTGGGTTGTGTTGGTGTGGGGGCACTAATTTTACTTTTGTACAGTTTTCCTCTTTTGTCTGCACTTTCTCTAAGTACTCCAATACACTCTTCCTGTGTGGAAAGTGCCATTTTTGCTGCATAATTAAAGTGAATGCTGAAGTGCTAAAATCAATATTCTCCCCCTAATCTTCCATGTCCTGTGCAATTAATATGAAATTAATACATTGGTCATTGTGGTAGCTGTGGATGACTCTAGTCCACTTCTAATATTCAATACACCACTTTATGCCGAAAAGTGACTGAGAAGTATTTTGTACAATCAATAAACAGCGAGAATTTCTAAACAGAATTGCAATCCCTATACATTTTGTTTACTATGTAGTGAATTATTTCTGTGCCATCTGGTGACCAATGTTATTTTGTGTCTTAATTACCTAACTGAACAATATGGATTATGTCAAATGAGTTTTATGTAATCAAAGGAGGAGAAAAATTCAGCCCATTTATACTCCATTTAGAAAGAGTTTTGTTTTCTATGCAATCAGCATAAAGTTGAGATTAAGATTTCAGATATTCAAGGTTTGCCATTTGGATGAATATAAAATTTATCACTGAGATTGATAAACAAATTTCCTGAACTTGCAAGAAAATAGGCTCTATTGAATATAACAGGACATTGCCAATCAAATATGCATACAATCTTATAATGTTTTATCTTATAAATCTAATGCATATTTGGATGGAAATAAACCACACTGAAATTACACCAATTTTGTCTTGATGATATAGTATTTATTTATTTATTTATTTATTTTATTAAATTTCTATACCACCCTTCTCCCGAAGGACTCAGGGCGGTGTACAAGGCAATAAAATGCAACATACAGAAGTTAAAAAGAAAATTAAATTAATTAGCCCTAACAATAAATAGTTAAAATAAACCCAAACCCTTAGTCCAGGCCGGCCTGTTCAAACAACCAAGTCTTCAGGTCACGGCGGAAAGAGCGACGGTCGGGAGCCGTCGGGAGCTCAACAGGCAGTTGATTCCAAAGGGCTGGCGCGTATGCATTGTCCATAACCACCTTCTCCAGTATTGGTAAAAAGCATCTATTAATGACAATAATAAAATAAAGCTAATAAATAGCCTTAGTAATCTTGAGGTAGGGACGCGGTGGCTCAGTGGGTTAGGATGCTGAGCTTGTCGATCAGAAGGTCGGCAGTTTGGCGGGTCGAATCCTGAGTGCCGTGTAACAGAGTGAGCGCCTGTTACTTGTCCCAGCTTCTGCCAACCTAGCAGTTCGAAAGCACGTAAAAATGCAAGTAGAAAAATAGGGACCACTACAGTGGGAAGGTAACAGCGTTCCGTGTGCCTTTGGCATCTAGTCATGCCGGCCACATGACCACGGAGATGTCCTCGGACAAGCACTGACTCTTCGGCTTTGAAACGGAGATGAGCACTGGCCCCTAGAGTCGGAAACGACTAGCACGCATGTGCGGGGGAACCTTTACCTTTACTTTTTTCAATCTTGAGGTGCTTCTCTTTGCCAAGATGAGAAGAAAATTGCTGAGCTACATCTAAGTAATTGGCCATCTCAAGATTACATGTAAATCTAGCTGTGGAATTCTGAGAGTTGAAGTCCACACATCATAGAGTTGCTGAGGCTGAGAAACACTGATCTGAATAATAGGCTTGGGTCCAAGCACTTCAAAAGTCCTTGGAGGCATAAAAAGATGTTTAAAGACAAGTTGGAAAAAGATGTGGCTCATTATATCAGGATCTTCTAAGGGTTGTGACATGATGATGATAGTTCTGCATGTTCTTACTACACCTGTTTTTCTCCTACTTACAGAAATTAAAGGGAACAGGCACAATTAAACCTGGGTTTGGGATGGAGACATTCTGGCTGTGGCCTGTCAGGGGCTACCATCTTCACCTTTGATGTCAATGTCAGCATACAGCTTTAGCTGTTGTTGCAAAGCTATGTTTCTGTTTATGCATATTGGAGGGTTACATATATGAAAAGTGCTGTCTTTGGCTTGTGGGGAATGTTTGTGTATGCAGTACTGTTAATTCCCAATTTTGCAAATAGATTTAAACTTGGCACTGTATCCATTTTACATTTAGTAAGGTCACGTGCATTGGTTTTTATCTTTTTAATTTAGGCTTTTCAGTAAACAGTTAAAATTATCCCTGTGCTAGACATAATGAAAAATGCTGCTTCCTAGATTGATTAAGAAAAAAATTATATAGCTATCTAAAGTGACTGTATCACATAGAAGGTTAAAAACCAATAAAGTGAATAATATAATTTATCAGAAACAATAAGAAGTAGTGTCAGAAATTATACTTCTAGTTAATAAGATCATAACTAAACAAGCCTTCCAGCCCAAATGCCTACAGGAACACCCAAGTCTTTAACTCCCTGAGAGTGGCTAACAAGGAAAATAAGAGCTTCAGAAAATTCTCTGAATACAAAATTAATAAACAAAAATAACTAAACATTTAACATAAAGAAAAGAAGATTACTTGCAGGAAAAAAAATTGGCTGTCAGGGAACAATTGCAATTATCAGAATGATTGCATTACCCAAGATGAAGTATCTATTTAAAATGACCCTAATTTCAGAAAAAGACTTTACATGAACAAGAAGAAACTATTAGCAAATATAGAGAGAGTGGGGGAAAACCTAGAGACAAATTTAACACCACTCCAAAGAAAGAGATGGCTTTCTCCTTCCACTTTTCAAACTGCATTACAGACAAGCTATTTGTTGTGTTCCACAGAGTACGTAGATAAAATCCCCAAACAGCAAAATATCAGTACAGTATTGGAAGGAATTGACCTAGCTAATGGGCTTCACACATACTTATGTCACAGGGACCCAAAGGACAATAAAAACTTAAAAGGACACATTATAAGACAAAGCTTAATAAAAGTATGAAACACCATGTGGAAAATAATAAACCCAACCATTTCCTCATTCGGCTGTCTCCTAAGTGCTTTTCATGTTGGAGACAATTATGGTAAGGAAAATGTAATTACATATGCAAACATGGCCCGCCCAGATCTTATGAATAGATTACATACACAATAAGGATCAGCAAAGGCTGGAATATACTGTGGGTGATTTATTTTCAAATTGAATTGAATTGAATTGAATCTATTAAATTTAAATTGCTGGAAGAATAACATCTGACCTCAAAAATGAGATAGGGACATTAAGAAAAAATTGGGAATAGAATAGAGCTGGAAGGAACCTTGGAGGTCTTCTAGTCCAGCCCCCTGTTCAAGCAGGAGGACCTATAACATCTCAGACAAGTGATTGCCCAGCCTCTTCTTAAAAATCTCCAGTGATGGAGCGCCCACGATTTCTGGAGGCAAGCTGTTCCACTGGTTGATTGTCCTCACTGTCAGGAAGTTTCTCCTTAATTCTAGATTGCTTCTCTCTTTGATCAGTTTCCAACCATTGTTCCTTGTACTGCCCTCTGGTGAATAACATGGCCCCCTCTTCTTGGTGGCAGTCCCTCAAATACTGGAATACTGCTATCATGTCTCCCCTATTTCTTCTTTTCTTTACACTAGCCCACAGGTCTGCAACCCGTGGCTCCGGAGCCGCATGTGGCTCCCAGTCCTCTGCCATGTGCAGTCCCCAAAAAAAGTGAGACTAAAAAAGTTCAACCAATCAATTCAAATATGCAGGGTAGGTGCATATCTCGCCTTGTCTCCACTCTTCAATCAAACCCTGTTCTGCACATGCGCGCATGTACGCACATGTGCACACATTTTTTTGCGGCTCCCAGTTTTTCCTTTTGTGAAGGAACCGGTTCCAAGTGGCTCTTTCACTGTTTCAGGTTGCTGACCCCTGCACTAGCCAAACCCAAGTCCTGCAGCAATTCTTCATTTGTTTTAGTCTCCAGGCCTTTGATCATCTTCGTTGCTCTTCTCTGAATTGTCTCCAAACTCTCAACATCTTTTTTGTGATATGGTGACCAGAATTGGCTGCAGTATTCCAGATGTGGCCTTACTAGGGTTTTATAAAGTGGTATTACTACTTCATGTGATCTTGATTCTATGCCTCTGTTTATACAACCCAGGATTGTATTAGCTTTTTTTGGTTGTTGCTGCACGCTGCTGGCACATAGTCAAGTGATCGTCCACTAGGACTCCAAGGTCCCTCTCACAGTTACTGTTTTTAAGCCAGGTCTCACCCAATTTGTATTTGTACCTTTGATTTTTCCTGCCTAAATATAAAACTTTGCTTTTCTCCACACTGAAACTCATTTTGTTGGATATAATCTATTGTTCAAGTTTGTCAAGATCTTTGTGGATCCCGAGTTTGTCTTCTGGAAATGTTTATACAGAATCAGTATGTATCTATAAACTTCTACTTAGATAAAACACAGAGATGGAACATATATGATAAGCTGGATGCAAAACTTAAAAAAAACAGTCTCAATACAGCAATGAGAAGAATGTGGAACACATCTATAAAATTCACTCCTGGTTATGGTTTGAATGAGAACTAGCATAAAATGTTTTACAGATACAAACATATAATTCCATCAATAATTGCCAAAATAAAGAAATCATGAAGCAACAAATATTGGAAATGCTACAAAACAGAAGGAACATTCTAACATATATGGTAAGCATGTTAAAAAAACCCAAAGTATTGGAAAGATACACAAAGCACTATTCAGAGATTTTAGGGAACAAATTTGAAATGAAGCTACTTTTATAAATTAGATATAATTCCAGAATATATAATAAGCATACCATAAATAAACTTGGCACAATATAATATAGTAGAAATGTTGGCATTAAACTCAAACATTTATACTTCTTTATATCATAAAAATAATTTAATATACTCTGCTTGGAACTAATGCCACATTGAGTAATAATTGCGCAACTTCAGTAATTATCTGCTCATTGATAGTTATTTTTTGAAAATATATGCTTTAAATAAAATAAAAAGATTATAATAAGACATCATCATAATCATCACCATTAGATAAGCATACATGAAGTCAATAAAATTTGTTAATTGGAAAAAGGAAGGAAGGAAAGAAGAAAAGAAAGAAGGAAAGAAGGCATCTGAATCTCTCGGGGTATGCTGGTCCAGCAACCAAGGAAGGCACAGCACCTAGATCCCATTAGATCACTACCTAATAGATGGAATCTGGAATATGCCAACCCTACCATTTCTGATGGGCTGCATAAAGACAACCGAAAGTAGGTAGTTCCATGAGTAACTTCCATGTTGGACTTTGTAGGTGATAACCAGTAAATTAAATTGCATCTAGAAGTGAACAGGGAGTCAGAGCAGACAGTGGAACGTAGGCATTAAATGGGCATATTGTTGAATGCCCTCAACTGCCCATGTTTGCTATATTCTGATCTAGTTTCAGTTTCCAAGAATTCTTCAAGAGCAACTCTATGTTCAGCATGTTTCAGTAAGGCAACCAACAGATGACTAAGGCACGAATTACTGGAAGTAGATCCTCCTATTCCTAGAGAAATGATAGCAGTTGGCATATAAGATGAACATATGCAAAGGCTCTTTGAACAAGAGCCATGAATCCAGGACCCCCAGAATTGTGCAGCAGCTCTATCTAGGGGAGTGCAGCTCCATTCAGAGATATAGTGTCAACCCTATAAGGTAAACCAGACCAGAAACAGACACATGTAGAGCTAATGCTACTTTTAGTAGAACACCTCTAGCACAGAATCTTGCAAGTCCGAATGTGCTTTCTCTCTCTCTCAACTCTTGTAAATTGAAGGGATTGGTGGAGAGCAAGCTGAGGCATTTTCATAAATGCCTTTCCTAGTATGGGCTCAAGCCTCATTTATCTGATTGTTGCCTTCATAGTAGAACTCCCCTTTGTCTTTCAAGGCCATTCTCTAAACACATCACAACTGGATTGGGAGGGAGAGTCAAGATCCAAGATTAAATTCTTTAAACCTCTTTGAAGAAGATGGGTGGTTCAGAAATGTGAAAAATAAACAAACAAACAAACTGAAGCCCTTTCTTTCCCATTCATACCCTCACAGCATTACCTAGTTGGCCTGGGGCAAAGATATATAATTGGCTTTCATCAGTAGTCTGATGATACCTCGCCCTGTGCTAACCCACACCCAGCAGCTTCATATAAATGTTAAAGAGGAGTGGATAGACTGTAATTCACAAAGTTGGGACCTGCTCTCTTCCTCTCTATCAACATTGACTGGAACCAGTGCTTGAGAAAGGGCAATGCCACCGTAGCACCATGCCTCTCATTCCCAACTCCCTTAGCCAGTGCAAAAAATACCACAACTGAAGAATCACAGAAATCTATAATGATGCTCACCCCCCACCCACCAGCTTTCAATATTATTTCCTATGGGATCTTGCAGACAATAGATATCTTATTAGTGGAATAATTAAAATAATATTTTAATATATTTATGTCTTTACTGCAGCATCACTGTGGGACTATTTAGAATGTTAACAAATTAAAATTTGAAATACTGGGATCTGTTAAAGCTCCAGTGTTTTATACGTGCAGCGGTTCATTTTCTCTGATCGCTTTCATTGGGATCCAACCAATTGTTTTATAGTTCTAGGTCATTATTCTGAAAGTTCAGAAAAAGACAATAAACCCTACTAATTTAGGAGACCTTAGAGGATGTTAAGTAGCTCGAATCCTTGAAAGAAAGTCTTTTCTCAATCCATCCACTATCTAAAGCAGGGGTCTGCAACCTTGACAACTTTAAGACTTGTGGACCTCAGCTCACAGAATTCCTCAGCCAGCTATGCCACAAGTCTTAAAGTTGTCAAGGTTGCAGACCCCTGATATAAAGAACATTTGGTTGGGATATGAAAAAGCCTTCCCAATGTAACTCACTATCAAAGACAGACATGACTGGGAGCTGGACAGACTTGAACACTGGGCGCTATCTAACAAAATGAAATTCAATGGTGAAAAAAGTAAGGTTCTACAATTAGGTAGGAAAAACCAAATGCACAGGTATAGTATAGGTCCGGGTGTCAAAACTGTCGGCCCGCAGGCCAGATGCATCATCTGGAAGCTGCGCCCACCCCATTGCTGGCAATGGCAAAACCGTCCCGATACGTTGCGCGACGTCATGTGACGTCGCGAGTTTGACATGTCTGGTATAAGTGGTACCTTGCTCAATAGTAGTGACTGTGAGAGGGATCTTGGAGTCCTAGTGGACAATCACTTAAATATGAGCCAGCAGTGTGCTGCAGCTGCCAAAAAAGCCAACACAGTGCTAGGCTGCATTAACAGAGGGATAGAATCAAGATCATGTGAAGTATTAATACCACTTTACAATGCCTTGATAAGGCCACACTTGGAATAATGCATCCAGTTTTGGTCACCACAATGTAAAAAAGATGTTGAGACTCTAGAAAGAGTACAGAGAAGAACAACAAAGATGATTAGGGGACTGGAGGCTAAAGCATATAAGGAACGGTTGCTTGAATTGGGTATGTACAGTTTAATGAGGAGAAGGGCGAGGGGTGACATGATAGCAGTGTTCCAATATCTCAGGGGCTGCCACAAAGAAGAGAGAGTCAAGCTATTCTCCAAAGCACCTGAAAGCAGAACAAGAAGCAATGGATGGAAACTAGTCAAGGAGAGAAGCAACCTAGAACTAACGAGAAATTTCCTGACAGTTAGAACAAATAACCAGTGGAACAACCTGCCTCCAGAAGCTGTGAATGCTCTAACACTGGAAGTTTTTAAGAAGAGACTGGCCAGCCATTTGCCTGAAATGGTATAGGGTTTCCTGCCTGAGCAGGAGATTGGACTAGATGACCTCCAAGGTCCCTTCCAACTTTATTATTATTATTATTATTATTATTATTATTATTATTATTATTATTATTATTATTATTATTATTATTATTATTATTATTATTATTATTATTATTATTATTCTTTTATTCATTAAACATGAACCTCAGTCAACTGAACATTCAAATTGTCTGGCACTAAGGGTTGACAAGGGTTGCTGCCAGTATCCTAGGTTTTGTAGCTTTGCTGGAGTTATTGCAGGAAGCTACAAAAAACTCCGCTACTCGGAACATCTTACATTTTAAGGAGATACCTGGTTGATACCTAGGATGCTGGCAATAACCCATGTCAACCATTAGTGCCAGTCAATTATTATTATTATTATTATTGATCATCGCACAGTCAGACAGATGTTCAGACTGAATTTGGCATTTTTGTCTACCTATCGAATCCTTACCAAGGACCTGGGATAGGCAGATGTGGATGTTTGATGGTATTACAGATATCGTCGCAGGATGGAAGCAGTTCCCAGTAAGGCCACCTTTTGCAGTTGACTAATGGCAAATTTGTCAATGCCAATGGTGTTCAAGTGGTGCTCCAGTTGTTTTTGGGATTGCACCCAAGGCACCTATTATTATTGGTACTACCCTTGCTTGCCTTTGCCACAGTCGTTCTATTTCTATTTGTAGGTCTTTGTATTTTGTTATCTTCTCCAGTTCTTTCTTGTCTATTCTGCTGTCTCTAGGCACTGCCATGTCCACTATCCAGACTTTTTTGTCTTTCTTATCGACAATTGTTAAAGTCTGGGGTGTTATGTTGCAGGTGCTTGTCTGTTTGAATTCTGAAGTCCCAGAGCAGTTTAACTTTATCATTTTCTATGATTTTCTCTATTTTATGATCCCACCAGTTGTTGCTTACAGGCAATGATAGTTTTTGCAGATCTTCCAATGCACCATTGTTGCTACTTTGTCATGCCGCTGCTTGTAGTTAGTCTGTGCGATCTTCTTGCAGCAGCTTACCAGGTGGTCCACTGTTTCTTCAGCTTCTTTGCATAGGCGGCACTTACTGTCTGTTGCTGTCTTCTCAATTTTAACTTTGTATGCATTTGTCCTTAAGGCTTGGTTTTGTGCAGCCAGAATTAGTCCCTCAGTCTCTTTCTTCAACTTTCCTGCTCTTAGCCATTGCCAGGTCTTGTTATTATCTGCTTTCCCAGCTATTTTTTTTAATGTACTGGCCATGTAGTGCTTTGTCTTCCCATGCCTCTATTCTTGTAGGCCAGTTTGGTCTCTCCAGTAGTCAGTAAACCTTCCTGATATACTAATTTCAGTGCATCTTCATCATTGTCCTTCAGATATTCTTCCAAAGCCATTTTTTCTTCTTCAACCATCTGATGTACTTGCAGCATTCCACGTCCACCTATTTGCCTTGGTAGATAGAGTCTGCCAATGTCATTGCGTGGATGAAGGGCATGATTCATTGTCATTATTTTTCTGGTCTTCCTATCCATTGCTTTTAGTTCTGCTTGAGTCCAGTCCACTATTCCATCTGTGTATCTAATGACTGGAATTGTCCAAGTGTTGATTGCCTTCACGGTATTTCCTCCATTGAGTTTGGACTTTAAGATCTTCTTCACTCTCTTGATGTATTCACCTCTAATCTTTTTCTTGACTTTTTCTTGCTTGATATTGTCAGCTTGAAGGATACCCAAGTATTTGCAGTAATCTTCCTTATCCAGACTTTTATTATTATTTTCGTGGGGCATCTTGATTCCTTCAGTTTTCACTATTTTTCCTTGTTTGAGAGTAAGTGTGGCACAAAATAATAATAATAATAATAATAATAATAATAATAATAATAATAATAATAATAATAATAATAATAATAATAATAATAATAATAATAATAATACCGTGACCTGGCCATCAAAACTGTGCGATTATGGATGAAACATGTAACAGTGATACCCATTGTCATCGGGGCACTGGGAACTATGTCCAAAAACTTTGCAAAATACATCAAGAAATTGCAGCTTCCTGCAATAACTCCAGCAAAGCTACAAAAAACTGCGCTACTCGGAACATCTTACATTTTAAGGAGATACCTGGTTGATACCTAGGATGCTGGCAGCAACCCACGTCAACCATTAGTGCCAGTCAATTTGAGTGTTCAGTTGACTGAGTTTCATGTTTTATGAATAAAATTTTTATATAATAATAATAATAATTCCTGTTGACTTTGCATTGCCATGGTTCAGGCTAAATTCAGAAGCTCATGCTTGATTAACTTCCAGCTATGACACTTGTCATCATGGACTGGTGATGTGTCGAAGGTCAAAAGCTCCAGCTCCCCACAGAACCTTTTCAGTGAGGCAATGCACTATTAGGGGCACAAAAAGAGGAGTCACCATGGTGATAAGTGGGAGGTGAAAGGTGAAAATGAAGAAGTTGGTTAGAAAAAAGGACTGAAAGGCCCAAGCCTGGTGCCAGTCCTAGTCTCACTGGGGAGCCCAAACGTTGGAAATCTTTCCTCAGCCAAAGTTTTTGTTTCATGTCCCTTTTCATTATTTTTTTTAAAATATTCTAATAGATTTTACCATGGCAAGCTGTGGCTATTGTTTGGTGTATTACAGCTGGTTTTATTTATTTAAAGAAATCATAACACCATTTTATTCCATTTTCGTTTCAGTTGTTGCTAGGTGCCGTATATTTTATGTAAAAGGTAGAATATAAACAGACATAACTACATCTGTTATTAATTTTTATTTCATTTCATATTTTTAGATCATCTTTCAGGTCAAAAATCTGCCTTCACATATATTCCATTAAGCAATCATTTAAACCTGACATAAATATGAAATATTTGAGAACTTTTTCAATGTGGAGAAAGTAAAGAATAAAATTACACTCTCTGGTCTTGGTTCAAGATGGGCAGAGGCACCCACAGAATAACCACTTTCCTCAAAATAATGAAAAAAATCATCTCATTGCGTTGGAAGCTCTGCCCCCTTTGTAGATGCATGTCACATCATGAGACATACGGACCAAAAGGGTGAAGCTTGCATTGTGTCACCTGGTGCTGTTTTCATCATTTGCCCTCCCCTTTCGTTCCCCCAGGTAGATACCTCTGAAGATCAGCTAGATTTATTGTTCTCTGCAACAAGCCTCTGACCTCACCATGAGCACTTCATTCACAACCCCAAAAAGCCCCTGTGCAGATTTCAGAAGCCAAATGAAAATATTTAACACTTGTAGCTCCTCAGTCTCCTGGAACCCCGAATCTTCCGGGCATAGGGCAGAGAGGATACAATACTTGGTATAAAATCTAGAGAATTTTGTTACAATAATCACAATTGCACAGAAGTGAATGATGCTGTTTCTCAACTTCTGGCACTAGATTTCTCAGGAATTATTTAATCTTCCTCTTGATGTATTTAGCTTTGCCAAATGAAACGAAAGCAAGGACGGTGAAATGTCTAACAGCTGCTTAGAATACGATGCTCTGCAAAGGATCCCTATGAGACCACAGAGCTTCCTTCCCTCCTGTTCTCTAAAATGCTCCCATTTTATTGCCTGAAGCTAGAATAGCCTGTTCTCTGAGATGTATGCATGCACATAGATCACTTCAAGCTCTGGGGCATTTAGAGAACCAGCAAGATACTAATAAAACAGCTGACAAAGAACAGTAACATTCTGCCAGTTGTTATAAGAAATAGCTCTCCTGGGAAATTTAAAATCTGCTGTGTTAACTCATTTGAAATCACCAGGGTAGGTACTTCACTTTCTCCCTAATACAGGGAAGTGGGGGGTGGGGAAGCTTGATTTATTGCTACACTTGATAATTTTCATGGCCGTTCCTCAATAACCTTTCATCTCACAATGTCTTGCGCTTCTGGATACATGCTCATGGCACTTTAGCAGTGCAAAATCATTTAACAAGGAATTTGCAGTAACCAAACTCCATGAAGATCAGACCTTGAGTTTCAAAGATATTAGAAAAACCTAAAGAAGTAAAAATAATCTACTCCAATTAAGTGAGATGATGCTTGCAAGCTTACACCAGTATTTATATCTCTGTATACTGTTGGATTCCTTTGTTTCAAAGGAATATATAGGAAATGTGCCATAGAAGCATTGATCCTAAGAGTTTTATTTGATTTATTCTTAAAGAATAGTTTAGAAGAAAGAATAGTCAGTGACAGATTGGATGCTTTGCATGAAAAAAGGTCTCAGCTATAAACCATGGGAAAAACAAATCATTTGAAAGCCTCTGGCAGCAGTTTAATACATACTTGCACCCTTACATAAATTCAAGGAAGATTTCGAAGTGATCGTAAACAGTATATTGGGATATGAATGTAGACAGGCCTTTGGAAATCCTGGGCCATTTGATTTTGAGCTACAAAGATTATAATCACTACGTTAAATTAAGCTTCTGTCTTTCTAGTTGATTGCACCTTTAACAGCTTGATTCCACAGTGATACCACTGCCTGCTGCCTGCTCTCTTCTATCATCTACAAACCCATTGGAAAATCAAGGAAGTGCCAGCTGTGACTGCAGCTGTGCTCTGCAGCAAATCCAAATGCTTCTAAAACTTCAAGGAAAGAAATAAAAAGATTTAATTTAATAAAAATAGTAAAAGGGGTTAGGAACTCCTGTCTGCTAAAGCAGGGGTCCCCAACCCCTGGTCTGTGGACTGGCATGACAGAAACTGGGCTGTGCAAACAAGCAAAGCCCCACTTGTGGGATGCAGGCAACATGCAAAATCACACCCCCTCCTGTCTGTAGAAAAACCTCTCTCCGCAGAACTGGTCCTTGGAGCCCAGATGGTTGGGGGCTTTGTAAGAACAAGTAAAATGAGCCTATGTGATGCCATCTCTGTTAGAAAAAGAGGCAGGCATGCTGTTTTCCTAGAGTTTCAGGGATTGCTTCACCTCATCAGGTTAAACACAAAAATTCTAAAAAATTGCAGAACCCTAAAATTATAGAGCTTGTAACTACATTCAGCTCAGTGCAGAGACTTTCCAAGAGACACACGTTTCCTTTCTCTCATTCAAATTTTAATTGTTTTCTTTTTGTACTGTATACAGTACTGCAGGAACCTTTAATTTCATTGAGAGCTGCATCAGCATTATGGTTGCCCTCAAAAGGCCAGATGGAGGTGGCTGGGTGGGGGTGGCCAGGTCACTGTGACTAGTTAAGTGTGGCTAGGTGGGGGTGGCCGAACCACTGTGACTAGATGGGCGTAGCTGGGTCACCATGACCAGGTAAGCATGGCTGGGTGGGCATATTCAGGTCACCATGACTAGGTGGGTGTGACTGGATGGGTGTGGTCAGGTAAGTAGAATCCTCCAAGGGGGCACCTGGCTGTGCTTACCTCCTCCTTGAGGCTGCTGTTGCTGTGCTCGTTCTCTTTGGCCAGGTTGCTCATGGTGGGTGTGGGAGGGCGGTGGGGGGTGCACCATTCTGAGTGGCTTTCCCTTCAGACTCATGAGCTTCCCTGGTGGGAGGAGAGTGGAGGGGTGGCAGAACGGGGCTGCTGCTGCTGCCAGTGCCACCGCCATGGGGTGAGGTGAGGCAAGTGAATAAGGTGCGCGAGTGCGGTGCAGGTTGGGCAGGACCAAGTGTGGCTTATTTGATATCCCAGGCTCACATCCCGCTGGCCGTTGCTGCTGGCCAATGAACAACCGAGGGGCCGAGGTTCAGCTTCTGCTGGGCACCATCAGCCCCTGTATCCTCACTGTTTCCTGTGCACTTGCCCGGGGGGAGCATCTGCCCAGGCTCGGGTGGGCTGGAGCCGAGGCAGTGGGGCCCGGCCCCTCGCCATCTCCACAGCAGCCCTACAGGCCAGATCTAAGCCTGTGGGCCTCCCTTGAGTTTGACATGTCTGCTTTAGAATCTGCTGTTGTTTAATGAACTTAGAGTTACAGCCCAACATATTATGACTGGAATGATCAGGGGAAGACTGTCAGACCAGAATTTGCTGGGCAGGATGAAACAATGGAACTTGTGACAAGCTGGGGAGAGAAGGTGGAGATCGAAGGACGTGGGTGAAATTACAAAAGGCAGAGGATTTGTTCAAATCTTGCAGGAGGAGAATAAACTCTTAGTAAATTGGGTTTGGCACTGTCCATAAAAGGGTGGCAGCCTCTACGTTTCAGTTGGCACAGGCACAGGAGATGATGACATTAATGAAGAATGTTTCTGGGAGGTAACCAGGTTGAGGGTCGGTTGCTTTAGGAACAGGAAGCTGTTCATCAGAGCCAAGGAAAGGTAACAGATGATATGAAGCAGGGTAATTAAAGCAATACAACCTAAAAGGATAGTAACAGAAATGAATTTTGCAATGGGGTGAAATGGCAGTGATACTCACTGTTTCATTGGAGCCTTCAAAGAATAGATACTAGCACTTTCAAATCTGAAGACACACCTTGGTCTTGTCATAAAATAAATACTAGACGACTCATTAGTACTGCAACAGACTCTAGGAAGCCTGGAGATGCAAATAAAATTCAGTTGGAGAGCTGATGAATGAATAATGCTGAGACATTTAGCTACAGAATATGTTTCTGTAGGCAAGTTGCAATCCATCCCACACCTTCCAAAGCTGGAATGTGCCAAGAGATTCTAACTAATTCAATCTCTTGCAGTTGCTTCCTCTATAATCTCATCTGTAAAATTAAGTTAATGAGTTCCTTCTGTTTCAATGATCTGTGGCTCCAGCTGTTACAGTATTATCATGTGATGCTTTTAGCATTTTAATGTGGAGGATTTGAAATCAGCATTTGCATTTTCAACATCTGTCATTCATATGAAAGGCATAAGTATGAGTTAGAATGGGCATTTTGTGTGACATTTGCTGTTGCATTTTCTCCTCTTCATTAATAGCTCACACATTCTGTTCTGAAAAACGTTTTAGATATTTCTAGTGAAACCACTTCTAGAAATACGGCAATAATGACCTAGCACTGAAGGCTGCTTCACATACCAGTGGCACAAATTTGTCTTTGCCCAGATTAAGAAACATACGGGTGAGTTATTGACTGAGTGCCCTTATTACAATGCATACATCTGTACATATATCACAAATACACCACAAATGGTTTGCATATATCCTAAATTGATATGGGTTGATTGTTTCATCAGTTTAAGTTATAATAAGATTGGCTCGATGGCCTTTGTCACGATGGCCTTTTGTTTATATTGCAGGATGCAATAGCATTTGTGAAAAGTCTTTACTTTGGTATTTGTCTGAAGCAAGCAAAGCAAAACTTTTGGCAGCAGGGCATCTGGATTTTAGAGACCAAAGGAGGATGACGGGAACAGTAACACCCGTATGTTTCAGCAGTATGCATAGCACTTGATTCTGCGGACAGGGTCAGGCGGTAGAGTATAAAGGACTGGGCTCTGCACTGAGAAGGGAGTAGGGGAACATGGATTCCTGATCCTAAAAAGCAAAGCAGCTGCAAAAATTAATGAAATCAGCTATGGTCCTAGATGGGAAGCCTTTATTTAATGAAGGAGGTGGGCAAATTCTGAAAGAGGGTTTCAGTCTTGCTGCTGTTCTGATCCCGTTCTCATGTTTAGGAAGTTCTAAAACTCTTTAACAGAATGACTTACATTTCAATTGTGGGGAACTTCCCAAATGTGTATGAATTGGAATTGGCAATATTTTCACTTTTTTGATGCAGGCAAAAAAGCCCACAGAATGCAGGGGGGAAAAACTCCACAGAAGAAAAAGGAAAATGTCTTGGCAAACTTTCCTTCTTCCCTCCCTCCCTCCCTCCCTCCCTCCCTCCCCAATATATTTTTGACCATGGACATTGAAGAAGAGCCTTGAGAATAATTAATTATGCATGTTATTTCTTCAAAATAAAAAATAAATATACATAAGAGAGATAACCTATTGCGTGTGTGAACTTTGATTCAAACTTCGTTGACCATCATTAGCCAGGAAGCAGCATGCGTAAATAAATATAAGTAAAACTTAACACATTTTGATTTCACTTTTAAATAAAGGCACAGACGGTTCAAACCCAAAACCAGAAACTGGATTTCAAACAGGGTGAAATGTTACATCCATTAAGCAATATGATAAACATTAAGGGTAGGAAACCTGTGTTACAGTAAAACTTTTCCAGCTGAAAGAATGCTTGAATTTGTAATGTTGAACATAATTAGCTTTCCTTAAGGGCAAAGTCTATATGAGGTTTAGTGTGCAGAGGATCTTGGTTTTTCTTCCTATCCTGAAGAGAGAACAGAATAGAGTCTGAAGTCTCTGACTCTGAACAGAGTCCCAGAGGTTTTCTTCAATTCTTATTTCTCCCTAGATCAGGGATGTCAAACTGCTGGCCCACAGGCCAGATGCATCATAGTGAAACCATGCCCACCCCATTGCTGGCAATGGCAAAAAAGTGACAATATGTCACAACACGTCATGTGACATTGTGAGTTTGACACTCCTGCCCTAGATTATCTAGCTTCTATCCAGAGTATTTGCCCAATGATCTGCAGTCCCAAAGAAGAGAAGTCCAAGCCACACTGCAAGAACATAACCATGCTAGAAAACTTTCTGTCCCCAGCAAACTGACCTGTGGAACCAAATGTCTACTGAGCAGATAATTGATTTATTTTGTTACTAGACTGTTTTCTTTTTACTTCAGGATAGTCTAGACTGAATTCCCTCCTCTTGCCCAAAATCCAACACAATCTATCTCCATGAGAGGGGTCTATGACAATTTGCCATGGCCAACTTGCTGTGGGACAACTTGCCATGGCCAAGGAAAAGTGTTATGCACCGTCTGTCAATCTTGGTAACTTTAAGCATGCTGGCTAGGGAATTCTGAGAGTTAAAGCCAAACATCTTAAGGTTGGTAAGGTTGAGAAACATTGGTTTTGAAAATCACTGAGATAATTCTGATGACATAGTTTGCCCTCAAGTGTACTAGATAATATAAAGCCTTGTTCTATACTATTATCAGTGTATTAGAAATATGAAAAGTCTAATGTTGCCTGTTTTTCTTGTTTGTGCACACCCTGTTTTTGCTCCAGCCTTTTTTTTTTGCCTAGAAATTTGAGTAACTTTCCCTGTCCTCCCCATGCTGTTTACATTCAACCACACTTTGTCCCCTGGCCTTCCTAACAACTTGTGGCTCGGCAGTGGGCCAGGGGCTGTTCTGACACATAAAAGTGGAACTTATGGGATAATGTTTTGATTCCAGCAAAAGACACATGTAAGATTGTAGACGAGAGCAACAACATTTGAATTTTGTGGCAAGCAGAGAATGACAGCATCCTGCTGTTGCTGTTTCTCCTGCCAGAATGTCCTCTGATGCGTTTAGGCTTTTGCATTTTTCCTTGTCCAACTGAAGTCTGATAGGCTGAATGAAATTGCTTACAAAATCCTCCCACACACTTCTGGTCATACACGCTGATTCTGTTATGGCAGCCTGGTCTGTTATTTCAACACTGGGATCCTCCCTTATGCTTACTACAAAGCTCCACCTGAATCTTGGCTTATAAGTTTGATTGTTGACAATAGAATTTTCCTCTAGAAGGTGGTTCTCAGTCATGCCCCTCCTGTCTTTTTTGTCCCTTCCAAGTCTCATTATACACTCTCAATGTATGTATACATTCATGGCCAGAAATATATGCACACATAACATTTCCTATTTCAATAGTCCTTAGCAGGAATCTTCAAACTTGGCCCTTTTATGACTTGTAGACTTCAACTCCCAGAATTCCTCAGCCAGTGACGCTGGCTGAGGAATTCTGGGAGTTGAAGTCCACAAGTCATAAAAGGGCCAAGTTTGAAGACCATTTGTCCTTAGTGAAGCAAATTAAGACTAATTCTGTGGCAGGCTTTGGCTTGTTAAGTTAATGTGGGTTTTCCCAGGTCTCCCTGATCAGTGGTACAAACCTCTGTGTTGACGCTTTCCTGAAGCTCCCCTTCTCATCCCAAGTTCTGTTGATTGGTTTCTCTCTTGAAGAGCATACCATTAAGAGCTTAAGGGCAACTCCACTTCCACCTTGTTAAAATGGCAGCTCAGTATTTAAATATTACAGTCAGGTTTATGACACTATATACCATTCACCAAAACTAAGCAGTAAAATGCCAAGCACTATGAGTTCATGGCTTTATACTGCATCCCATAGGAGATGGGCAAGGGAAAAAATGGGATTTTGATATAATGTTTTATAAATGCTAAAAATAAGATGTATATCATCTTGAAACAGATGAGGATGCTTTTGAAGATAAAGACACAAGAGTCAATGATTCTACTAATGTCGCTGAAAAAAAATGCTAAGATGATTCAGGCTTCTGTAACAGATGGAAATTTCTAAATTCTGAGTAGTTATAATTCTGCTTTTCTTCTTTGTTAATGAATTCTTATTAGATATCCTAGATTCACTTCTGGGGACTGCAAGTTAGACAAACTGGAATGGGTTGAATAAAGATAATAAAATATAGCAATTTGTAAAAGGAATTATTTTAGGGTATAGCCTAATAGAGGAGCATTGACACATACAAATAATAGATATATATCAAATACCTAAAGGGATGTTATATAGGAAAGGGTAGAAACCAACCCCAGGGAATATATGTTTAAGCTACAAAGGATAAATTTTGGTTCTGGGTGATAGGAACAATTTAACACTGGGACAATAGCCTTAAAGGTTAAGGTAGAAACTAAACTGCTGCCTATCTATACATTCCTATTTGAGCACAGAGGTGGATTCTGGGACTTGCCTCCAAATCTATGATTCAGGTAATATCCCAACTAGAGTCTGTTAAAGTATAATCCAATCAAAATAAAAACCCACAAAACAAAAAAGGAGAATAAAAGGCAAGGGATTATCAATTGGAAAAAAAATATGTTGGCAGCAATAGCTCCTCAAGCATGTTGTCCAATCGTTGAATAATGACAACAGGGCTTGAAGGGAGGAATTGCATTTCATCCAAGCTCCAGTTATGATATGGATGCTGGTGAAGTAGAGGCATGATCTAGAGCATCAGGGAATTCTGGGAATTGAAGTCCACATATCTTAATGTTGCCAAGTTTGAAAAACACTGCTCTAAAGGGAAGTGATTGGTCTTCTCTTCAGCAGCCTTCCTTAACCTAAGCCCCTCCAGATGCAGTGGGACTGTACCTCTTAGAAATCCCTTCTAGAAGTTGCAGGCCTTACATAGCTTCAGGATGACAGGTTGAAGAAGGCTGCTTTACAGCATAAAAGTTATAAGTTTCCTTCCCTTTTCAAGAAAATAGAACATCTACCATATAGATGTCCAGAGGACTTCAGGAAATGCAGAACCCTTAATTGTGTATTTCCCAAGCTGAGGTTTTCCAAATCAAGCGCATTCATCAAAACGACAAAGATGGCATTGAGCTATTGTGATCTACTCCTTTCATATGGGCGTATAACATCACAATACATATACAGAATGATGTCTTACAGGGACATGGTAAGAATTGATATTTTAGCAGAGATTCTATTGTTTAGACAGAGGAAATCATTTGAAGTTGGCATTGGTTGTCTCAGAGGCCTATGAATATATTTATTGGCAACTGTGAAGCTGTTTTCATGAAAGGGCTATGGATCTAACCTGTTTTCTTAATATTTATATGTATCAGCACTTCTGTATTATCATCAATTCTGTGTACCATTCTTTAGACAAGGTGGGGTGATCACCATCTTGACTTTTTTTATTGATTCCCTGTGGACCACCCTGGGACAAAGCATTTTTGGAATCATTAAAGCAGCTGGTTTTTTTTACAAGTGTTTATACATCTGTTTCAGAAGCAGTATAAATAGATTATACAGTCACTTTATTTTATGTACTTCTATCTTAGTGTTTCTGCATTTGGTTTTTCTAATTCTCATTCCACCTCCATCCCCAATGTGGATTTTGCTTTATTTTCTCTGCAACAAATCATTAAGGTTTGGTAAAATTTGTTCTGAATTGAAAATAAAAAAACTTTTACCCAGCGACATGGAAGTGCTAATACTACTAGAACAGGCAGGATTCCAGGAAATGTTGACACAATCTGTTCTAGTGAGAGACATATTTCTTGGATGTCCATTTTCTGTACTTAGGTAATTACCTAACAGTTTGATTGGTTGTCGACAGGTGATATTCAGCAGCAAGTTTGCACATTTGGTAATCAAGTACTAGATGCCAGTCAACTGACATATTTTGGCTAGGCATGCATTTGCAATAACGAGAACAGGCAAATGAGCACTGGCAGTTATGTTTTTTGTTTTGCTCGCTACCCAGAGTTCTGTGGGGTAATCATGCAAAAAGGCTAATGCTCATTTCAGTGTGATTGTAGTGCAAGCTGACTTGCCTAAATGAAGCTTTTCATTTATACATTTAAGAATTATATTTGGCACAGTGTGTTCTTCTCTAAGACTTCAGGCTAACTTATTTGAAAATAATATAAAAGAAGCAATGTCTGTTTTAAACAACATGCCTTAACAACAAACCAGTGATAGCTGCAGCATCAAAAATTTGCCAGACAGAATTGAAAATATAAATTTTAGAACAATTCATTCAAAGCTTTAGTTTCCTTGATTCCCCTTTTTACTTCCCTTGCTCCCTGGAAGAATATACCCAGGTTACTTAAAAGCAAAATATATAACAGAATAAAAGTAAATTGGAAGCGATTTTGAGGTCTTCTATTCCAACCCCTATTCAGGCAGGAAACCCTATACCATTTCACACAAATCATTGTCCAATCTCTTCTTAAAAGCCCCCAGTGATGGAGCATCTACAACTTCTAGAGGCAAGCCGTTCCACTGTTTAATTGTTCTCACTGTTAGGAAATTTCTCCTTAGTTCTAGGTTGCTTCTCTTCTTGATTAGTTTCCATCCATTGTTTCTTGGAAGATATTCAGTCTTGAATTAGTTTAAATCTGTTCTGGTAAGATGTTTTTTAAAACTGCAAATATTAAGTTACATTCAACTTCCTTATCGTTGAACACAAAGTGGAGTGATTTGTATGTGTGAGATGTGTGGATTATTATTGGAGATATAACAATCCTAAAAGATTTAATTATATTCTTACAACACTCTAGGCTTATATCATCTCATTTGAACTCAAAACCTGTTTTGGTCTGCATTCCAACAATGGGAGTGGTCAGAGCCAAAAACAGGTACAAGCTGTCTATTTTACTCTTACTTTTGTCCAGGATTCAGAACAGTTGACCTAAAGTGCATCCCAAACTTTAATGTAAACTTATCCAAACTGAGGAGGAAGAATGAGAATCATATTACCACAAGAAAAAGGCTCAGGTAGTCTGCTTATATTTATGTCATTAATAAATCCCAACCAATTACTTCTTTCACCAACACATGAAGAAAATGGTGAATATTTGAGCTCTACACAGGACGCATGTCCTACTTTACAGAAGAAAGGTTTCTATTCAAAAGGCAGCCAAAGAACAATTTCTATTTTAAGGTGTCCTCTATCTGAAGAGTTGTCCAGTGTAAATCCAGTTTAAAAATAAAGAGTTATATAAAGGAAAAAAAGAATGCTTCTTATCAACAGTAGCTGGACTGCTACACAGATTCTGTTATTTTTTGGTAACATAGATTTTCTACAGTGTAGAAATTTGTATCTGTGCATGTAGATTACTAGATGCAAACTCCCTCTCCCCCATCAGAAGAGACAGAAACAGCAACTCTAGCCAAATTCCACATTCCATTTGAAATGTAAGGATCATGTTAGAAGCTTTTCCAAGACCCTGTTAATCCTATTTTTTTCAAAGCACTTACAAAACGTTAGTATTTCATCAAAGGCTTGCTAGCAAAATGGAAAATATTTTAATGTGAATAATATATGATGTGCCAATGATACTTCTTCATTGTTTTTCTATCTTCTTTCTTTCTATCTTTCTTTCTATAAATTGTTAATTTAGCACACTGTCATGAGCAGCAAATTTGTTTTCTGTACCTGAAATTCTCCATACTAAGCACATTTCATAGTATAAATATAGAGAGAGACACATAGATAGGTAGCAGGCACCTGGCAACTCACCAGCAACTATAAACAGTGGGTAGCTAAAGATTTCAGAGATAGTTCCCTGCAATTAATGAAAAGCAGCATTCAGATAGATATCTTTTTTTAATCATATGGAGTGTAAAGCCGTTAGTATTATGGGAATAAAGCTAGTCTTCCTTTAATCAAGTATGACTCTTGGTGACTGCATGATCATTGTGCAATTTTCTTGGCAACAGTATGAACAGTGTGCTACTATTAACTTTTTTAGAATTTTGTTTTGTTGTCCCCATGAAGCCTGTAATCCTGAAGTTTTCTGGAAGTCTCCCATCCATGAATGTAAGAATCCCCACCCCCCACCCCAATCACTAAATCAATAGATGCTGCCCCTTGTTGTGATAGTATGGGTACATTCTGCAGACAGTTATTGACATGGATCTTTTTACCACAATGAATATTATTAATCTCAAAATGTCAAAAGACAACAGAAGTTTAGTTAGTCGTGTTTGGAAGATCATAGAATCTTTACAGATTATTTCCAAGATACAAGATGGAGAAGGAATATCTAGACAAGAAATGTTTTCATTATGAGAATTATATATCAAATTTGACTAAAAGTAGCTAAAGCCTACTTTTAGATGCAATTAAGATACAATTAACGTGGGTTTTTTTTCGATTTCATCCTACTCATCCTCTTCACCTGCTCATTCTTCTAACCCACTTTTCAAAGACCCACTGTGGAACAGCCTGCTCTGCATGGTTCCCTAAAGATTACAGCACAGGTTTTAGTTTCTTGAAGGAAAAGGGTGTTTGGTGTCTGGAAAAATTGAAGACCATGATCAGACTTTGTGTGATCCAAAGAACAGGTTGTTTTCACAAAGGTTTTAAGTAGCTGGTTTGCAGCCCCAACTCATAAATTGCTATATCAGATCGAACTTTTAATTTAAAAAGAACAGAGAGTGCTTGCAGTGCAGTGTGCATGACAAAAAAAATTGTAAATCTGCTTTTCCTTACCAATCAGCATTGTACACAAGGGGTTAACATGCTTTGGCAGCATAGATGGTAGTTAATGATTGATTGCAAAGATGCCCTGAGTGAGTTTTGAAGGAAAGCTTATTCCAGCAACAGATATTGTACATAAGAACCAGCAATGTTTGACTAGCTGATTCAGGATTGGAATTCAGAGGAGAAGGTGAGCAAATGTGCGGATATATAGCAATTGTCAGCAATATAACTCTCAAGCAAATACGAATTCACAACTTGCTGCCCTTCAGAAGTGCTAGAATCAATTTCCAAGACCAGACAGAGGCTGGCTAGAGGAATTGGGATTGATGGCCAACACTTTTGGAAGGCACCAAGTTGAGTAGTGGATAGCAATGTTTGTTATCGAGGCAGAAGGAAGCATGGAATGCTGCCTGTCATATTTATGATAATTGCATTGTATTTGATGCTTGCCTGCCTGAATGTATATTGGAAGATCTAGGTTTGCTTCCTATGGGCAAGAAATGTCTTTGGAGAACAATGCCCGGGTGTGTGAACCATGTGAAACATCTCTGTGAAATTCTTCCCCTGGCTTCTTTTAGTTTTGTAAGAGGATCAGTGACCACCCATGCACAGCTGCTTTTCATTGTCTATCTGGCACATTTGTAAGAGGAAAGAGCTCCAAATTCTTTTGTGGGCTGATCTATAAATCTAAAAAGATAGAGGCTTATGAACATCCATGGTTTTAAAAATGCTGTAGTGTTAAGGATCATGAAGCTTCATTTTCTGCTCCAGTATTAGTCACTGTGGAGGACCTCCTGTACCTCTCAGTACAAGTCATTGCACTCTTTGCTGTGTAATAACTGGGGTACTTAAAAAGTCACATACAGCATGGCCCATATTTCAGCAAAGGAGTTGAGAAAGAATCAGATGCCATTTATATTCAGTTGGTCTCATTTTTTTTTGAGATGAGTTTACTATTTAAGACCTTTATAAAAATGGTCAGATTTGAGGAAGCATACCTGTATAACTTTTTCTCCAATGAACCAGGAGGGATGCCCAGAGCTGGATGCTCTTGCCTTCTAGTTTAACATGCATATGATGCTGATGGATGGGGTTATCAATTAGTTCGGTCTAAAGTATCTAAGTATGCCGATGATTCCCAATTGTATATCTCAACCCTGAGCTTACCAAGTCTTGTCCCAGTGACTGAGATTGTGAGTGTCAGGTACAAGAAGTCAGGAACCAGGATAGAGTTCAAAAGTACTACAAGTTTATTTCATGCTACCTGTACACAAGAATCTGAACGACTACCATGCTTCCCCGAAAGTAAGACCCAGCCCAAAAGTAAGCCCTAGCTTGATTTTTGGGGGTGGGCCTAATATAAGCCCTACTCAAAAAGTAAGCCCTAGTTTTGGGGTGAGGTTCACACCTAAAAATCAAGCTAGTATGGGGGTAGGGGGGGTAAAGCTGTCCCCCGCATCCCGCACCCACTTACCTTAGCGGTAGGATCACCACAACCAGGCCTCCCATTCCCTGACACTTGTCAAGTCATGTGGCTTGTCACACCAGTTGCTGCTAGCAGCAGGAGGTTGCATTGTACTTTGGGCCATTGCCGCTTTTCGCAGCAGAATGCCACATGGTGCTTTGCGCCATTTCTGCTACTTGTGGCAGGATGCCGCATGGTGCTTTGCACCAACTGCTGCTCATGGCAGGATACTACATGGCTCTTTGGGCCATTTCTGCTGCCTCCTGCACAATGTGGCCTCCCACCATGAATAGCAGCAATGAAGCAATGCACCACATGGCATCGGGCCACAAGTGGTGGCAAGTAGCCGCAGAAGTCAAGCAGCGGTACAACAGATGTCGAGCTGCAGGAGGCCTGGCTGTGGTGGTCCTAAGGTAAGACAGTCTCCAAAATTAAGACCTAGTGCCTCTTTTGGAGGAAAAAATGAAGGCTATTGCTAAGCACATTTGATTTGTGCTTAGATTGTAAGCCGCCCTGAGTCTTCGGAGAAGGGCGGGATATAAATGGGATTAAAATAAAAAAATAAATTAAAAAAAATATAAGAACAGGTCTTAATTTCAGGGAAACACAGTAATGGCCAAGGCAAACTGGCCCCGCGTAAGAATTAACGGACTTCAAGGGGGACTGAACTTAGGTCTCTTATGGGGATGTAGAGACTCCAAACTAATGATGGGTTTGACCCTGTCCTTGGGCTCAGCCTGGTCATCTCCTGCTTTGAGCATCTGGATGGGAAAGGACTCAGGTTTAACCCTAGAAAGAGTGAGCGCTGTGAAGATTTGGGCTCCTCAGTCCTAGAATTTTTCAGCTTTAATCTTGGAAGGGGTTGTACTTTCTCATTTGAGGTTAGAATCCCACCTGAGGATTTTCTTGGACTTGTACTTCCTCTTTGAAGAACTGTACAGCTGTGACCAGGAAGGCTTCTACCCAATTCCATCTGATATGCTTTTCAACCAGGAAGCCCTTCAGACATATACCACTTCATAGTGCTTTGTAGAACTCTCTAAGCGGTTTACAGAGTCAGCATATTTCCTCTAACAATCTAGGTACTTATTTTACCAGCCTCGGAAGGATGGAAGGCTGAGTCAACCTTGAGCCAGTCAGGATTGAACTGCTGGCAGTCAGCAGAATTAGCCTGCAATATTGCATTCTAACCACTGTGCCACCATGGCTCTATCCTTTATGATTGAACAGAATTGGCATGCTCTGGTTCTCACCCATTGAAATGTCATCTGATGGGACCCAGTTAAGAGGCCTTCATGGTTGTTGGTGCCTACCATCCAGAACAGAGGAACATCATCACAGAGATTTACATGGCTTCCAACCTGAACATGTTTAAACAGTCTTTGAAAAACCAGATTGTTCTCTAGGTCTTAAATTAGGGTTGGTTGAGTTTTATATGATTTTACACCATTATAAAGCTGATAAGTGTTTCTAGACTCTTCTGGACAAGGATTATTTTTTCTTTTAATATTGTTTATGCTTTTTAAAATATTTTTTTATTAAAAAGTTTTATAAAAGTTACAATTCACTAGTGCTTCTTTTCTCTAGACTAGGTAGGCATAACCAATTCCTGTAACTGTTCTTCATATGCTTTTGTCTCCAGGCAAAAATCCTCTTAGTTGCTCTTATTTCTACTTTTTCCAAAGACTCAACATCTTTTTTGTAATGTGGTGACCAAACCTGGATGCAGTATTCCAGGTGTGGTCTTACTAAGGATTTATAAAGCAGTACTAATATTTCACCTGATTTTGATTCTATGCCTCTGTTTATACAATTAAGGATTGTTTTTGGCTGCTGCCACACACTGCTGGCTCATGTTTAAGTGATCATCCAATAGAACTCCAATGTCTCTCTCACAGTTACTGTTTTTGAGCCAGGTTTCACCTACTCTATATTTGTACCTGTGTTTTTTCTTGCCTAAGTGTAAAACTTTGCTTTCTTCCACATTAAATTTTATGTTGTTGGATAGGGCCCATTGTGCAAGTCTGTCAAAATCTTTTTGGATCTTGAGCTTGTATTTTGGGATGGTGGCTATTCCTGCCAGCTAAGTGTCATCTGCAGATTTGATGAGTTCTCCTTCTATTCCCTCATCTAAGTCATTTTTGAAGATATTGAAGAGTACTGGGCCTAAAATGGAACTTTGTCATACTCCACTATTTACTTCCCTCCATATAGATATAGTACCATTAAGGACTACTCATTGAGTATGGTTTGTCAGCCAGTTACAAATCCATCTGGTGGTGATGCTGTCTATTCCGCATTTTTTTTAGCTTACCAAGAAGTAGGTTGCATTCTACTTTGTCGAATACCTTACTAAAGTCTGTATTATATCCATTAAAGGAAAGCTTCTCCTGCAATTTTTCAGAAGTCATTGGTTCTTCCAAAGATATCCAGGCTAAATCTTCCACAGTTCTGCACTAGTCATGATGCAGTATGTTCCCTTCGGAGACTGGCTCCATCAGTCACTCTTAAAGAAGTTTTCCTTTGTAGGTTTCCCAACTCAAATCTAGGATAGGTTTCTGTAGACAGTTAGGTGGTACTTTCCTGGATCCTTCTGTTTAGATCTCTTTTTCCATTTCCAAAAGAACCTCAAAGCAAAGGATGTAGCATTATTCCAGGCACTGTGAAAAATTAAAGCCCACTGACACTGCACCACTCATTGAGGAAGTATAGATATCAGGAATTCCCATAAAATATAAGTAACTGGATTGGAGAGTCAGCAATTCTTAGACATATAGCCACTAGAAATATCCATTTGTGAAATCCAGATTTAAAAGAAAAGTCTACTCTTTCCTAATTCTTTCTCCCATCTTCCTGCCCCCACACACATCTGTCCTGGGTATAAAAAAGAAAGCTGCATGAAGGAATGTATCTAATCAGGGAGTTCAGGAAGAGGCCACTGTAGTGGGTGAGTAAAGTATGCAAACACTGATTTTCTACCTCCCTTTTCTGATGATTTTGTAATCCATAAGCAGTGCAGGAATGTAGCTGATATTTCAGTCTGATTTAACACACATTGTTCTTAACTATCTCACTCATGTTCTCATGATCTTGCAACTGACTGAATCTTAGTAAGTAGCCTGTGGAATGCATGAGCTGAAATTTAGAAGAGGAAAAACACTTTCACTGTATGACTTGAATCTTCTTCAATTCATGGCAGCAATGCAGGACAGGTTTCCTCTGCTGCATCAACAGCTAACATTTTGTATTATTTCTACTGGAGAATTGAAAACAGAGAAGAATTTGTGGTACAATGGTTAAATGGTTTTGGGTTTGCTTATGAAAAATAAAATAAAATGTCCTCTGTCAATGGGAAATTTTGGAGACCACCTAGAAGGCTAGAGACTTTCAAAGGAAGCTGAGTGGGTGGCCAACCAACTTCAGCCTTCTCAGCTTGTCTTTCAGATACAAGTTCTTGTTGGTTTCAAACATCATATAGTAAACTTTTCACAACCCAAACAGCAGCCTAATATGGTGACAGTGAGAAGCAAATCAAAACAGAAAAAGAATCCTCTCCCGTCTGCCAATATATTTTGACCTTGTCAAATAGAATGATTCACCACTGTTATGAATGGAGTAACTCATGTAATTTTTCCCTGTGAGGTAAGTTGTCAGTATCAGCCACATCTTCCAATTAGGGAAGGCATCCTTTTTGGATAATGAGGGAAAAATAAATCTAAGAGTTTATAGTCTATGGCAAAATTACTACTAATTAGTACAAGCTGAATCCAAGGAAACAGCTATATAACAGCTGTATAAACTTTGTGCAAGGAAACAATTGTCTGGACAAGCTCTTCACTGACTCCTTCAAAAAGGCTGTGGAAAAACATGGAACAGAACAAGATAAACTCTACTTTGAGTCAGACTCAATTCCTGGTGAATTTATAAACTATCATAATAGAAGTGGTTTGCCTTTGCCATCTTGAGGGATTTTTTTTCTTTTTTCTTTTCTTCCTAGGAAAATCTTGTTATATTCTTGGGATTTGCAACTTTTCTCCCATCCAAGTACTAACCAGAGTTGATGCTATTTTACCTTTTCAATTACCCAAAGTACATATACTGAGGCAAAATGGGACATTGCTCCTTACAATTTCACTCTATAAAGAAAATTCATTATAGGATTAGGGCTTCTTGAATGTAGCAGTAATAGTCACATTAGCTTCTCTAAAGCCACACTTCCAGTGATGATGTGCAAATCTTTGTACAACGCCTTCCTTTCCAGAAGTTGCTGCACTTCAACTTTACAAATGAATATTGAAACAATTTTCCAACATAAATTTGGGAACAATTGGTCTGTGAAGAAAAAGACAATATAACAAAGATGTCCAAAGCTATTATGGAACTCTGATCTCCATCATGCTGCATTGATAGCATCTATTATCACTCCATAAGGGACGCGGTGGCTCAGTGGGTTAGGACGCTGAGCTTGTCGATCAGAAGGTCGGCAGTTTGGCGGGTCGAATCCCGAGTGCCGCATAACAGAGTGAGCGCCTGTTACTCGTCCCAGCTTCTGCCCACCTAGCAGTTCGAAAGCACGTAAAAATGCAAGTAGAAAAATAGGGACCACTATGGTGGGAAGGTAACAGCGTTCCGTGCACCTTTGGTGTCTAGTCATGCCGGCCACATGACCACGGAGACGTCCTCGGACAAACGCTGGCTCTTCGGCTATGAAACGGAGATGAGCACCGGCCCCTAGAGTCGGAAACGACTAGCACACATGTGCGGGGGAACCTTTACCTTTACCTTTACCTTTTATTATCACTCCATATTAATAGATTTATTTGTATTTAACCAGAAAATAAATATTATAAGTCAATGGATATTTTGGGTTCAGTTAATAAAAGAAAAATACCTTTCTAGATAGAGAACTACACGTCTCCCAGATGCAGTACATTGGACTACAACTTTCACAATCTTTTGCCAGTGGTTTTCTGATGATAAATTTAAATCCAAAACAACGCTGTCAAGTCTACTCCTGCCTTGCAAAAAATCAGATTGTTGTATCATCTGAAGCTTTATAAAGTACAATGCCAGAGTTACTGGCAGAAGTCTTCATACAGCTTACATGCCTCTCTCTCCTCCTTCACTTTCCAAAATGACAAAAATGCTTTTATTACTACCAGAATTGTAATAATCTCAAGAAGTACAGGCTAGGGAGCCAGCTGATTTTCCCCTGGAGAGAATTTTTATCAATTTTTACCTCCCCCTTTTCACTGAAAGCAGGACAGATTCAGCCTCTGCACTCTGAAAACATCTTGGTATTTGTGTGCAGCTAGATTAGAACTGATCTTCCTTCCAACTTGGTACTTTAATAATCAGCCTCCCTGCTCACAACCATGGTTTGAATACAAATGTGCCAATTATACAACTTTATCTATTGAGACTTACTCAATCTTACAACCGTAAAGCTATGTAGATAGGCTTTCTGAAGATTTTGTATACTCACATGTTTTACCGTTTTTCTCAACATCACACCCCATAAAGAGTTTCCAAAGGATTTATTACTACCAGGCAAATACTTGGATACACATAGAAACAAGTTGAACTGTTTGCTATTAATTTGCTATAGGTAGAAACTTAGGAGAAAGAACATTCACCTATTGGTCAGCTTGAAATTACATAATTCTACATAATTTCTACAAACTCAAAGCATACACATGCCTAGGATTATAGTATTCTAAATACAGCCATAGAACAGAAAAACTAAGAATTTAAAATAGCCTTGTTTGCAATGTTGATTGTAAAGGCAATGCTGAATATAGTCTGTTAGATTGAAATAGGAATCCTTCCTTCTAAATCTAATCTAATAATATCAAGAATGCTAAAAAATAAACTCACAACCCTCTTATCTACAAAGCTTGTGCTGTATCACTGACCTAAAACTTTCCATGACATTTTATCTATTTTTAATACACATACTTAATATTATGACAGGCCTAAGCTTAGAAGGAGAACCAGTTTGGGGTAGGGTTTAAGACATCAGATTAGAAACTGGGAGACCATGAGTTCTAGTCCTGCCTTAGGCAGAAAGCCCAGCTGAGCAACCTTGGGTTAGTTATTCTCTCTCAGTCTTAGGAACCACTTCCAAAAAAACCTTGCCAAGAAAATTTCTTTGGACTTGTCCAGGCAGACTATCATATGCAATTAAAGAGAAGAAAACAAACTTAGAAGAGATAAGAGATAAGCTTAGAAGAGGAAATATAAAATAATATTTTTAAAGGAACAATTGTTTATTCAAATGCAGATTTTATCATGATCCATTATACCTAGCCACATTTTTGTCAATTGAATGTACAGTCCTAGAAAACGCAGACATTGCTTAGACCCTTCTTATTTGCAATATCTAGTTTACTTGAGGATAATAATTAAATTAATACAATTGGACAATATTGAGGCTGAAGCCAAGCTTGGTACAAAGAGCACAAACTGCAACTTTTTTTTTTAAAGGTCAAACCCAACTAAAACAAACAGACAGATGGCAAGCCTTCAAAAATACACAAGACTAAGCAACCTGGTAACGGATTAAAATAATTACTCTCTTGCTTCTTCCTGTTCCATTCCCTGATTTTTCAGAGAGTGGATGTGAGCCAAAGCTGCCCACATAATAAAAATGGTAATATGCTAAGGTACTTTCCTGTACCTTTCTGTCACAAGAAAGAAATTTGTGGGAAGGCCTTTGATTTGCTTAGAGAGCTATTTTTGTTTTGTTTTGTTTGAAGCAACATTCCCAGGAGGAAGGAGATTAGAATTATGTTTCATGTTCTTACCTTTTTCTTTCATATGAAAATGAAATGGTGAACATCCTGCATAGTGTATTCAAACTACTTTGTTGCTGTTTTTTGGTGTTATAGTTATTATTGTATCAAATTCCCCTGCATTCAATTTCCAGGAGGTGTCATTCCATTAAAATCAACCAAAGACTGTAGAAACATAGATCCAAAAGCTGCTCAGATAGATAGATAGATAGATAGATAGATAGATAGATAGATAGATAGATAGATAGATAGATAGATAGATAGATAGATGAAATAGGCAATATCGTTGTGCAATAATGGCAAAGGATAAAGGAAAAGATGTTCTACTTCACTATAATTCGTATGGAATTTGGCAATTGTTTCTATTCTAATGCTTAGTTATTCTAGCAGATGGAAGTTTGAAATTCTGTTGAAGTGTTCAGTATCTAAGACAGACTCCTTCCTTGTAGGACTATGAGCCATGAGACGCTCTTTCAGAACCAGCTTTGGATGATACTTCAGTCGATTTTTGGCAAGTTGCATTTTTTCAGAAAAGCTACAGGATAATTCTCTGAAAGCTATTTGTATTTTAGTCAGATCAGCAAATAATCCTGCCATTTTAGGCCATTCTTTTGTTTTTTAAAATTATAAAATATAAATTTAACTCTCAAATGGGTGGAAGCATTGACATTTACCATATTAAAAAGGTAAAGGTAAAGGTTCTCCCGCACGTGCGTGCTAGTCGTTTCCGATTCTAGGGGCCGGTGTTCATCTCCGTTTCAAAGCTGAAGAGCCAGCGCTTGTCTGAGGATGTCTCCGTGGTCATGTGGCCGGCATGACTAGACGCCAAAGGTGCACGGAACGCTGTTACCTTCCCACCGTAGTGGTCCCTATTTTTCTATTTGCATTTTTACGTGCTTTCGAACTGCTAGGTTGGCAGAAGCTGGGACGAGTAACAGGTGCTCACTCTGCTATGCGGCACTCGGGATTCGACCCGCCAAACTGCCGACCTTCTGATCGACAGGCTCAGCGTCCTAACCCACCGAGCCACCACGTCCCTATTTACCATATTACAATATAGTAAAACTGAAGTTTAAATGGAACTGATAATGTATCATTTCTGATGTGTTAATATATTCTGTAGGAAAAGTAATTGGATAAGAAATATCATATTGTTTTTCATTGGCAAAGATGAATAAAATTAAGTAAATGTAAAACAAAACTGCCTGCTATTATGAATGCATTCTTTAAGGACTAATTATTGGTGATAGCTTATGCTTTAGTTGTTTTATTTATTTAATTTAGATTATAACCTGCCCCAATATGAAGCAGAACTCTGGGATCCATGCAGCAAATTTAAAAAATCTCTCTCTCTCTCTCTCTCTCTCTCTCTCTCTCTCTCTCTCTCTCTCTCTCTCTCTCTCTCTCTGTGTGTGTGTGTGTGTGTGTGTGTGTTTCTCTCTCTCTCTGCCTCTGCCTTTGTCTCTGTCTCTCTCTTCCTCTCTCTCTGTCTCTCTCTCTATCTCTGAACTTTATCAAATCTAAAAGTAACACAGAAAGCCAATGTAAAACCTCCAATAAAACCCAATTACTTACTTGGGTTCAAGAATTCCTCCCTCCCTCCCTCCTTCCCCACAATGATAATAAGTTGTTGGGTTTTTTGTTTTTTTAAAACTAAAATGTTATTTGAACCCTTGTAATAAGTATGCATCTTTAGTTTGTAGATGTTTATTGGCTGGATCCATCAAATCAATTAGATTTCTTCTAATTAAATCAGCACAAACATCTAATAAATATTATGTATTATATAATATATAAATATATTATATAAATAAATTATATATTTAGTGAGCCATTCTCACTAAAGCAGGAAAATCAAGGAATCAGCTTTTCAAACCACCTAGTTCCACAGCAACCTCCTCTCTGACTGTTTCCAGCCTTCATTGTCAAAAGCCCTTGGAAATGGAAATGGAACACATTGAAAAAGCCAACTCCTCCTCAGGATTTATGGGTTAGTTAAAATGTACATGAATCCTAACACTGCCATTCCCAGCTTGTTTGAGAGAAACGTTTTGAAACTGATAAATGCTATAGAGAATCTTTGACACAGAATTGTGGCTCCAGCACTGCAGTTCATCAGCCCCTGATTTGTTGGAGCAACCAGCATGCCAGGTTGTTTGTTTCTGGAACTCAACAGCAAGGGTATGAAAGATTTGGCTCTGAGATATGGGCTGTTATACAAAAAGAATACAAGGGCCTTCCCTGGAGGAGGCAGACTGTGGCAACAGGGTCTTGATCCTTCATGAAATCCTGATTTGGACTGAGAAATCATGCTGCAGCATGCTCTTTTTTCCATATGTCTTGTGAAAATGAAGTGGGGGAAAAACAAGGAGACATGAAGCACAGTATGAGCAAGAAATAGCTTGAATGTTATACACAGAAAATGCACTGATGTTACCAAAAGATACTCAAGCAGAGAGTAATAATGCCTGATGGGGGAGAGAAGAATGAAACAGCAGGCAATCAGATGCCTTTTTATTATTGGATGTTTGCAGAATATAATAAATCCTTCATCTCCCTCCTTGTGTTCTGCTGATTGCTTTCTCTGTCTGCCGTAGACAAAGCCTGCCTTTTGTGCTATTGGCCAGTTTATCAAGCTACAGAGCCAGTCCTGGGAGAAGGGCCTTTTTCTTGGTAGGTTTATTCCTTCAATGTGCTGTCCAAGTCTATATTCCTCTGTTCAAGGAGGCAGCAGCTGGGCAGATGTGTATAGGTTGGGACCAGGTGGAGAGGGGAGGCTGTAGCTTCACAAAACTCTCCAGAGATGGAGGATTTTCTCCCTAGAGAATTCAGTGAATGTAGCGAAATAATGGCAGTGGGTTAATTGTTATAGACACCCCAAAAAAGGTCATGAGAATATTAGCTCCAATACTGTATTTCTATAAAGCTTTATTAAGTCTAGTGCCTACTCTTTCGACAGACCTTCTTTACAATGCACCTCAGATTGATTAATTACTGTGGGAAATGATAGCAAGGGGCAAAAGCATATACAGAGATATCCAATAATTCATGCATACTGTATCTCTAAATGTAAAATTATGCCTTTTAAATTATTTTAGTTTGAAAGTGGTTTGGTAACAAAGGATCAGTGTGTAAAAGATCCTGACTATATATTGCTTTATTCTAACTGAATGTCTTATGTTTTAATTATTACCTGCCTTGAGCAATGGGAATAAGAAGGCAGGGTAGAAATTTTCATATTTCTTTCTAATGTTTCTTTCCAAAAGAGGCCTCTTAAAATTAATTGGTATAATCATCATTAACACATAGTGATACATACAGCAAGGTAAAGTGATATTTGCTCTAACCCTTAAGGATTGGTACAAATACTGTATATTGGACAATATATTTGTTATATATTACACTTAAGCCAAGGATTAAAACTGGCTAGAGATTCCACTGCAAAAGGAGTATAGAGCTGGAATAAAAGAGCAGGTGAGGATATAGACACAATTTAACCATTTAATTTTAACATATAATTATTATTAATGTTTCTATTTCTATTTACTAAAATATTTTAGTATAAAATTACAAGGGGAAAACAAAATACATTCATATGAAGGAAGCAAAACATTGTGAACAAAACAGATAAAAAACTGAAATAAAACTCTATTAATTAGTATAAGCTATAAAATTCTAATTACAGCTACATAAAAATTCCTACAGATCAGTTTGTAAAGCATGAACTGAATATCAATCACATAAAATCATATTATCCAGTCATTATGTTGATAGAGAGACAGTTCAAAGGCTGAGAGCTAACATAATACATCAAGTGAAGCTTTGACACCTGATACACAATATATGATGAAATTTTGGCATTTAACCAATATTCTTTATACAGTAAATGCACACATCACAATTACATGCACACATTACATTACATATTAAAATGATTAAATCTTAGCTTTCTTCTAAGAGTTCAGTTTATCATAGTAAAAATATTCAACTAATAAAGAATTAGCAAAATTTGTCACCAAATGTTTGTATTTTGATATCCTGTTGGTTTCCAGAAGGCACATGGGGAGTTTCCCAGCTTTCCAGCATTCAGTTTGGTTCAGTGCTTGATGGGCCACTGGCATCAGGAGGTGAATTGAATAAGGAGTCAATTGTCCCTAAGTGACCACTTTCTGGACACTGTTCCTGTCTGGCACCTTGATTTAATGAGATCCTCTGGCAAATGAAGCCCCAGAAATTATGCCTGGATCAGAGAAATTTATCATGCAGCCACTGTGACCAATTTGCACAGCACTTTGTCAACAAAAACATTGAGATTCACATTGGCAAAGTCTGCAGGAATGAACGTTTTACATTTATCTTGTCCTGTCTGGCAATCTGGGGCTCTTTTTGGTCTCTGAGCCCTGAGTAAGATACTACCTAATCTATGTTTTGTGACATGTAGGTTAGCCTCTTAGCCAACTTGACTATTACGAGAAGCAAGTAGGGCAGTGACCATGTGGATCCATAAGATTGTCAGTCACCCTGAAAGAGTGGATGGCTTTTGATATTGTTGACCACATTATCTAATTGGATAAGAAGCTGAGGATTTGAACGCTGTTTTGCAGTGGTTTTGCTCCTTCCTCTCTAGAAGGTCGCAGTCTGTTATAATTAGGGAACGTGGTGGCTTATGTGATTTAGGACACTGGGATGACAATCATCAGGCCCCATTCGAGATCTGGTTGCTGCAATGTGATGGGGTGAATTCTTGTCACTCACTCCAGCTCTTGCTGACTCAGCAGTTTGAAAGCAGGAGATGGAGTAGATAGATGGGCATCATCTAGGTGGGCAACTTAACAGGGACATGAAAAAACAGGGCATTGCCCAAGCAAGGGTAATATCACTGTTCAATCCTTTCAAGCCAGAAGTGCTTTGGTGCTCCTAATACGAATGTAGTAATAGTCTCTTATAGTGGGAAGAAAAGTTCAGCCTGGTAGCCTTTCACTTACAGGGGCCAAAGAGGTTGGTCCTCATACACACAGACAGACACACTTTTAACATCTACATGAAACTGATAAGGGAAATCATCTGACAATTTGGGATTTGGGGTTCTTTCTATCCACCCAATTTCTGCTTGAACCTGTGGGAGCCAAGGCTATAAGAGTCTTTTAAGGCATTGTTGTACAACTGTCAAGCTCTTCAGTGATTTGTCCAATGGAAACCTACAGGATCCTGTCTTCCAAGCAGACTTTTCCTAGCCTTTTAGATCATACAGGGAGGAAACACTTTTTTTGTCCCATGTGTGCAAACGACAGGAGAATTGAAGCTAAAAAGTGTTGCTTCTCCATAGCAGTGTTGATACTATGGGCAGCTCAACATTGAGATGAGACTAGTCCCCTCCTTTTAGGTGGCTTTTAGGAACTTATTAAAAACTATGCTTTTTGAAGAGAAAGATTTTATTAAAATTACCTGTTCCTTTTGTTGTTCTTATTTTTCCTCTTCTTTGGTTTTATTTGAGGGATTTGGATTTTATATTGTTTATTTCTCTTGTTTCTATTGCAAGGTTGCAACCACTGAGAATTACAAGACTGAAGCACTATAAAAATCAAACAAATAAAACAACCTTAAGATTTATTGCATCTCCAACATAAGAAGTTTGATAACAATTCTTTATAAGAAATTGACTGAAGAGTGCTATAAATCTAAATAATACATAAATTAGCCTTCTCTTAAGACTGTGAGAAACTTATTTAACATTTCTTTAAACTTGAGTCTACTGATTTTGTCATAGTGTTCAGTAAACTCCAATTCTCTATTCCAAATTTTTTGTATATTGTCTCTATTTAAGTTTAAAATGTTGATTTATTTGAATTGTTAGTTTCAAACTAACTTTCTGTGATGCATTCAATCCACTTGGGATTTTTAAGGCAGCCAGTGTGTCACATCTGAACAAAGGGCCTAACTGATACTTTGGCTGAATATATAACCATGCAGCTATTTTTGATAGAATATATTAATTTTGTAACCTTTTGAAAGTAGCATTTATGATTAGTTAATTAAGGATAATTATTTCTTTCTCAGTCAGACAGAGGTTTGAAATTACTGGTAGACTGCAGTCCATAACCTTGGATATATACACATACAGATCTCTGTCTGTCTACCTGCCTATCTATCATTATTCCAAAGGCTCATAACATCAATGTTTAAATTTTAATTGCTTCCCTAATACTGTAAAAATACATCTAATTGCCTGTAGTATTGCATATACAACCAAATTTCTATTATACGTAGGTCCACATTTTTGCCAAGACTTCAAAAGAGCCAGATAATAGCTTTCCAAATGGGCCCATAATAATATCACAATAACATGTGCACTGCAATACACTAAAAAAAGAACTCCTCAGTGATATAACTGAAAATCATTTTATCCTCACAACAGAACTAATTGGGTAGGTTTGGTTGAGAGTGAATCATTGGCCTCAAGTCATCCAAAAGGTTTCCATGACTAAGAAAGGACTTGAACTTGCATGGTCCAATGTCTTAGCCACCTTAGGTAAGCCCCAAAACATTAGGAAATTTCTAGAAGCCTGGCATTCTTACAAATTAGCCATCAATAGACACATAGACATAAGCAATATTTACATACCATGCAAAAGAAACAATCGACAAGCCAAAAAGGGGACAAAAAGGCAAAATACTAGCAATCAATCCCCCAAAATAAGACCTATCCTGAAAATAAGCCCTAGCTTGATTTCTATGCATACGCCTAATATAAGTCCTATCCCCAAAATAAGCCCTAGTTAAGACCCCACCCACTCATCCCACCATCTGGTTGCACAAGGTGGGTTGAGGAGTGTTTTTCAAGGCATTAGGGACAGCATTCACTCATTTCAATTGTAGTGAAAAATCACAGCACATTATCATTTATATTCTGTTTTCTCTAATCTTTAGATGCTGAGGATATAGATGCTGACTATCATTAAATTCTTTGTTGAAGTTACAATTTACAAACATGTAAAGTGTAATCTCAATCAGTAATTTCACCAGTTTATTCCAGGACAGTTAAGCATTCTGTAAATAAAAGAAAGTTACATAAATTATTCACTGTCAAGAATCTATAATTTTGTAATGTCCCAGGATGGATGATTTTCATACTGTACTTCTTTCATTAGTGTGCTAAGAGTTCCATCCAGACTCTTCTTCAAACAAATGAACATTTGAGGTTACAATTATTATGTGTTTCCTCTTTGCTTGGGGCAGCTTCATGCTGGCTTTCTGACTAAAGTTATAAAGATCCATTATTTTAAAGTGATAGATTCTTGTCTCATAGGCTCATTCTATTGACCAAATTGTTATGGAACCTCTGCGTCTGTCTAGATTCTAATCTTTCCACACAGAAATCTTAATGGGTGGCTATCTTCTTATATTTAAATCAAAGAAAATTAAATACAGCAAGAAATATGAAGATTGAAGCAATTTTTAAAGCCATACAAGGCACCAGGTGCTTGGAAGGTTTCCAAGCTACAGGTCAAGTTTTAATAAGAGACAGGAAAGGTTTAACCCCTGAGTCACCAGTCAGATGAATGCCATCAACTTTCCAGCCCCAAATGCATTGCAGTCAGTGAGAGCAATGCAGTTATTAAAGGCTAGTTGTGGTTTAATCAGAGGAGTGCTCTGGATTCTTAAAGAAGACAGGCGAAAGAGGTAAAGATAAGGGTATGAAAACAAAGGAGGAAGCCAAGTCATTAAAATTGGTTTAAATTCCAGCCACCCTGGCCTCTTAGGCTTATAGCAGTCCAAATCCATGATTCAAAAATATAGGCTAACCTTCTGGATTGTTTTCCCTTGTGTAAAATCCTTCCATTTGGTCCCTCAGTGCTTTGTAATGAGAAGATGTCTATTATGATCAGATCAAAATCCTTGTGTTTATAAAAATAATAATAAGAAATTCATGGTGAAGAATTGGCTGCAGGACCGAGGGATTTCTTAGCAAAGAGTTTTCCACTGGAATTTTCTGTATGTCAGAATGCATGCATGCCAGCAGCAGTACATCAGTAAGTGCCTCCTACCATTTTAATTTTTGCCATGGATGACACTCATCATTGGCTTGTCTCTAGGCCAATTTTATTTGTATTAACTGGCAGCAGCATTTCAAATACCCTTTCTAGCCTAATCTGGAAGTGCTGGGATTAAATCCGAGGTTTTTTTTTTGCATACTGTATTATGTAAGGGAAATGGGCAAAAGCTGCTAATTGCATAGATGTGCCCTGAGGTTTTTGCTGCCTCACAAAAGAGTAACAGAGTTGGAACGGACCTTGGAGGTCTTCTAGTCCAGCCCGCTGCTCAAGCAGGAAACTCTATCTGCTGCTCTCTTATAAAGAGTTAGAATGCATTGTGCTGCAAATAACTTTCCCAGTAATTCCAACATTATATTCATGCTTAAATGAAAAGAAAATGTAGTTTTGATATTTATTTTATTTATTTTATTACATTTATATACCGCCCTTTCCCGAAGGACTCAGGGCAGTTTACAGGGTGATTAAAAACAAAAATACAAAAGTTAAAAACAAATTAAAAAATTATATTCGTCCCTGCATAAGTAAAACCCCAGTTAAAATTAAAATTAAAACTAAAATTAAAATTCTCAGCCTGGGCCAGAGAGCTCAAAGAGCCAGGTCTTCAGGCCCCGGCGGAATGAACGGAGGTCGGGGGCAGTCCTCAGCTCCACGGGCAGCTGGTTCCAGAGGGCAGGCGCACCCACTGAGAAGGCCCTATCCCTGGGCGTTACCCGCCGGCAATCTTTTACCGGTGGCACCCTGAGAAGACCCTCCCTGTGGGAGCGCACTGGACGAAGGGAGCTTGATGCCGGCAGCAGGTGTTCCCTCAGATATCCCAGACCCAAGCCATTTAGCCATTGATATGCATGGGAGGACCCCAAATTACTGTGCAATGAAAACTGCAAGTTAGCAACAGAACCCGTGGATGAATCTGATTCATTGGTAGGATTTTATGTTAACAATATTAAAAGAGCATGACCCAAAGCCATGTGTTTTGCTTATCACTATTTACAAGACATAATTACTCATTAATAAATACAGACCATTCATTGTTTGCATCAGAAATGCTAGTGGTTTGCTTCCAGTCATTCTGGAAACAACTATTTCCCCCTCCTAATAGAAATTTGGGTTGACTTTGAGGTGAACCTTTAATCTTAAATGATAGAATTATGATTGATAGTTAATTTCCAAATGATGTCTTTTGGATACTTCTGTACAATACAGACACAAAAACAGGTAGTGGTAGTAGTCTTTCTCATAGGTGACATTGTAGGAAATGAAAATGATGTGCAATTACAAGAGCAGGATGGTCAGTTTGCAACCCCAGTTCTTTTTGGAGCTTCTCGCTGACCATGAAAGCTGATACATGGTTTACTGATGTTTTTTTAAAGGAAACAAATTATATTATATTTTAAAATAGGCATATCTCAGTCAAAAGCCAACAAAAATCCCAAAGGTCTCCTCCAAATCCCATCCCATCCACATGTAATATGCTCTTTGCAGTTTTCAGCCACCCCAAACTTAGCTATGGCCTTAGCTGCCAAAATGTTACCAACCTAGACTCAGCTTTACCTTCAATCCTCTGCATCAGATGGAATGCACATTCTGGTGTGATCCTTCTGTGCTTCCCCTCCCCCCACCAATGGAGACGCTGACCAGTGCTGTGTCATTTGTCTCCTAGGTCAGAGGGCACCAGGAACCAGTTCCATGGAGACAGGTTTTTTCCGCAGACCAGAGGGTGCATGGTTTTGTGTGCTGCCTGCATTCCACAGATGGGGCTTTGCTTGTTTGTGCGGACTGGTTGCTGGCATGCCCTGGCCCGGTACTGGTCCACAGAACAGGGGTTGAGGACCCCTATCCTGCCACATTTCAAACTCATTCAGCCAGTTGTAGTGAGCTCTGAAAGTATTTGCAAATGAGGGAAAAGCAAAAGAAAATCCTGTTTGGTTTACACTGCACTGGGAAATGGCTTGCAAATCGGTTGTTATGTGGCAGGGAAACCAGCAACCATCCAAGAATGCTACCTGCTGACATTGGATCTCTCCAGTGCTTTGCAGTTGAGAGTCGCCATGTTCAGCTTCAGGAGAATGAATCTTTCATCAGACAAGGCTTTCCGGCAGGTAAACACAAGTGAATACTGGGTTGAGGCTGGAACAGAGTTGAAGGAAATATCCCATGCTGTTATTTTAATATACTGTACTGTAAGTCTACTGCTGGAATTTTATCTTGGCTTGGGCTCCTCTCCAGAAATAAAGGGAAAGAACGTCTGTGTTTTGGGAATGTCAGAAAACTCCATAATATGGATCTGGCAGCAATTCCACTGGCAAGCCCAGTCAAGAGCAAAGCAAGAATGAAGAAGGGCTTGCACACCAGGTTTTTCTTCCCCCACAACACTGTTTTTATTTAATACACACCAGGTTCTACTACTGAAAAAACTGTTCATTTGGGGGAGGGGGGGAAGCCTAGTTTTGCAGTTCATTCTCTTTTTCCAGACAGACTTATCTTGGGTATGCAAAAATCTCAGACTTTACAGCAACAGGGGCTGCATTAAGGAATGGTTTCCATTAGTGTGTATATATATATTAAGCATAGGGGTGTTGACCAAGGTCAGTTAACTGCCTCATTCCTAGCTGTCAGCAAAACATGTACTTACTCCTTTCTGCCCTCTGTGGGCCACAGGAATATATTATTAAAGCCCAGCAAAATGTGTATAATATGATTAAAGCATTTCATATTCAGAACTCAATGAGACTGTGAGGGTCAAATATTTTAGCAGCAGGAATACAAGCAAATGTATCTATGGCAGATATTTTAGTCCACCAGCTTTTATTTCAAAGGAATGATTTAATATTCAAAATCACAATCTTAAAATTGTCTTACCATTTAGGACTTTTTGCTATGCAATAAGTATTTTCTACTTAAGGGCTAATGATAGTTCACTTTATGGGTGGACATATAGAGGACCTGAGACATTATATCAGGGGTGTCAGACTTCCAGCCCACTGGCCAGACGCGTCATCCAGAAGCCACGCCCACCCCATTGCCGGCAACGGCAAAACTCTCCCGATACGTTGCGCGACATCACATGACGTCGCAAGGTTGACATGTCTGCATTATATGATGGCAGGAAAACAAAAGGTGCTTTATGTATGGATTTTAAAAGTGCAGTTATGTCTAATAGAATAGAACAATATTCTTTTGATATTAGATTATCTAATATGCAGGATGCCATTAAACCACAATTTCACTGAAAAACTATTCTTGTTGCTGTCATTCAAAAATGAAATTGAAAGCAGAGATGCAACAATACTTTCCAAAATATGTATTTCTCTGTTTAGGTAGACATTCAGAATTGTCCCTCCTTCTATATTAGAGTTTTGTTATAGGTGTTTTTTTCAAGATTATTTTCCTTGTATCCCTGGAGATGCAATAATTATATATCAACACAATCATTTCAAGGGTAAGTGAAAGCAAATAGCCATACTAGGGCAAATGATAGTTAGATGCATTAGTCTTCTCTTCTATTCCTGCACAACATCATAGCTTAAATGTTTACCAAGTATTGCTTTCATAATAATTTCTTTTCCAATCAGTTGCACATCATTAGCTTTAATCCACCCAATACCACAAAAGTGCTGGGTGAATATATTCAAAACTAAACTGTTGAAATTAATCATCCAGAATGGGAATGATGCTCTGGCTGTCTACATTGCAACAAATGACATTAAAAAAAAGATGTTATCAGATTCAACTAATCCTTGATGTTATTCCTAATTGCCTAATATATGCATTGGCACTGTGTAGGAATAAGAGCCAGAAGAACAGGGACTTCCGGTGGCGACGCGACACTGAAAGACAGCCGTTTTTGGGCTGCCCGCTCCGCAGCTGTGTTTTTCCATCGTAAACAGCGTCGATCAGCTGTTTAGATGGATTTGAAGCCCCCTCCTCGGGAGAAGAGGAGGGGGTGAGGCCCCAGGTAGGGGTTGAGCTCTCCGGGCCGCCTGAGCTGAGAGCTTGGGCGGCTGAAGGATGAGCCCCCCCGAAGCCTGGGTTGCTCCGAGCTGCGCAGTGCCTCTGCTCTGGGATTTTTGGAGCAGAGCCAGGCGTTAGCAACCACCCCTGCCAAAAGGAAATACTTTTGATTATCAAGATGCAGGCAGAGCGGTACAGGAGGTCAAGGTGAAGTGGACTCTTTATTTTTACTCTCTAGCTCAATGGATTTTATAGCTTTAAAGTGAAAGTGCGTAATAAGTGAAAGTGGGGGAAGATGGCGGCTAAAACTTCTAAAGCTCTTCGGAATGCGGGGTCTTCCCTGGTGCAAGAGACCTCATTGCAAGCTTTGCTTCCTCCTGCATCTCCCCCGGTATTGACGCTTAAGGATTTACAAGACGCTCTTGGAAAGCATGCACAATTGATGTCTGATATGATGGATGAAAAGTTGAAAAAGCTGGAGGAGAAAATGGAGGAGAAAATGGAGAAGTTGGAGAAGAAGATGGAAGAGAAGCCGAGAGCAATGAGGGTGGACATCTTGTCTATGGTTGAATCCGTAGCTGAATGTGTGCTACAGCTGGATATAAAAGTGGAGGACCTCAGTCAAAAGAACTCTATATTAGAAGCAAAGGTATTAGAAAATGAAAATATAAGGGATAAAATGGACGAAGAATTGAGCCTTGTTCAGTATAATCAGATGCAGTATGCTATTAGAATTAGGGGTTTAAAGGAGAATGGTAAAGAAGATTTAAAGCAGCTGATTTCTGAGGCTCTGGAAGGGGTACTGGGCCAGTCAGCATCTGAAATTGAGGGAAATATGGACAGTTTTTCATGTAAATTCATGGATTGCAAGACAGAGGAAGTTACCCAGAGATGTGGTGGTCTATTTTACAAAGAGAGTAATTAGAGATGAAGTCATTCAAGCTGCTTATGATACTAATTTGGTAGTGGCTGAGCAAGAAGTTTTGGTTTTAAAAGAGATCCCTCCGAAAATCCTAAGGAGAAGGAAAGATTTTGCATTTCTAGTACAGGAACTTAAGAAACGTGATATTAAGTTTAGATGGGAGATTCCAGTTGGATTGGTGGCGACGCACGAAGGTAAAAGACATCGTTTGGTTACTGTGGCTCAGGCACGTGATTTTTATAGTAATGTGTTAAAAGCAACCCCCCTATCATCTTTGGAAGCTGCAAAAGGATACGGTGTGGGAAAGCTTCAAGATGTTGCAGATAGACAGACAGAGGACAATGGTGTTGGAGGGGATCAAGTCACAGTCTCATCGGTTGCTGCAGGAGGCCAGAAGATGACGCGTGCCGCCCTAAGAAGAGCGAGACGAGAGCAAGAGCAAGACCAGCAGAAAGTTATGGAATCTTCAAAGTGTGCTTACAGTGAAGATATGGGAGGAGAGCGGTCTAAAGAAGTTTTGGAGGTCATGACAGAGGTGCTCCAAAAGTTTTGGGGCGTTAAGATTGCTGATTAAATTTTTAGATTAGAATGTCAATGGAGTAAAATTATTATAGAGGAGAAAGAAAGTTTTTTTTTTAATATTTTACACAATTTAAGATTGATGTTATTTGCTTGCTAGAAAAGTATATTAGGGTTATGGACTTAAAGTATGTGTTGAACTAAGAATGGGTATGTAAGCTCCTAATTAACAACAAGTTGTCTTAGAGATTGCCTAAATCTTTTTTTTATATACTCTTTTTATTTGAACTTTTATTTGAACTTAAGGATGATTTGGAACTGCGAGACATTTGGCGTGATATATGCAAGAACTATTTTTGATCATAGTTTAGTTTGGTCGGAGATTATTAAGATTAACAGAGATAGGCGCTTTTGGCGCGTAACTGAGAATTTGTTTGGAAATTAGAGAAAGGTGGGAGAATGCAAATAGCAGGTGAAAGTTTTTTTTTCTTTTCTTTTTTTTTTTGAAATTAATATGAATAAGGACTGGGATTAAGAAAATTTATTTTGAGTAAAGCTCTTTTTCTGTTTTCCTCTTTTTCTTTTCTACTTTATTTGTAATATTAATATTGTTTGTACTCATTTTATATGAGCTAGAGAGAGATAGAATTTATAGTTTATTGTTGATAACATAGGGGTGTTTATGTTTGTTTTTCGATTTTATGCCCTGTATTTAGCTCTGGGAAGTCGGGGGGGGGGGGAGGAGGGAGTGGGGGAGAGGGATAGGGAGGGTTGGATAGGGGTGGGGGAGGGGGGGATTAAAGTCAAAATGTATTGTAAAACTTTTTAAATAAAAAAAAAGAGCCAGAAGAACAGGAATTGTCCCCTCCACCTAATGGGGTTATCATGATGACTGGTAGAAATCTATTTTAGAGCTTGCCTAAAAACCTGTGCTAGTCCTTACCTGCTTAATACTCCATGCCTCTTCCATTATGCAGAATAGATGTGCTTCTCTTTCTCTCTCTCTTTCTTAAGGCTTTGAGATATTCTCTGAACATATTATTTGTGCCATGCTGCCTGTCATGCCTCAGCTTTTCTGTGGTCATGTCCAGGTCTGATACCCTTTGCTTAAAAAGGGAACTTACAACTCATCTCTCCCTCTCTCTCTCTCTCTCCTCTATTCTGCACGGTTTTTGTCAGCTTCTCTGCCTCATACTCTCCCTCTTGTCCTTAAATTGACAAATAAGCTAGACTTTTTTTTTCATCCATTGTTGTGGTCCTTGATGACTAAGAATGAAGCTAGCCTCAAGCTACTCCACTTTTCTCCCATGAACAGAAATATTTTGCATGCCAGCCACATAGAAAAAGAATTATGTAACCAAGGAAAAACACTTGCTGCTGACCTGAATATCCCAAATTACTTTTAACTAGAGTTTACTCGTCATTAATTGGTGACCCAGCTCTTTTAGGGTATTTCCAGAAAATACCAAACCACCAAAAATACCAAACCACTCAAATTTTAAAAGTGAATGCTCTGCTAGTGCTCTTCTGATTTTATGGCAGTTGCCAATGTGTTAACAACAAAATGGAGCCACTGACTGAGATTTTTAGGGAATAACAGGCTAGAAATTTCAAGAAAGAGCTGTGTTGGGGAGAGAGGGAGAGGGAGAGAGAGAGGGAGAGACAGAGAAGCAAGATGCGCAAAGCCCTTCCTTCCAGCCATATACAGGTGAAACTCGAAAAATTAGAATATCGTGCAAAAGTTCATTTATTTCAGTAATGCAACTTAAAAGGGGAAACTAATATATGAGATAGACTCATTACATGCAAAGCAAGATAGTTTAAGCCGTGATTTGTCATAATTGTGATGATTATGGCGTACAGCTCATGAAAACCTCAAATCCACAATCTCAGAAAATTAGAATATTACATGCAATCAATAAAACAAGGAGTGTACATAGAACAATATCGGACCTCTGAAAAGTATAAGCATGCATATGTACTCAGTACTTAGTTTGGGCCCCTTTTGCAGCAATTACTGCCTCAATGCGGCGTGGCATTGCTGAGGTATTATGGAAGACCAGGATGCTTCAATAGCAGCCTTCAGCTCTTCTGCATTGTTTGGTCTCATGTCTCTCATCTTTCTCTTGGCAATGCCCCATAGATTCTCTATGGGGTTCAGGTCAGGCGAGTTTGCTGGCCAATCAAGTACAGTAATCCCACGGTCATTGAACCAGTTTTTGGTGCTTTTGGCAGTGTGGGCAGGTGCCACGTCCTGCTGGAAAATGAAGTCAGCATCCCCATAAAGCTCGTCTGCGGAAGGAAGCATGAAGTGCTCCAAAATCTCCTGGTAGACGGCTGCGTTGACCCTGGACTTAATGAAGCACAGTGGACCAACACCAGCAGATGACATGGCTCCCCAAATCAACACAGACTGTGGAAACTTCACACTGGACTTCAAGCATCTTGCAGTGTGTGCCTCTCCATTCTTCCTCCAGACTCTGGGTCCTTGGTTTCCAAATGAGATGCAAAAGTTGCTCTCCTCAGAAAAGAGGACTTTGGACCACTGAGCAACAGACCAGGTCTGTTTTTCTTTAGCCCAGGTAAGACACTTCTGACATTGTTTGTTGTTCAGGAGCGGCTTGACAAAAGGAATACGACATTTGAAGCCCATGTCCAGGATCCGTCTGTGTGTGGTGGCTCTTGATGCACTGACTCCAGCCTCAGTCCACTCCTTGTGAAAGTCCCCAACACTTTTGAATGGCCTTTTCCTGACAATCCTCTCCAGGCTGCGGTCATCCCTGCTGCTTGTGCACCTTTTTCTTCCACACTTTTCCCTTCCACATAACTTTCTATTAATGTGCTTTGATACAGCACTTTGGGAACATCCAACGTCTTTTGCAATTACCTTTTGAGGCTTTCCCTCCTTATGGAGGGTGTCAATGATGGTTTTCTGCACAACTGTCAGGTCAGCAGTCTTCCCCATGATTGTGATTCCTACTGAACCAGACTGAGAGACCATTTAAAGGCTCAGGAACCCTTTGCAGGTGTTATGGCTTAATTAGCTGATTAGAGTGGGACACTTTGAGCCTAGAATATTGCACCTTTTCACAATATTCTAATTTTCTGAGATTGTGGATTTGGGGTTTTCATGAGCTGTAAGCCATAATCATCACAATTATGACAAATCACGGCTTGAACTATCTTGCTTTGCATGTAATGAGTCTATCTCATATATTAGTTTCCCCTTTTAAATTGCATTACTGAAATAAATGAACTTTTGCACGATATTCTAATTTTTCGAGTTTCACCTGTAATGAAGCAGGAGCCTATCAAAAGGAAGAAAGGAATGGGTTTTCATAGGATCTAGGCACTTGTTGCCTGCTTCCCAAGCCCCCTTCATACTTGCCTGCAATTCCTTAAAGCAGCTACTTCTTTTCTATGTTGCTGAGTTAAAGATGTCATTATGGTTACTTGTCTCCCAAACCATCAAAATATAGCTATGCTTGCTTTTGGCATTAAAGAACTAGATGTGGGTTTTCCTTTGCAAACAGAGGTGATCATACAGGAGAAAGAGGTAGCATTTCCTTTTCATACATTGAAGTACAAACATTAAAGGAAAGTTTACTTACAACATCATAGTAAGATGTTTGAAAAACAGCAGTCGAAGCTCATCTCAGAGGTGTCTATATTTTAGAGATAAGAGAGACACACACCTGGAGAATCAGTTGTTTCTTACTTCTGTTTTAAACTATCCTTGTATATTGGAGGTACAGTAATTGCCTTGGGCTACATTATTTGATGTGCCTTGAGAGAGATGTATGTAATGATCAGATTCTTAGTATAAGGTATCAGGAACAAAAACATATCAAATGGTGTTCTCAGTCCCTGGCATACGTTGCTTCTTGAACTTTGCAAGTAAAGAAAGGATGAGCTTCAATTATCTAACAGCTGCCAACAAGGGCAGGGTAATTAGCAGGGGCAGGTGTTGCTCTGAGGTATGTGAACAGGTTTACAGCTTTGTGCCTATGAGTCAGGATGAGTGTCAGACCACAGGCAGGTGGCCCAGCTGGGAGTCAGTCCAATTGCAGGCTAATCTCCCTCTTGGCTAACCTTTTGTCCAAGATGTTCTTGTAGGTGAATAAAGCAGCAAGCAAACCCATAACGAAAACTCTTCCATCAAGCTGATTGATCTTTTCTGCAAAGTATAGTGGGTGGGAAGACACAGCATAAAGAGGTGACCAGGAATTTCATGAGAAAGGGAAATCAAGAATGCTGCACTGGAATAGAAATATGGTCACTGGCACGTGTTAATGCATCAGTTGCTGAGTCAATTAATATTGAACAAAGGAGAGATAAAAATCTGCACTGCCAGGACTTATCTGGCTCGTATTCTGGCGACAGGACTCTGCCTGTCTTCCTACCTGGGGTTAGCTGCTCACTCATAACAGAGTTTCTGCCTTTGTTATTTGTCTCTGTTATTCTATCACTAATACGTATGTCGAATATTTTCCCCAATGGTTCTGCACTTAACTCTTCTTATTTTGCTCCAGTTTCTTTGATGGGATTAGCTGAACAGCTATGCTGCTATCACAGGAAAGCCGGCATAACTTGCTTTCTGCAACTAGCATTTTATAAGCTGCTAGGACTCTTAGAAATTTAATTCAAAAGTCTGTTGGAGGGTAGGAAAGAATTCACACATGGCGAAAAACACAGAGCTAATGAGTGAGGGTACTGCAATTTGTTACTATACAAAGATAGTGCAAAGTGTATTTTACAAGACTTTATGTTTATAGGTGTAGGCATTTCTATCCATAGTGACCTAGCAGAACATAATATGGTACTTAACCAAATGGCTTTGATTATAATACAAATTTGCTTGGCTGCCTTTTTCTTCCTCTTCCCGTACTACATTATCTACAAGCTTAGGAATGCTAACAGCTTCTCCTCTTAATCCTCTTAACCCAGTTATCCAGTGCCTGAACCATGTGGAGTTTGCTCTACCACCATCTAGAGTTCAAGCCTGTATTTTTTTTTTCCTGAGAGTTTTTTTCTTCCAGCTAACTCAGAGTTCTTGGGTTTCAGCTACCTCAGGCACCTTCCTCAACCTTGTCTACCTGTGGATCCTCTGATTATGCCAGCTGCTACCTCCTCTGCTCCACCCCCTGTCTAATCACCTCTCCCACAAAATCTTGAACCTCCCCACCACTATCCTTCTGTTTATTCTTTCTTTTGAATCCTAGGAGCCAGGTGGAAGGCTTTCTAAGGAGTTTTAAACTTTTTTTCCTTTCTCTGCAAGTGCTTACATACCTAAGCTGGGCAGCTGACTGCAGAGAAAAACTTGCAACCTTGATATAGTAATCTCATGTAACATTTTTGTTAAAAAAAAATGAAGGATCCAAGATCCATGACTTTAATGTGTGAAAGTTTCTCTGCTAATAACATCAAAAGCAGTATAAGTGAATGCCTTATCCTATGTTGGGAGCTTGTAAGGGTCTGACTGGAGAACAACAAACTTCAGCTGAACCTTGCAAGTCTTGAGTTTCTCTAGACTTTGGGGCCTACTGGTTCCAGGACTACTACTACTTCTTTTCTTTCTTTCTTTTTTACAAATTTTATTGATTTTCTAATATTACTTTCACATATTTGAAAAGCAACATGGTGGCTGAGTAGTAGTAATTCAATTACATACAGATATCATTAGTACAGATTTCAGATTGCTACCATACACATTTCCTCTCTTTTTCCCTTCATATATACTGTCTGTTTGTAAATTAAAAGACAAGTATTATCCTATCAATCACATAGAAAATAACTTTCTTACATATATCCATAGTTTTTAGTGTACACATATTCTAGTTGTTTTAACATACAATCTTTTAGACAATCAATGACCTAATAGATTTTTCAGTTTTAATTTCCACTAACATTTAGATTTAACATTTGATATTTATCATTCCCAAGATTTTTAATATACTCCCAATTCATCTATCACCAAAATCTAATATTCAAAATACACATCCTGTCTACTTAACTTCTCACCCTCTATGTTAACAAATTAAGGATACAATATGATATCTTTTCTTTTTGCTAGTTTTCAGGGTTTTTTAAGTACTAATCAAAAAAAAAATTTAATTCAGTATTTAATGCTTCCTCTCTCTTCCTCTTTGTATCTGCTATCTCTTGCTTAACTAATATTTTTCATTTTTAATGTTCCATATAGACCTATTAAAGGTAAGGGACGTGGTGGCTCAATAAGGGATGTGGTGGCTCAGTGAGTTAGGACGCTGAGCTTGTCGATCAGAAGGTCGGCAGTTTGGCAGGTCAAATCCCAAGTGCTGCATAACAGAGTGAGCGCCTGTTACTTGTGCCAGCTTCTGCCAACCTAGCAGTTCAAAAGCACGTAAAAATGCAAGTAGAAAAATAGGGACCACTAGGGTGGGAAGGTAACAGCGTTCCGTGTGCCTTTGGCGTCTAGTCATGCCGGCCACATGACCACAGAGACGTCCTCGGACAAGCGCTGGTTCTTCGGCTTTGAAACGGAGATGAGCACTGGCCCCTAGAGTCGGAAACAACTAGCACGCATGTGCGGGGGAACCTTTACCTTTACCTTTACTATAGACCTATTTATTACTTTCAACAATAAGTTTTTAGCTTATCTACATATTCACCTTTACATGACCTTTATGCACAAATCAATATTCAAATTAGCTATTAGTAGAGGACAGGAAGGCCTGGAGGAACGTTGTCCATGGGGTTGGGATGGGTCGGACATGACTTCACAGCTAACAACAACAAATTTTTACTGCTAAATTTTACTGACCATTTTTTTTCTTTATCTCAGTTCATAACAATGTCTTGGGTTCAACATACACATCTTATCTATTTAAGTACATTCTGTTTTAGATTTCAATAAGATGGTCAAAACTCCATTCTTCTTGAATCTTATTCTGGCTTTTTTCCTTTGCCAAATCATCTTCCATGTCCCTGTTTTTGGGTCATCGAACCAATCTCCTTGTAATATGTATATTAATTGATATTGGCAAAACCATCCGGATGCCATTTTTTTGAGAGGACTTGTAGGTCTAGTGCAGACATGTCAAACACAAGGCCCGGGGGCCGGATGCGGCCCGTGGTTTCATGCGGCCCGCGAAGCCATCCTGGAAACAGTGAGGGAATGGCCCCCACTGCCTTGGGCCCTGGGCCAGAGACCCTCCTCCTGCCAGAGACCCTCAGATCTGTCCCACTCCTGCCCAGGCCTCCATAGGCACCCTTGATGCGAACCATGTAGAGCTGGCCACACCCACCCAGGCCATATGCACTCTAGCCACGCCCACCCAGTAGACCACGCCCACCCAGGCCACACCCACCCGGCCCCCTGAGGGCAACTGCAATGCTGATGCGGCCCTCAATGAAATTGAGTTTGACACCTCTGGTCTAGTGGGTTGTCTCTTTATCCTTCCATATCGACGTGGTTGTTCTGAATTGTTTATCTTCTCATCCAACTGTTCCTTTTCTAGATCCTCTAGTTCCTTCTGAGTTGCATAACAAACCTTTTCCTTTTTCCAAGTTGTCAATGTCTTTTCTGGATATTCAAATATCAATATTTGTTGAATAGTAGATTCTTCTGTCATAGTATTTCTATTGTATTTTGTATAGATGATTCTTTAGTTGTGGTCAAAGTTTGGGCTTTCATATCTGGGCTGTCTTCTTGTTCCTTCCCAAAGCCTCTTAGTATTTCATTAGTTGTGGTAAGAGTTTGAATTAGTGCTTTCAACATATAGAGAGTTTGTTGATCTTCATCTATAAGGACATTTTGTTCCTGGTTTTCTTCCATATTGGTATTTTAAACTAAAGGCTTTATGCTTAGAAAATCCAAAAGAGAGAATTTTTTTTCTAGGTAGGGAACACAAAGCCTGTCACAGCTGTTGTTTCAAAGTTCTCAAGGTTATGTATCTTATCTATTTCCCTGGGCAGTCAGCCAGGCCCCTTTTAAAGTTTCCCTTTGAGTCCCAAAGTTATTTCAATCTTTTCAGTTTTTCCTTTCCTTTTCTTTTTATAAAAAAACCCCCAGATTTCCAACAGAAGTAAATAATGAGAAATAAAAAATAAAATCTTTCAGTCCACATGCTTTGATAAGTAAGGTTCCAATTGGGATTCAGTTACTTTTTCAACATTTGAAATGCCCCTGGGTATTTAGTTGCCGCTCTTTCTCCCACAGGGGGGAGAATGCTTAGCAGCTTAAGGAGGTACAGAAAGTGATTAAGGTGTAAAAGAGGTAGATCTCACCCAGTCTCTTCCGCGCTGCTTTAAAAGTTGCCTGGTGAAAAATGTGACTTCGGCTGTTCACAGCCTAGGGATGAGCCATAATGGCTGGTCCTTTTGTCTGCTGGTTTGGAGGGATCGCCAGGTCTAACGGGAGAGTTGCAGCTCTCCTGCAATCAAGCAAGCACCCCACCTTGCTGGTTGCCTCTTCAGGGTGACTTTTGGCCCTTTTCAGGGGCCCCCAGCGATGCAAAACTGGACGGGGGAGAGAGAGCAAGTCTTCCAGCCGTCCATAGCGGCTTCGTGGCAAACTGGAAGCCCCCGTTCCAGGACTTATTTGGTGTTGGATGGAATTGCACTGCCCTAGATAGACCCAGAATTTGGGAATCCTCCTAGACTCATGACTCCTGTTCAATGAGTAGGCTGCAGCTGTGGTTATCATGGCCTTTGCACAGCTATGTCTTGTTTGGCAGTTGGTAGGCCCTGCTTACAATCATTCATGCCCTGGTCTCTCCTGGTTAGACTACTGCAATGAACTCTGTGTGCTGTGGTCCTTGAAGAGTGTCCGGAGGCTTTAGCTGGTACATACTGCATAGGCACAAGTAGTTATGTGCACTTCTAGAACAGCACACATTACATCTCTGCTCTGTGAGCTGTGTTGGTTGCCAGCTTGCTTCCAGATCCAATTTAAGTTCTAGTTTTAACTGTGGCATGGGACTGGGCTATCTGAGGGATTGTCTCTCTCTGATTATTTCAGCCTGTCCCATTAGACCTGACAGACAAGACAGGCTGCCAGTTCCATCAGCTAAGGATCTACATTTGGTGGGTCCCTGAAGACATGCCTTCTCTGCCATGGCACCCACCTTATGGAACATTCTTCCCCCCTGAAATTAGATTAACTCCATCCCTTTTGACATGCAGGAAGTCCCTCAAGACTGCATTATGTTATCATACTTGGGGCTCCCAGGAAATCGGAGATTTGCTTAGATGGCTCCATTATTGAGGTGGCCATCTTGATCCTCTCTTCTCTTAAGTTTGTATTTATATATATATATTTATATCATTCATTTCTTACTTTACATTTCTATATTTTTATATCTGTTGTTTTTCTATTTGTGGTTTTATTTAATTGTTGCACGTCCTTTAGAGTTGCTTTTGGTGAGATAGACAGCTATATAAATTTGATTAATAAATAAAATAATGAAATATACAAAACTTAGAGAAAAGAGCCATGGTGATGCAGTGATTAGAATGCGGTACTGCAGGTTACTTCTGCTGACTGCTGGCTGCCTGCAGTTCGGCAGTTTGATTCTCACCAGCTCAAGGTTGACACAGCCTTCCATCCTTCTGAGGTCGGTAAAATGAGGACCCAGATTGTTGGGGGCAATATGCTGACTCTGTAAGAAGCTTAGAGAAGGCTGTAAAGCACTGTAAAGTGGTATATAAGTCTAAGTGCTATTGCTATTAGAGATAATGGTAACATTATTAAAGGGCTGGGAGTGGAATACCAACAATGGATTTCAGTAGATTCAGGAATACTGCTTGAAGCTTGCTTTGGTCATTCATTCATCACTCTTCTTAATACCATGGGATAGACAGAAATGGGATTGATAATTGCTGGGCATCATAGCTTTTGGACAGCACACTGGGATGTTTGAAGCAGAATGGAGCAAAAGGGAACAATAGTCCAACATCCAAAACATGCATTTTACAGAGATCTGGCATTAAGTTTTCTGATCTTATTAAATGCTGTTTGGAAAAAAATTTTATAGGGAGATGTTTTTTCCTTGCAAAAAGAGGAAACAAAAGTCCTCTGTGTTATAAGGTCTTCATTTGGCTGAGAGAAAAGGTCACATTGCAAGAAGATCTGTACATCAGTCAGCCCTAGCTCATGAAGATGAGATTGGAGTGAGGAGCTGTCCCTTTCATATTCTGTCCTTCCCTCTCCCTCCCTCCCTCCCTCCCTCTCTTTCACACACACACAGACACACACAAACAATTTCTCCCTCACCACACACCTATGCTCTCTGCAAGAGAAAGCAGCTGAGAAGGTAATAAATTCTTTGTGAAGGTGACCTTCTTTTATTTGTCAGTCCTATTTGCTTGAAATTTATTCTCAACTCAAAACAGGGGCAAAAGAGCCACCTACTCTTTTCAGAAATAGTATGCTTCCCAATACATGCCACTCAAATTAAATATCAAAACTGGACAACCATCTACCAGGATGCTTCAGTTTGGATTTCTGCATGAAACAGGCATTAGACTCAGTGATTTTTATGATCCTTCTGAGGCTGAGAGCCCTCTCTGAGCATGGGTGCTCCTATGGCAGATCAGCTGCAGTTTATACCAACATTGTCTCTTAGTAGTACCCTCTTGGTTTTGTAGTTGCCTCCTAAGGAAAGCATGAGAGGCAATGTTCCTCTTTCCAAATGTCATAGGAAAAAAATCACATTCCCCCCATTTGATATCCTTGACACATGCTGCATTATGACCCCTCTAATTCCTGACTAGCAGAGCCAAAATGGCAATTGGAAATGCAGGAAAGACTGAGGTTCCCCTTGATGAATTTTTTCTATGAACCTGAAGGAAACAGGGAAATGACTTTGGAGAAAGAATCTTTTGGGGAAATAGGTGGAGAAACATTTGTTATGAAGTGGGAGATATTACAAACAGATTCAAACTAACTCTCTCTCCTCACCCAGAACTCCCGGAGAAAAAGTGAGAAAGCGAGGCAGAATTGCAATATTGTTATTATTATCTATTTCAATAAAGTCTGTTTCTAGTTGTTCTGTGAAATGGGTCTGTCTATTCATTTGATGGATTGGGACTTCTGAATGAACCAGTGGGTTACTGGGAAATGTAGGAAGCTACTCTCTGGAACTTTAGAAATCTAAAGCTACTTCAGAAATCTAAAAAAGGCAGCTAAAGGTAGAATGTTATCAGATGTAGGATGCAAAACTCCAGACTACCACTAGATAACAGCATTTTTGCTGCTGGCTAGTAGTTTTCCAGAGTTTTGCAACCCAGATCTGGTAGATAGCTGAAGCAATGATAAAGCTTAAAGATGTAGGTCATGGGTGTCTAATCATTTTGGCTTGCCTGGACTGCATTGAGTGAAGAGGAATTGTCTTGGGCTGCATATAAAATACATAATATAAAACCACATAATAATGTTAAAAGTTTAAGATCCTGTGGGACTGTATCACTAGTGTCCAGGGCTGCATGCAGCCCATAGGTCACTGGTTGAACATGCCTGATGTAGATTATACAGATCTTTTGAAAGCTACCATTGTTATCAACTTTCCAGGATTGGATATGTGTGTGTTTGAGAGAGACATGTATATCTACTTCACAGTCCCACAGAGATGAATATTCTCCCAGAAAAGTGAGCAGATCGGGTTATAGGTTGCCTCTTATGGTATTTGTTTTCTAGATTTTGCAGAGTACCAGTGTAACACACTGTGGAAGGTGAATATAAGAAGGAAAGGGACTTCTTTCCTTTAAACTTCCTCAGCCTTGATTGAGCTTCCTAAAGCATTTAAGTGAGTGATTTCTATGCTACCAACTAGTAGCAGAACTCTCGGTCTCAAAGTCCTGGCTGAAAATATTCCAACTAATGTTGCATCAAGAAAAGACAGAGAAGAGAGAGGCTAAGAAATAAGACAGGTCAGTAGTGAAAGGTTAGAAGAGACTTAATTGAAAGAATTTAAAGGGTTGTTAATGGTACTTAAAAGCAAATCAGAACCTACTCAAGGTAAGGTATGTTTTTCTTACTTAGAGTTTATAACTGACAAGATTCACAGACCCTTAATGTGGCTTTGGCTTGGATAGTGGATAGTCAGTTGTAGTTAATTCAATAAAACATATTTAAGCAGAATATGGTTGAGCATGGGGCAAGAAGCAGGCACTAAGTCTAGATCTCTAAAAGATAAGTTACATAAGTTTTACAGTCAAGCTTTCTGTTGGAGATGCAATTTAGGATATTGAATATCAACCTGCATGGTTTGGTCTTATGCTAATATTGTAACATTTGCGGTTGATATCAGTAGAATTCTTAATGTAACCAGATCAACGTGTGTTGAAGATGCATATGTAGTCCATATGTACTATGAACTACATATAACAAGACATCAAGAATTGTGAAATTTTAATGGTTCGGGTCAAGCTAAAACTTTTCATAGAACAGCAGAACATACACAAGGATGAATCTGTATGTGGTTTGAAACAATGGGTTGCTATGTGCTATGTGTTAAGTTTTGAATAAGGGTTTGTTAGTTTCTGAATAAAGGCATAAAAAAGTAGACTTTCAAGGAACAGGTTCATTTTTTTGATGTTTAGTTTGTTCCAAGCATTTTCTTACCTTTTTACCATTTAAAATTGCTATGATTATATTAAAAGTGTTGTAAATATCTATACCCTAGAAAAATTGAGAGAATTGGGCAGTGTGTGAGCCTGAGGCTAATTAACGTCACAATAAACAAAAGACTACAATTACAGTATGTTCACACAAAAAATGAACATAAACAATAATTTACAAATTACATTGACCATTTTCCCACAACATGCTCAACTAAAGCAAGTGTACCACTTATGGCCTGAAGTGGTTGCTTGGTTTGGTGACCATTAAGACAGAATGCTAGATTTAGCTAGGTGATTTGTAAATTGTGGTTTACAGTTTAATGTGTTATTTGAACATGAGTATTATTGATAATGGCCTTTATCATATGAATATAATAGATTTGTTTTTTAACTATCAAATGGAAACACTGCTCTTGCAATTGATGCATGGTTTTTAATATTGCATACATATGGGTTTGCATATATTGGTAAGCCATCATCCAATTTGTATGTTTCTGAAGAATTGGAATTAAAGCCTCATGAGATAGGAGCTTTCAATTCTGTCTCTTTGGGACACACATTAACAATGAAAATAAAATGTATAAATCTTTCTAATTCTCCCCATCTTTATTCTCAACAGCATGTAATAAGAGGGAAAGATTAGCAATTAAGTCAGACTGAAGTATGATGGAGGGGAGGTTTCTGGATATCTCCCATTCTAGTTCTCCGCTAGAAGATTTTAAAAGTATTCCAGTTAGGTCTTTCTTTCTTTCTTTCTTTCTTTCTTTCTTTCTTTCTTTCTTTCTTTCTTTCTTTCTTTCTTTCTTTCTTTCTTTCTTTCTTTCTTTCTTTCTTTCTCTGTCTTTTTTTCTTTCTTTCTTTCTTTCTTTCTTTCTTTCTTTCTTTCTTTCTTTCTTTCTTTCTTTCTTTCTTTCTTTCTTTCTTTCTTTCTTTCTTTCTTCTCCACAAGTCACTTTTGGAAGCTATTTCAAAAATCAAACCACATAACAGCTAAGAGAAATAAACACTAACCATCAACACAAACAAGAGATGGGGCTCTTTACACTTTCAGGGTCCCCGGCCCAGGCACAAAATCAGGTATTTAGGGGCTTATGAAAGGCCAGCAAAGCCAATCTAATCTCTGGAGAGAAAATATTCCTGAGGGTGGACACTATGGAGGAAAGGCTCAACTTTCGGCTTCAACAGCCAGTATTCCTTGGTTGATGGGATTTGAAGTATGCCCCTCCTGCTGGACTGTGTCAGATGGTTAGGAACAACAGGGGGGGAAATCATCCCATACTAACTTGGTCCCATACTATGAAAGGCTTTGACAACCAGCCCCTTGAACTGCACAGAAGAAACTAATGCAGTTCTCAAAGTAATGGTATCACATGTGCCATTTACTACCCATGTTACCACATTGTGCACCAGTTAAAGCTTCCAAATGCTCTTCAAGGCAACTCTATATGGCAACCCCATATAGAGTGTATTATAGTAGACCAGACAAGAGGGCATGAAGGCATGAGTGGCAGTGAGCACAGCGTCCCAGTCCAGTTTTCTTGATATTGGAAAGAGCTAATCTTGAAGGCTGTAACAGGAATACTATATTGGATTTCTCTCTCCAGAGTTAGAGTACTGGGGAAAAACAGTCTTATGGGTCTTATGGGTCCTGGAGGGCCACTTGAATATCATCAGCACTGACAGAAATCATCAGTCAATTGCAAAAGGCAGCATTACTTGGAATATCTTATATCATCAAACAACAATATTTGCCTATTCCAGGTCCTTGGGAAGAACTTGATAGGTGGATAAAAATGCAAAATCCTGTTTAATGACTATGGCTGACTATCTGGCCAATCATAATTTATTAAATTTATATGCCACCTGACTCCCAGTGACTCTGCACATTTACATGTATATAATTTTAATTTAAGTATATTCAATATTGCCCAATAAATTGATATGAAAAATAGTTTAAGGGGAAAAATGACAATTTGACCAAAAAAAACACACAAAAAAGCTATGAAAGAGAACAGCCTGAAGAAATAAAATGGAGTAGAGAGAGAAATATATAAAAATTGAAAGAAAAATCTGTTATATATTTGTAAATGTGTAATTTGTATGGAATCTTTCAGTCTTTATTTTCTTGCTTATGGAAGCCCATGGAACCCCTTGGGCATCCTAAAAGTCTTTATCACTCCAGGAAACGCCAATGTTTCATTTGTTTCACCTTCAATCTTCTAAAAAGCCCTTGTTCCTGAAAGACTGTAGCCAGGTTAAAGCACAATTAATCTCCTGCTGCACCTGGCATGAGTATTTGTGGATGTGGGTGAATATGTGTATATATATATTTGTGTGTTAGCATTTGGCTGTGTGTCAGTGTCCATATACCCTTCAACTTTCTCTCCTTGGGAGAATCGAGTTTGGAATAAATATCTCCCCCACCCTTCCAGCCTTTGCCATGCCTGCCGGCTGATGTGATTGCTGCATGCAAGGCTGAAAGCATTGTTTGAATGATGAGGCTGGGCTAGGCTGGATAGACCCTGGTGCCTCAAGAGAGGGAGAGAGCAGCTGCCTCTCCTTTCCATCTCTCTATCTCTCTGTCTCTCTCTGTCTCTCTCTCTCTCTCTCTCTCTCTCTCTCTCACACACACACACACACACACCCTGTCTCTCGCCTGCCCAGAAATCAGATCAGAAAAGCAGCGATGAACTGCTTTCTTCCTGAATTCCAGAGAAACAGAGAAGTTGAAGAAGGAGGCAGCGCTGTAGAAAGCACTACATACCTTTGCCAGTGCCAGAGTTTCCAATAGGGCTTATTTCCCAATGCTCTAGAGGAGCTAGTTATGCTCTGGGAGGAGGACTCCCCTTTCCTTTCACCCACCTTCGAGGGACATGGTTTTAAGTGAGAATTGCAGCTGAGATTTACCACCATGCTTAAGTTTCGAGCAGACCGCCGCGTCAGGTAGGACTTGCCAAGTGATGCTCTAAAATGTTGGGGGAAGGGTTGTGGTTCCTGGCCTTGCTCTTTCTGCTTTGGGGGGAGGGGGGGGAAGGGGAGTTATATATTTCATATTGTGGCTTTTATGGAACTTCATTTTTGTCAGTGGCTACTGCATTGCAGTGCTCAGGACAGCAGATGGTTTAACTCAGGAGTTTGTGGAACAGGACCAGGCAAGGCAACTGCTGCTAAGGAAACATTTAAGAGATTCAGGGGGAAGTTGTCTTTCTTGTGCTAGTGCTGAACCCTGAAAGCTGAAATGGGGGGGGGAGAGAGAGATTAGAGGAATGCCAGCAAGAGCTGCAGAAACCACACACAACTACAAAGGATGCTGAAGGAAAGAGGAGCAGAGCTTCACAATAAAGGCAGATCTTTTTATGGCTGAATTGATTAAAGGGCTCCTCTTCTGTATAAAGACTAAAAGGAAAGCAGATCAGTAACTAAGTACTGTAGAGGCCCAGAGGCAATATCTGTCCATAAATAACAGGATAACTCCAAGAAAGTTAATATCCTCAGAAGCTGGGCAAAATATCCTCAGATTGAGCCTTTTCCCACCTTAAACTCCTTAAGAAGTAGGATACAGCTTCAATTCTTACGTTAAAATAAAAAGGGCAGGCAAATTCACATTGAAGGTATTTTCCAGTGTTGCTAAGAATGGTTAAATTACATGTGAAAGCTCTGGTGCAAAGAAGGCAGTAATCTAATACCATGATGACTCTGATTTTTACTCCAAGGACTTTCTTCTTGTTTAAGTTTTAACACTGAAAAAAGTGCACAAAGAGAGAGAAACAGGAAGGTCATGGAAAGTAGGGCAAAAGATGAATATGAGTAAATGCAATTTTAGATACCACTTAGAGCACTGTGATGCATGTGAAGAGTTGGATTAAGTAGGAGCCTCTGACTTGACATTTGACTGGGGGTGGAAGATCCTGTTTAAAGATACAAATCCTGTTTTTTGCTCAGATTCTTGTATTGGGTAAACATTCAACTGATATTGTTATAATAAAAAAAGTTTAGATCTGTCTTTCTGTGTGAAGCATTCTCTTAGCTTGACATGTCTCTTCAGTTAGGAAGTGATTTGCTACTATTTCAAATTACATTGTCATCCTTACAAAAATTGTTGTTCATTTTTTAGTGCTACTGTCTATCTCCAAATGTCTTACTTGAGTTGATAGGAACAAATAAGCAATAAAATCCTGGAATTCTGTGGATTTTTTTAAAAAAGAAAATTCTGCTGAGCCTATTTCATAAATTCAGGTGAAATTTCACATAGTTTGGTGATTAAAGCTTAACTTAAAACTTAAACATACTGTTGACCCAATACAGTAACAACACGTTCTCTAGTGTTAATGTCATTTACATTGCTTGGGCCTATTTCTAGTTGCCACACAAACCTAACAGTTATACTGATTAACTTATTCAGCAAATTATGCATGGGGAGACAGAAAATATGCAAGATTATATTTGTGAAATTGGTTTGAAAAGTAGTCTAAAAACAGATTATTTGTTTTCCTTAGTAAAGCTGCTTGTTATTTCTTCATCTGCAGTTCCTGAAAGTAAAATGGAGAATATTATCTCCATTAGATTTGGCCTCAGTTCTTATTTGAAGATCTTAATTCTGATGTGGGCATTCTGTCCAACACTTATTGCTACATTGCAAATATCTTTTAATAGTAAATGAACTCTATATTCCGATGAAAATGCCAGAATAGATAGATCATATTTAAGATACTGAAACCCCTCAGAAGGTAATAGTTAATTTCAGCACTTCTTTTCCTTTTTACGGAAATGTTTTTCAGCATTATCATGTTCTTATCTGGAATGCAATTTTTGCTAGAGTTGATGTTGCCTGCCCTAGTGTGCATCCTCCCTCTACTGCAACTCCAGCATTGTCAGAAAATTAGAAAATGATATATGATATATCTGAAGTTTCTCTCTTTTAGTGACACATCTGTTACAACTGGCACCATTAGAAACAAATTGAGGAATGAGTTCTTTTTCATTGCCAGTTTATGCAAACCTACTCCACATTTTCAAGATGGAACATCAAGTTCTAGCCATCTATCCATAACATTCTGGGTATCCATAATTCAGCTTTTCTGAAATCTTGAATCCATCTAGAACTGTTCTCATATAATGGCCCATCCCCTTTCTTTCTAGCATAGCTAAAAACAAGGACAGACACTTTAATGACCCAAAGATTGCAGCCATATTTGTTTGTCTATTGTTGCTGTCACATAAGAAGTTGATCATAATATGTTTTGCATTTTTCACGAAAAAGTACCCTTGGAGAAATTTTTGATGTCTGTTATATATGGGATATATTTTCTGATGGTTGCTTCCAATAATAATTTACAGCTTATGAAGCCAATTTACCACACAATTGCAAGATCATATTCAGTGAAAAAATTAAAATTATAAATGAATTCTCTAGCTTGATCTTTCATTATTTTTCAAACGCCACTACAGATAAATATCAAGATAACTAAATTTAAGATATAGAACATGAGCACAATATTGGATTTTGCCAAAAGTCAGTTTGTTGATTATCTTAATAAAGTTAGAAAGCAAGAAACCTATTTCTGAATTCTGCATGGCAGTGTGGTTTTGCTGAGCATTACTACAGATTTTCAGTCAGGATTACATAAACACATTGTCTATGGAATAAGTAGGCTTTCCAAATATACACCCAATCCTGAAACATGGTTTTTATTCATGGTGCCTGGGCATAGCAGCCAAATCAGGCTGAAGAGAGTATAGTCAGAAGTAGTAGTAAGAAAGTTAGTTATGGATTCAGCAGGCTGATTGCAGGAGGGAGCTCATAGTGCAAGTCAGTATGGTAAGAAAAGCATCAGGACCCTGGACAGAACCCAGAAATGCTGGCAGCAGAAGCTGAAACCAGCAAGCAGGTAGCCCTGGTCAGAAGCCAAGTGAAGGTTGACATAATGCTGCAGAATGATGTGTGATCTTGGCATTGCCTCTTTACAGCAAACCAGCTAGTTAAAGGGACAATGACATGTTCCAAACATTGTGGCAAGTCTCCTGACGTACATACTGGCTAATGTGTCTGGAGTAATGGCAAGTCTCCTTTTGGAGAGGGGATATTCAAAGATGTCATCTGAGAAATAATCCCAAATTGGATCGCAGAGAAGGATGGCTGCTCATTTTCACCAGCCATCAGTGGATGTGAGGATTTTCTAAGTGTGTGGGATGTGGATGAAAGTAATCAGCCAGTGAGGTTTTTTTTAAAGTCTGTAGTCATGATTGAGAACTACATTTAGTTTCTGTGTGGCATTCTGGTGACTGCACTCCAAACACTAGTGAATAGGGATAATATAAAACCTTTGTTTTCCCATCACAACATGTGCATTTAATTAGAATTAAGTATAGCTAATATGATTACTCTGCTATTTTCAGTCCATTTATCTAAGTTATCAAGATCATTATAAATCTTATTTCTGTCTTCTTGGGTGTTACCTTCAAATTTGATAAAGATTTGCTCCATTTCTATGTGAAATGATTTAATACGGAGAACAGATACCTCTTTCCAATTAAATGAGAACTCTGAGTCTTATATATCTACCTAATTGTTATGTCATCCAATCCACATTTAAATAGCTTACTAATTAAAACATTATGGGTTACCTTATAAAATGCTTATTGAAATCAATATAGTCTGTAAGATTTATTTGTGATAAATTCTTGCTGATTTCTTATAATTCCTGAAATGTTTTCATGAAGTTTATATAGTATAGATTACTTTATTATTACTTTATTATTAGCTCTAGAATTTCTGTGTTTTTACAACTCAGAAATAGTAGCCTTGTCCCAAAGAGCTGTTGTTTCCTTGGACATGGGGGCAAGAATACATATAAAGACTTGCTTGATATACCTCAGTGCACTATCCCAATGCACAGTTATTGAAGATATGCCATCTGTTTTCAAAACTCTTCTAATGCATATAAAAGGCGATTCTGAAAAATCCTGATAAAACAAAGCATGTGTAGGAGAAGGGGTGGTAGACCCTGGGAGCAGAGTTAAAAGAGGGATCAGCCTAGAATCCCTACTTAGCCACAAGCAAACTAAGTCCAACCTCCCTTGAATTCTGTTGACTCTTATCTAACCCAAAGCAGGTGTCAACCATTAGTTGAGAAGATTCTTGTGCATAGGCATGATTAGCAATAAATCAGTTTAATTGGATCTGCACGTGTGGACCTGCTCTTTTGAGTATTTATTTATTTTATTTTATTTTATTAGATTTATATACCGCCCTTTCCCGAAGGACTCAGGGCGGTTTACAGGGTATTTAAAACAACCAGTACAAAAGTTAAAAACAAATTAAAAAAGATTAAATCATCCCTAAAATTAAAAACCCCAGTTAAAAATTCTCAGCCTGGGCCGGAGAGCTCAATGAGCCAGGTCTTCAGGTCCCGGTGAAATGTGCGAAGGTCGGGGGCAGTCCTAAGCTCCACGGGCAGCTGGTTCCAGAGGGCAGGTGCACCCACAGAGAAGGCCCTTCCCCTGGGTGTTATCCGCCAACAGTCTTTTATCGGCGGCACCCTGAGAAGACCCTCCCTGTGGGAGTGCACTGGACGAAGGGAGCTTGATGCTGGCAGCAGGTGTTCCCTCAGATATCCCGGACCCAAGCCATTCAGGGCTTTATAGGTCATCACCAGCACCTATGAAAGCATGCTACAAAAGTTTTGCTACAATTATATATTATACAAATATATAACCTCTCAGATTTCTGCTGACTTTGCATTTAGGTAAAATATTGCTAATTTGGGGGAAAAATGGGGAAAGTGTTGTAGTTGATTTTTTTAATATCATCTCTAATACAATATACAGTTTCCCTGAATGTAAAACCATGCTTAATAAGAATGGACAAAGACCAAATATGGAAACTTTGATTTAAATATGGGGATTTGGTAAGTTCTTCAACCTGAGTTAAAGAAACTCTCTACAGCAAAAGCAAGAGCCATTCTTACCTGGCTAGGTTCTTCCCAAGCTGTTTAGCAAGAGGGAATAAATTAGCACAGTCTGAATAAATTGGCCATGTTTTTTCTGCGTCCAAATTCTGTCATTCTGATCTTATGAACATCCCACAACCCTATCTCTTACAGTTTTGGTTTCTCTCACCAGTATTTAATATTTATTGGGAAGGAAACCCAGACCAAACATTCAGTACAGTGCACATCATTCATACCCAGTATGGTCATTATACTTGGCCATGTGCAATTTCTGGAGTAGTTTACTTACCTGCTTTGCCAGACTGCCTATTTTGGGGATCTTCAAAGCTCCTTCCATTAAAAACATTCATACCAGGCTCTGAGAGAGAATAGAATATATAAAAGAGGTTGCATAAAATGTTGTACAGCAGGACGAGAAAGCTAGACATTTGTACTAGTGCCATTCATATGTCAGATTGATCATGCTGTATGTTCATTTAATCCATGAAATGGGGTTAAAATTGTAATTTGGTTTGTCACAAGGCATTAAAACTTGTTTATCTTTTTGTGTGTGGATGTGTGTGTGTGTTTGCGTGTGCGTGCACGCATGCAGGAAACGACAGCCTGCTTTTTGTAAACATAAAACTAATAAAGCTCAGCAGGCCAAGATAACATAATGTATTCTAATTAAAATCTGCATCCGGAAAGGCACATCACAGAGCACTGATGGCTTGATTTGTTTTGGCTGCTGTAATTTAATAGTTTTGTTTTAGTCAATATGCCTCAACTGTAAAAGTACATTTTTATGTGGAGTACGTATTATATTGCAGGGATCTCAGCTGAATGCCTTTCTACACATGATACAGATTTAGGCGTTATACTGAAATTTGGAAAATTCTAAATTGTGCTATTACAGACTCTGAATTCATTATTTAAAATGTTCCCCAGTTTTTTCTTTAAAAACAAAAACAAAAAACCCAAAAACAATCAGAACTCTTCCCTGTGATGGATCAGGAAGAGAAGTATTCTATATCTGCTTCTTTAATGGATTAACTCAATGCACATACTATTATTTACTTCCTGTAATATCAGCCTTGTGAGGTAGTCCAGACAAGAAGCAGACCCACAAGTATGAACTCTGTATTTATTGTAAGGTTCCATTAACAGAATGTTGCAGGTCTGAAAGTACATCTCCCTCTCCTACCTCACCTTTACAGTCTGAGGAATTAGGAGGGGTCCCTTCTGAGAGTGCTGCCACAACTCCATTCCTTCTGTAGACTCAGCCACCTCTTATTTTATTGTTGCCAAGTCTGTGGCTTTTCCCAAGGTCATTCTCACCTACCATTACAGTTGAAGAAGAGTTTGAGGTGATATGATCCAAAATTTCTCCTGATCATTTGCATGCTTATGGTAATAATTATAAAATTGTTGACTCTATGCAAGATGCCATGAACTAGCCAGATATCTCTCAGTCTGGAATTAGTGGAGCATCAACTTTCTATACTAAACTAGTCTGCTACATATAGTTCCAGAGAAGATGAAGAAATGACATATATAAAAGGCTCTTATTTGTGCATGGGTTGTGATGGGGATAGGAATATCTTAAAGCTATTTGGAAATTTCAAAGTATTGTTTTCAGATCTCAAGAAATGATGGCCACGATAATCCTTAAGGAGCTATCAAAAACAGGTTGCATGGTTTCTAATGTCTCATTAATGAGCTTGCTTAGAACAGCAACACATGACTGTGTTATTATTCTCCTACAACTTTAATATACTATGGACTCATGATACGAAATGATTATGTCTCTAATTAAATCACAACAGCTATTTAAAAAATGCTGTATTATTAGTGGTGATAGATATTTGTGTGTAGCAGCCTGGAGTCTGTAAACAACTTTTAGCTAGGTAAAGCAAAAACTGCTGAATGCCAAAGTCATGATTTGTCTCCACATTGATATGTTATGACTATGGTTTTAGAATAGAACAGAGCTGGAAGGGACCTTGAGGTCTTCTAGCCCCTGCTCAAGCAGGAGAACCTATACCAGCTCAGACAGGTGGATGTCCAGTCTCTTCTTAAAAATCTCCAGTGATGGAGCACCCAGGATTTCTGGGGGTAAGCTGTTCCACTGGTTGATTGACCTCACTGTCAGGAAATTTCTCCTTAGTTCCAGGTTGCTTCTCTCTTTGGTCAATTTCCAACTGTTGTTTCTCATCCTTCCATCTGATGCTTTGGTGAACTTTGCCCCCTCTGCCTGTGGCAGCCCCTCAGATACTGGAACACTGCTATCATGTCTCCCCTATTTCTTCTTTGCCTTAGACTAAGGTAAGGTAAGTAAAGGTAAAGGTTCCTCCGCACATGCGTGCTAGTCGTTTCCGACTCTAGGGGCCGGTGCTCATCTCCGTTTCAAAGCCGAAGAGCCAGCGCTCGTCCGAGGACATATCCGTGGTCATGTGGCCGGCATGACTAGACGCCAAAGGCGCACGGAACGCTGTTACCTTCCCACCGTAGCGGTCCCTATTTTTCTACTTGCATTTTTACGTGCTTTCGAACTGCTAGGTTGGCAGAAGCTGGGACGAGTAACAGGCGCTCACTCTGTTACGCGGCACTCGGGATTCGACCCGCCAAACTGCCGACCTTCTGATCGACAAGCTCAGCGTCCTAACCCACTGAGCCACCGCGTCCCTTTCATTAAACTAGACATACCCAAATCCCATAGCCGTTCTTTGTATGTTTTAGTCTCCAGGCCCCTGATTATCTTAGTTGCTCTCCTTTGAATTTTTTCCAAACTTTCAACATCTTTTTTGTGGCATGGTGACCAAAATTGGCTGCAGTATTCTAGGTGTGGCCTTACTTAGGGCTTTATAAAGTGGTAATAGTACTTCTCGTGATCTTGATTCTATGCCTCTGTTTATACAACCCAGGATTTCATTAGCTTTTTTGGTTGCTGCTGCACACTGCTGGCTCATAGACAAGTGATCGTCCACTAGGACTCCAAAGTCCCTCTCACAATCACTGTTTTTGAGCCAGGTCTCGCCCAATCTGTATTTTCTATTGCATTACAGCCATCAGTGTAGATGTTGCTTTTGTCAGATCATTATAGCAAAATTCCCACTGAGACTGAAAACTGTATAAGATGATGATGATGATTATTGTGATTGCTTATCTTTTCAAAATTCAGTAGTTTCCTGGAAATGTTCTAAAGGTGCATTTTTTTTATGGATGAAGACTAGGCTGGAGGATGTGAAATCATTTTTGATAGGAGTAATGGCTAGTACTTGTCTGGATTAGTAGCTTTAAACAGGTCAAGGCAGACTAATTTAAATTGCCAAGATGTACTCATAGTCAATCTACTATGGAAGCTACAGTGGAGTAGCATATATCACAGCTGGCCATCCAGCAGTTTAGTCTAAAATCCTCAGTCCTTTTAGTAGGGAATAAATACTTTGTAAAAAAAAGTAAAGAGTATGAAAAAATGAGGCCTCCCACCAACAAAAAAAAATGTATACAGGTAGTCCTTGAATTCCAGCAGTTCATTTAGTGACCATTCAAAGTTATAATGAGACTGGAAAAACTGATTTATGACCATTTTTCACACTTATAACTGTTGAAGCATCCCCATGTCATGTGATCAAAATTTGGATGCTTGGCAACTGAGCCATATTTATGACAGTTGCAGTGTCCCAGTATCACGTGATCCCCTTTTGTAACCTTCTGACAAGCAAAGTCAATGGGGAAGCCAGATTCATTTAACAACCAAGTTACTAATTTAACAACTGCAGTGATTCACTAAACAAATGGCAAGAAAGGTTGTAAAATGGGACAAAACTCACTTAACACATTTCTCGCTTAGCAACATAAATTTTGGGCTTAATTGTGGTTTGTTAGTTGAGGTCTACCTGTATTTCAAAGGGATGGAATAGGCTCAGGGGCTGTGGAACATTTGAGTTTTCTGTAGAAAGAAAAGTTGAAAATCTAGAAGGACAGGAATGAAAATGTTCCAGCTGAGTTCTTTACAGCCTGTAGTATTCATAAGGAGGAGTTGGCTTCCCAGAAGAAACTCTGAAGAGGTGCAGAAATGGGTAGTGAGAATGGTCTATCAGGACATTTTTAATTCCTTTCAGTCTCACTTTCTTTCTAATTAGAAAATTAAAGTGTTTAAGTAGCATCTTTTTGGTATGGATGATATCCATTGGATATTATGCAATTTACCACGGCACATGAAGGCAAATTAGTGAATAGGGGTCTTTGTAATGTGTTAAACAAGGTGATTAAAGACAGAAAAACTATTTTTGATCCCTATCTGTATTGGGACAGTGTTCTCTGTGGCCCTGGCAACAAGAGAGTTTTGTGCTGTTGTTTTTCAGAAATAAAATCTTCTACATGAGAAACAAATGCAACCCTTCTGTTCTGGCTTATATAAAGGGATTTTAGAATCTTGGTGATGCTGATACATTGTGGATATTGTTTTAGGACAATTCTGTGTAGATTCAACTGTCACCAGGAATGTGCTTAGGGACGACTACAAATAAGAAGCAGTGGACAAAGTAAGTTAGGGTGTCATTTCTTTTTAGTGAACCATCAGTTACTGTGATGAAAATAAGCACAGTATGCTTTGCTTGTACAATCCCCCTTGCGTCTCCTCCAACATGGAAGACCTTATGTTTGAATCATTTCTGAAGAAAGATGTACAACATTTTGTTGCAAAGTGTGGCAAATGTGATTCTATCATTCCTATTGGCAAAAGCCTTGTTAAAGGTACTCCTGATCCTATAGTAGAAGGATGAAGGTTTTTGTTTATTGTTTTTTTTAAAAAAGATATGTACAGTAGTATTAATCTTGCAACTCCCTTGAAAGATCCATATTCTCTCTTAATTAATTATCCACCAAAGGCAAATTACATTTCCATATGAGCCACATCATTAATGCCTTGTCTATTTCTCTTTGTTTTTTTCCTAGTCATAATGAAAGACGGAACACTTTCCTTCATCCAGTGATTGGTCAGACTCCAGAAGTGAACAATCATTTTAGTTTGCAAAGGTTGGTGGTTTTTAGTGCTTTGTAATATTGGGCATAAAATGGAAGTTCATGAAAGAGGATAGAGAATAAAATTTAAGGATGAAAAATACCAGATGAAAGAAACTTGTTCAGAAGTCTAGCTCAAGAAAAAAACAAAACAAAATAGGGGCCGGGATTTTCATAAAGGAGATTTGTATTTTATCTGATTTGATGTATTCTTGGTTTAAGTTAATGTTAACCCAAGATTTCAGTATATGGACATGTATTAGTGGTGTGAAAGTATAAGAAGCAAAGCCAGTTTTGGGGGAGTGTTAATAATGTGTTTTTCCTCTCTTTCACCTGCAATCTCAGATCTGTCTTTGACATGTCAAGCAAAGCAAGTAGCAAGCGGCCGGCAACAGTCAATAGTGAATCCTCCAATCACACAATGGTTTCAGAGGTGCCTCAGGAACGACCAAATGGCAGGGTATGTTTGCTACATTATGAATTGTGATGTTGCTTATTTTTTTCCTTTTGTGTCTCTGTTCTGATGGGATTGTCCAAACCTTCTGGCTGTCAAGTTTTCCTATCTGAAAAATAAGGTGCAACTGATCTACTATTGTGAAATTTAGGGCATTCTGCCGCGTAGCAGAGTGAGCGCCTGTTAGTCATCCCAGCTTCTGCGAACCTAGCAGCTCGAAAGCACGTAAAAATGCAAGTAGAAAAATAGGGACCACTATGGTGGGAAGGTAACAGCGTTCCGTGCACCTTTGGCATCTAGTCATGCCAGCCACATGACCACGGAGACGTCCTCGGACAAGCGCTGGCTCTTCGGCTTTGAAACGGAGATGAGCACTGGCCCCTAGAGTCGGAAACTACTAGCATGCATGTGCGGGGGAACCTTTACCTTTACCTTTTTTATTTCACAAAAATTAGGCATCTTTTTATGCCAAATGTCATAGCCAGCATGTGCCCAAGATTATGAGTTTGATCCATATTTAGTCATGCTTAAAATGGACCCATTAGTACTCAGTCAGACTTAAGTTAATTCTTCCTTTCAGTGTGCCTGTTCTAATATTTATTTATAAAATTTATACCTCCTTCCAAAGGAGTCTAAGTGGTTCATAAAAATATAAATCAATTAAAAAGTCAGATTAGAAATAATATAAAGTATATAACAAAAATAAAAACTGCAAACATGATGCAAAAACTCAGCAACCATCAGACTTAATATGATTAAGTAGGATTTCATTGTATTACCCACTGCTTGTTTTGCCTTTCCTAACCTTTCTGTTTCATTTCCCAAAGGCATCATCACGTACTTCCAGGAAAGGAATTGCTTTTGGAAAGCGTTCTAATTCCATGAAGAGGAATCCCAGTGCTGCGGTGACCAAGAACGGTTGGCTCTTCAAGCAGGTAAACCACCTGTCCCTCATTACATCAGGAGATACTCATAGCCCCTAAGCTGTGAGTATATTTTGAAGGTCCCCAAACCAATTCCTGATTCTGTTGGTAAATTAGATCCCACAGTTTAATGCTGGAACTCTTTTTCAAAATGTTTCACACCCACACATATAATTAAGTAATTATTTGGGGACTTCTGAGTTCTTCTCTGGACTATCCAATTTGACAACACAGTCATGATCACCAACGCATCTTTGGCCCCACCAAACATGACTTTCATCCACTAAAACTAGAGCAAATGCTATTTGGTGTGCTAAAGGTTGCCAATCTTTGCACAAGCTTCTCCTATCTTCTCTCCAACATCACAGTTCATGCTTCAGGACAGTCAAGGAAGTGCTTTTTCACCCATTACTTGGTTTTCCTTATAACTTTGTTGAGCAAGAAACTGATTTGAAAGTCGATAGCTTATTTGATCATTCCACCTGTGAGTTCTAGTGCTGCCTTAAGCATGAAAGTCAGCTGGATGACTTTGAGCTAGTCACTCTGTCTCAGCACCACCCACCTCACAGGATTGTTGTTGTGAGGAAAATAGGACAAGGAAGGAGA